>NC_069501.1:880183489-880533391 GCF_027579735.1 Bombina bombina | reverse complement strand
TTGAAGTAGGAGGACAGAACAATCATCTTCTTCCATCTCCCGGTTCCAAAAATGAAGGCCATATAGACCTCAACCGATAGGGGGAGTAACAGGTTGTAGTAAAATGTTAAGAATAGTACTACTTTACACACCACGGGTCACAGACCACATGTCTTATTATATCTAAAAAATCTATCTATTTCTCTTCTATCGATTCTAACTATCAATCTATGTATATCTATCTATCTATCCTATCAATCGATCTATCTTCTGTCCGGACTGTTTTGAGACAGCCACTTGTGTTTCTGACAAATTTGAAGTAGGAGGACAGAACAATCATCTTCTTCCATCTCCCGGTTCCAAAAATGAAGACCATATAGACCTCAACCGATAGGGGGAGTAACAGGTTGTAGTAAAATGTTAAGAATAGTACTACTTTACACACCACGGGTCACAGACCACATGTCTTATTGTTATACTCTGTCAGGGAAATTATATATATTTCAAACCGATTTATTTATATATGAAATCGATCAAACTATCAAACGTATCAATCAAATGTAAATTGCATCTATTGATGGATGTAATTCGTATCTATAAAATGTATATTACATATTTTGGTTGATGTCATTCGTATCTATAAAATGTATATTGCATCTTTGATTCAATAACATTCGTATCTATCAAATGTATATTGCATCTATTAATCGATGTAATTCGTATCTATCAAATGTATATTGCATCTATTGAGCTATGTACAGTGTATCGATCATATGTATATTGCATCGATTGAGCTATGTAATCTATGTATCTATCTATCTATCTATCTATCTATCTATCTATCTATCTATCAAATCTACCTATCTCGTGGTTCTGCAAGTGGACTGTTTGCGGTTGATTGCGGTGCGTTACACTTGGAGTTTGCTCTGTCACTGTGATGCGGCTGTAACCCTTACACTACCTGATTGATACGACATCATTACTGATGTTTTAGAGCACGTTATTGCAAACAATTTGGGAATGTTAGGTGATTTAGGCCCTTTATGGGTTAAAAGCAGACTCTGCATAAACTATGTAATTTTACATGGGAGTTTTGCCAGGGATCCCCCTCCAGCATGCCACAGTCCAGGTGTTAGTAACCTTGAAACAACTTTTCCATCACTATTGTGGCCAGAAAGAGTCCTTGTAGGTTTTAAAAAGTTCGCCTGCCTATTGAAGTCAATGGCAGTTTGCGCGGTTTCGCGGGTTCTCTAACAATACCGGAAGTTAGAGTCCGCCATTCGCGAACCGAAAATTTTAAGTTCGCGACATCACTACTTTTCAATTGACTTATGTTATCTAAATGACAAACACGGTGGGTGACTTTAAAAATGCCTGGGACATGCATAAGGCTATCTTACGAACTAGATGAGTTTATACTTTCGGAAAATATTGGGCAGACTGGCTGGGCCTATGGCTCTTATGTACTGTCAATATCTATGTATGTTTAATTTGCTTCATTCTCTTGATATCCTTTGTTTAAAAGCATATTTAATAGGAGGATTAGTAGCTGCTGATTAGTGGCTGCACATAGATGCCTCGTGTGATTGACTCAATCATGTGCATTGCTATTTCTTCAACAAAGGATATCTAAAGAATTAAGCAAATTAGATAATAGTAAATTGAAATGTTGTTTAAAATTGTATTCTCTATCTGAACCATGAAAGAAAAATTTTGGGTTTCCTGTCCCTTTAAAATAGGTTACAAGGCGAAATTACTCTACAGACCTAATTTAACATATTAAAAGTATATGACTTGTTAAAGTGTGCATCTTAAGCAATATAAAAATCCAGAATAGAGGCTGAATATATCTGCAGCTGATAGTTAAGAAGCAGCATTCATCAATCCACTACTTCCTAACCTATACATCAGCTCTGCGCTGGCTAATTGAAATCACCCAAGACTGGCCTGTCCAGGGTGATTGGCAGCCATTCGCAAGCAGGGGGCAGCATTGCACAAACAGCCATAATGTATTGCTACCCATTGGCCATGATGCCACGTGGGACAGGTTCATTAAAGTGAACTTTGTCTACCTGACAAAGATTTGTCTATTAAATGGGGCCCAAGTTCTTCACACATAGAAACACTTTTCCATGAGAAATCTTTAAATAAAGGTCTTCCATAGTTAAAAACAAAATGTGGTAATTTAGAATACCCCATCTCTGCTAAGAACACAGATAACTCATGTATATGTTCTCTTTATCCAATAGCTAGTGCAGCCCAAACACAAGCAAAATGTCAAAATGATGTCTGCATAAGCATATTGTTATCAGTTTTTCTGGTTTTACTATGTATAGTTATGTGTTTGAGTCAAATTAACATTTTTGTTTTATTCTATAAACTACTGGCAACATTTCTCCCATATTCCAAAATGTAAATATTGTCATTTAGAGCATGTATTTGCAGAAAATGACAACTGGTCAAAACAACAAAAAATATGCAGCATTGTCATACTTCGAATAATGCAATGAAAACAAGTTCATATTCATTCTTAAACAATGCAATACTAATGCTTTAACTTAGCAACAGCTCAAAAATCAATATTTGGTGAAATAACCCTGATTTTCAGTCACAGCTTTTATGCATCTTGGCATGCTCTCCACCAGTCTTTCACATTTTTGTTGGGTGAATTTATGCCACTCCAGGGGCAAAAATTCAAGCAGCTCAGCTTTGTTTGATGGCTTGTGATCATCCATCTTCCTCTTGATCACATTCCAGAGGTTTTCAATGGGGTTCAGGTCTGGAGATTGGACTGGCCATGACAGGGTCTTAATTTGGTGGTCCTCCATCCACACCTTGATTGACCTGGCTGTATGGGATGGAGCATTGTCCTGTTTGAAAACAATCCTCAGAGTTGGGGAACATTGTCAGAGCAGAAGGAAACACGTTTTTTTCCAGGATAACTTTGGCTTGTTTCATCCTTCACACCCTTAAATAAACCCTTCCCATTAAAGCACATTGACATATGAATTAAGCATTTTAAATTTAAAATTTAAAATGAATGTTTTTTTTTTTAACAGAAATACTTGCCTTTGTTCTTTACACACATATATATATATATATATATATACACACACAAACAATTAATCAACTATCTATCTGTATCTATCTATCTATCTATCTATCTATCTATCTATCTATCTATCCATACATACAAACACATACATACAAAAATTATAAATACTAATTTCTTATAAGTGAAGAACAAAGGTATTTCAAGTATTTTTAACACACATTTGGCTTCTGTGCAGTTGATCAGCCAGGAGAAGCTTTTGTAGTGTGTCCCATAGAAGTCTTTGGGGAAAGGGATATTTCGAGGCTGCAATATACGACCTCTATATGTTAGCGCGCTTGAATCTTTTGCTTGTATGTTAATATTTTACTTACACTAGATGTGCAAAAATAGTTGCGCTATTGATTTAACTTGAGCAGTGCTACTGAATGTCATCACCATCAATTACATTTCAAACCAAGAAGAAAAAATAATGAAAAAATGAATTTATCATGTAAGCATACATTGTTTTCTTTCATAAGATGGTGAGAATCGGTAATGTGTATGTTCCAATACCAAAGCAGTAAAGTCCATGAGACCACCAGAATGAGGGACTTATCAAAGGCAGGCAACTAGTTAGGCACAGCTGCCCAAATACTTTCCTAGACAAAAGCAGCCTCAGTCAATACATTTACATTAAAATAATTTAGCAAAGGTATGTACAGATGACCAAGTAGCAGCTTTACAAATCTGCTATATGAAGCCAAAAATATAGCAAACAGCCAAGCTGAATGAGTAGTAATCTGAACAGGAGGTTGCACATAAATCACCAAATTAGCTATCATAATTATGGCCTTAATCCAGGTAGATCCAAATTAACTTTTTTTCTAGGGCTTGTAGCTATTGTTATACAGAAGTAGGGCCCAAATGCTATGTAAAAAATACATTAAACATTATCCAAACACTCTATACAATGCTTCTAACATGACTTGCAGATATAAAGCCAACATGTCTAATAGTATTGGTAACTGGAAATAGTTGACAGCAGATGTGCACAATGGTGATGAGAGAAGCAAGATCAGTAAGGTCAAGATCACAAAAGCAGAGGCAGACAGGAACCAAATCAAAATGCAAACCGAATAGCCAAAATCAAAAGGTCAAGCAGAATAGGAAGTTATTATTTAAGGAATAGCTATTTGTCAAGTTAGGCTTTTGACAACTTGCATGTCACCAATTAGTTAATGGTAGAATGGAGTTGAATTCAACATATATTTTATAGATACTAGTGCTTTAATTATTTTATGTAAATTTGCTGAGGGATTACTTATCTAGTAACATAAATACAACCCTTGAACAGTTCACATTAACCACTAGGAACCACATCAGAAGTAATTCTAAATGTCTTATCCACCACATAAGAAACCACTGAAAAAAGAGATCCCCAGTTCAATTAACATTATACTTCTCCCATCACTGAAACCATTCACTTTATACTGTAAGCCTCCCTAGCACTCAATCCTCCTTTAGACATCACATTCATTGCATCCCTTGATGTCTAGGTAACAACCTCCAAACTCTAAATAGGCATCTGCACCATGTTGGTGGTTCCATAACTATTATTAACCTAATGGCAAAAAAAAATTATACAATGAAATTAGTGATGATGCATAGTTGCCCACAAGTAACCATTTGAAGTAAAATCAAACCATACAATCTATATTACATATAGCCTAGGGAACAGATTAATACAGTGCAAATTTCATGATATAAAGTCTAAATACCAAGCTGAACTATTAAATTACATTAGTTTAACAAATTTCGCAATAGTAATTAAAACATTGCTACCTTTGAGTGTTACTAACAATATGTATTTTGTTTATCTAACTAGAAATATTAAATGTTGATAAAAATAACTGAATAACTTAAAAAATAGATATATTTATACTTTTATCTGCTCATTCTTTGGTGATAAAGTTGTGAAATAGCAGCCCCAGAGTTGAATTCAAGGTAATATTATTAAATCATTGAACTGGTAACAAATTACTTAAAATGGAAGTACATCATAAATCATAGCACCATGTAATATTTTTGAAAATATGATGATATTCTAATAATAAATTATGAAATTGATAACATTGTGGTAAACACTAAATGATATTGATAATTTTTGATTTTGTGGTAAATTAAATGACAATAGCTCAAATAATGTATTATTAATTAATGGACATTTATTTAGATGCCTTTAACCCTTTAAGGACACAGCTTTCAGTTTGCTCAATTGTTTTATGACGGAAAAATTCTGTCATATGTCCTTAAGAGGTTAATAAATTGCATTTTTTTATATAGATGCAAGTTTTTTATTTGCTTATTAATGTTTATTTCATGTTACCATGTAGATCTTTTTGGCTTTCAAAAGAAAAATGTTTGCAATATCTAAAGAATTTAGTAAATAATTCATGTTTGAGAAGCTTTTCTTACTGAAAAGAAATAACAAATGTTCTACTGATATTTATTTATGCTTAAGAATAATAAATATTGAAGAGAACTGCATTGCATTTTCATACAATTTGTTTCCAATCAGATGTTCTTATGCAAATAGAACAAAAGAAAATAAATATCCCATTGTTGAAGAAGCTGTTTTCTGGCAGTATTACCCACTTATCATCTCCAAGAATGAGCTTTTATGCTTAAAACTGTATGTAATTTAACATTGTCATTCATGGGAAATGTTGTTTTATTCATGAAAAATATGTATGACCACACATTAAGGCAATAAACAATAAATAGGGAGGAGTGAGCAAAAGGGACCTGAAACCCCAATAGTTTTTTTCATGATTTTTATAGAGCAAATATTTTAAACAACTTTCCAAATTACGTTATCAAATTTGCTTCATTTTCTTGGTATCCTTTGTTGAAGGAGCAGGAGCTAGCTGAGCACATTGGTTGAGTTAAGGAGAACAATCTCATGTGTTTAACCACCAATCACCAACTAGATTCCAGTAGTGCATTTATACTTCAGAGCCTACCTGTGTATAATTTTTAACAAAGGATACCAAACGAATGAAGCAAACTAGATAACAGAAAAGCTGTTTAAAATTAAATTATCTATATGAATCATGATAGTTTACCTTTGATTTTACTTTACCTTTCATTTATCTATTGCCACTTAAACAATCATATTATTCTCCATTACAAATGACAAAGACCACACTGACTTTGACAGAGACACTAGTCACTATTCTATTTCTGTAGCGACATTCAAAGCAATTAAATTGCACATTTGGGCCATATTACTACTGGCGTGCTAATTATAGCATAGGATGCAATAAGCAATATTGCTGGATTATGATAACATTAGGGGGCAACATGATATTACAAGTCCATGGTAAAGCCCATTTACGAGAGAAGAGTAAGTGTGACCGATATCATTCTAGTGCAACCTATACTTTCAATGGATAGCGCGACCTCACTAAATAGAAAGTTTTAGGTTGTGTGCTCAAGTGAAAGCCAAAACTGTGCTAGAATATTTAGCATAACTTGAGACATAAATTAACACATCCAAAACATAAAAACAAACTTTTACACTTACATATATACTTTGCAATAAAAAAATATATAAGCAGTTTTAAAAGAGACAAAAGGGATATGGTATATGGCATAGTATGTGTGTGTATATATACAGTTTGTATATATTCAATATATATATATATATATATATATATATATATATATATATATAAATATGAGTATGCATGTATGCATGTATATAATACACTTTTGAACCCTTCACAGTCAAATACATCATGCAATATCATTATTATAATTTTTTAACATTTTTAATGTCTTTTAATAGAAATACTTTAAATTCATATGCTCTTCCCATATATATTTTTTTATTTAAAAAAAAAAAAAATATATATATATATATATCTGTTAACACTATATATAATTTAGATTGTTTTGATTTAGGGGCGGAGTGGAGAGCCCCAGCACTTGGTGGAAATCAGAGTGAGTTGTCGTCACGGGGAACCATACATACATATTTACAAGTGGTTACACTCTAAAGGTCTGTGAAAATATTGGTGATGCATATATATATATATATATATATATATAGGTAAAGATATATATTTTACAAAATAATAATTATATATATATATATATATATATATATATAAAATGTATATATATATATATATATATATATATATATGTATATATATATATATATAAATATATATATATATATATATATATATATATATATATAATCCGATCAGGTAATAAGCACTCACTGGATTTAAGCACACAATATACTTTTAAACTTCCGGCGCGTCTCTCGCTATGGCAACCAAACTTATGTGTAAGCTATGGCGTGCAGTGATTGAGGCATAAGGTTACTTTGGCAACGTAACTTTGAATGAGACAGGGCGCGCAGCACTGACGCTACAGCATGGCCGCAAGGAGTGCGTCTCTCACCTTAAACCATACAGGTAACGAAACAAATAGATAGAGCTGCATAATTTAGCTAATCGCAAGAAATAGGATGTTTTGGTAAACTATGATTCCGGGGTTGCGCCGGAAGTTTAAAAGTATATTGTGTCCATCTAGGCTGTTCTGTTTTAATATTAGTATCACTGTATATTGTATGTATCACAAGTTTGGCATAATTCACTTGAACCAGGGTGTCAGCTGTATAATAGACGTATATTTACACTTGTGTGTGTCGATAATGTGTTGATGCCATTATATTTTAGCACAGTATAAGGATTTATGCATTTTTATGTCTTACTGTTCACTTTTATTGCTCTCTTATAATGATTTAATTTATGTATACAGAGCTCTTCTGGGTTGTACTTTACACTAGGCTCTAGCTAGCCAGTACTTGTTTATTGAGGATCACCATGACAACTATTTTGAATTTTGGCGCAATTTTCTCACTGGGGGAGGGGCTTATCATGTTTAAATGTTCAGTTGAATGCAATTTTTTGTTTGTCTGAGGAAGGGGAGTGTGTCCGCGAAACGTCACGCTTGAATTATTAAATATTTTTCACTAAAAGACCAGAGAGTGCTTTCCCTCATTTATTTATATATCCATATCTGCTAGCACCCTGGCACTTAATATTTTGGAAGTGAGAGTGCTCTCATTGAAACAGTATATATATATATATATATATATATATATATATATATATATATATATATATATATATATATATATACTCCTCCTAGAAGTAAATCCGTCCTCCTGGGTCAGCAGCCTGGGTGCTAACATGAAAATGTATACCTCAGTGGAAGAAAGCACTCACAGGACTTCTCAATAGTGGGTCAAACAAAAGACTTAGTGTGTATTAACGTTTCGGGGTTCACACTGACCCCTTCATAAGAATGAAAAACCAGTGTCACATCATACCTTAATATAGTTTTCAAAACAATCAAGCAAATACTTACAACAAATCACCTGTGTCTCATGACATAATTCCCATGTGCTAAGGTGGAACGCACACCATGCTTTCCACCGAACCGGAAGTTACCTCACTTCCGGTTGTGTTTAAGTACAACATGTTCCAAAATAAAGAAACTTAATAAGACCAAACTATGTGTCATCAAACTTTCAAACGTATCTCAAACCTGTGTGTAGCAAGCTGTTATGTGGCCAGCTTCTTTAGCATCAGTAAGTTAATTTCAGCCTGTGTGCAGATAGTGTGTTCAAGTATGGAACGCATGTGTGCGTTTCTATATACCGGAAGTCCCACTATTTCCAGTTTGGCGAAACGTGTTTAGAGTTAAATCGAGCACTACAGGTATCTAACATAAAAATCGGCCACAAAGGTGAATTAGAGGTTCTATGGATGGCCTCTATGTGTTATGGAATGGTGCATTGAGCCCTTATACCTGTATGTAGGTTAGTGTTATTATCGTAATACCGGAAGTGACCTCATCACCTATGGTTGGCATTCTTGTTAGCCAATCAGCAGGGTGCACAGTTAGAACATTTGTTCCCCTCACTTTAAATAAACAAACAACTGAGTGCAGATGAGACTTAAATAATATATAATAATATATCCTACACAAAATTATATTGCAAAATGTTTAAAAAGAATAAATGGTTTACACAATCTAGAGACATGTCTCTTGTCATAGGCTCATTTTGAATATTTTTCTTTCCCCCTTTAAATTAATAAACAACTGAGTGTAGTTGAGGCTTAAACAATATATAATAATATCCGTCCACATTTAAGCTATTCTTCTGTTTTAAGTGCATAATAGGAAGTATATACTGCTTGTATATAAGAATATACATGTTTTTTTCCTTAATGTCCTCTTATCAAGGGTTTATATGTGTGATTTTTTCTTGTTGGATATAATCACATTATCTACATACATTTTCATGTATCTTTATTGTATATGATTTAATGAATAGAGAAATAAGGTTTCTTGTCATAGGCTCCCTTACTAAAAAAACAGCAATTTACAAGTTTTTTCTATATGTAATGTCACTTTAAGATCTGTGAGAATAAAAGGAGAACAGAGCAGGTGCATCAATTAGCAGTGATCAAGTGCGTGGAGCACAAAACATTTGCTGTTTTTTGCACCTGTTCTCTTACTTGTATTTTGCACTATTGTGCTGACCACTTTTTATACATTTTTGGATGCTTTTAACTATATTGGAATAAAGCTGAACTTTTAACAAAAACATTTTTTGGGCTTGGAGCGCTATCTTTATGTTCCCTCTCTGGACTTTTATTCATTGTGGGTGTGTGTGCAGACGCACAGGGAACAATGGTTGCTGCCTGAAACCTACTATAGTAGTTATTGTTTTCTTATTTTGAAGACTAACTCTACACCCTCTCTCCATATTGTGCCTATTTCACATTTCTTTAGAGCTATTGATTTACCCCAGGGGCGCTCCGTTGAGCAGGTTTGTTCTTCACTCTGGATTTTTCTGCATTACCTGCCTAGGAGCTGCCGGGGGTTCACTGGAAGCCGGAAACTGGAAGTCGTCACTCAGAGACGCCACAGCAGCACAGTAAGACTGCGGGCAACGGAGGGGCTCGGTCCCTGAGTTCAGGACAAGGAAACATCAATACCGGAACTGCCGGGGGCTCACTGGAACCCGGAAACCGGAAGTCGTCACTCAGAGACGCCGCAGCAGCACAGTAAGACTGCGGGCAACGGAGGGGCTCGGTCCCTAAGTTCAGGACAAGGAAACATCAATACCGGAGCTGCCGGGGGCTCACTGGAAGCCGGAAACCGGAAGTCGTCACTCAGAGACGCCGCAGCAGCACAGTAAGACTGCGGGCAACGGAGGGGCTCGGTCCCTAGGTTCAGGACAAGGAAACATCAATACCGGAACTGCCGGGGGCTCACTGGAACCCGGAAACCGGAAGTCGTCACTCAAAGACGCCGCAGCAGCACAGTAAGACTGCGGGCAACGGAGGGGCTCGGTCCCTAGGTTCAGGACAAGGAAACATCAATACCGGAGCACCGCATATAGAAACCGGCTAAAGGAACAGAGGTAATAGCAAGCACATCTTGCAAAGAAATATATGAGGTAACTCTCCCTTATACGAATTTCCTATGTTTATTGTATTGCCTAACACATGATTGTGGATGTATCATAAAATATCACACAGATGAAATGATATGAATATCTGTGGAGCATTATATTGGTATAATTAAGCAAATAAATAAGGACATAATAAGGGAGTGTATAGGCTGAAGAAGAGGACTACATTTTTTCATATATTCAATAAAGTAATTTAAAGCATAGTGGTCAGCACATTATTTTTACTTTTAAAAATAAATAAAAAGGTTTTTTGGAAGGGCATTCATTATGGATAATGAAACTGAGGAATCATATGTCTTGGGTGATTTTAAAGAGGAAACTTCTGATTTGTACAAAGACATAGCATATACACTGGACAGTCTGTTTTTTTTTTTATATAGACGAATTGCGTAAAAGAGACATTAAACTGGAATTGGATATAAGGTCCTTCCTATTATATGTCCATGAGAAGCGTATCCCTAGGGGACTTAGAATACACAAATTCCCCTCATTTACAGTCAATAATCCAGATTTCATTAACAAATTGAATACAATATTAGATACATGTTCCTTTGCTCTGATGGACCTGCTCATTCAATTTAAAAGAGAACAGAGGACAGATATTATGCTTGAATTGAAAGAATTACGGAATAAATTAAGATGCCATCAGCAAGAAGAAAATTTCAAAAAATTTGATCAACAATTTGAAAAAAATATGATTGCTTTTAAACAAGAGCTTTGGCAGTTCAAATCCAGGAAGATGCTAAGGGACAAAAAGGATTATGATCAGAAACAGGTGTATCGCTGGAGCCAAGCTGATCAGGCTAAACCAAGGTATAACAGAAAATATAATAGAAATAAGAATAACAATTCTAACAAAAAGGGAAAAGCGGTTACATTTGCGGATACAGACACAGAGTATGAGTATGACTCCTCAGAAGGTGAAGTAGGGGAAGAATCATATGCGCAAGGAAGGTGAAGGAAAGCCTAGAGAAGAAGCATCTGATAACTCAAAAAACGAGACTTGCCAGACTGTACCCACTGCAAGAAAAAAACCCACCGAGGCAGAAGAGGGAAAAGGAGAAAGAGGAACCAACCCAACCAGAAAAGGAGAAAAAAACAAGACCTACAGAACTTATCCCACACGTTCTCAGAATGCTCAGAAAAAATATGCCTAAATAATGATGTCATTAATTTGTCTAGTAAAAACCTTAATCAAATTGAGATACAAGTTCTCTCCAAAGGTTTGAATTTTGTCCCTGATAATCATTTTAACATTTTTGAAACCATACTTCATATTAATAGGTTTGTACACAAACTCACTTGCGTAAACACTATTATGGTTCAGATGAAGATCAGGGACAGAATGAAGATGTGGTTGGTATAGGTGATGTTTGTGAACCAGAGGCGTTAAGTGAATTTTCTGATCTCTGTAGTTTAATTGATCTTAAACAGTTACAAAAGGACTGTGATAGAAATTTGGAAGATCTAATACAAGAAAAAGATATTTCTTTAGGCCATATTAGGAATAAAAGTTACTTTTATCCAATCCATATTAGGCCTAAGGTTTTAGATATTTTTCAAAAATCAGTTGAGGATAAACTTAGAGAATTACATAATTCACAAAAACATAACAGATTTCAGCCTAACTTTACCCAAAGAGAGAGAGAAACACTAAATGCACTGGCTTCTGAAGATACTCTTGTCATCAGGCAGTCAGACAAAGGCGGTAACGTGGTAGTTCTCAATAAAGAGGACTATGTTGCAGAATCCTTGAGACAGCTGAATTATAGAGAGGTATACACAAAATTGGGTGATAATCCAACAGTGAAGTACAGGAATGAACTGACAAATTTGGTGTTGTATGCTAAGCACAATAACATTATAAATAAAACGATTCAAGAAAAGATCATTCCAGAGTTGCCGGTCATTCCTGTTTTTCACTATCTCCCCAAAACTCATAAAAATCTATTGAGTCCGCAGGGCAGACCCATCATAGCGGGCATAGATTCTCTGAATGAGCCTATGTCAGAGCTTATTGATTCATTTCTACAGCCTTTGGTTAGGGACTTACCGAGCTATATACAGGACACCACGGCCCTTTTGAATAAAATCCAAAATGTGGAATGGAAACCCTCATACAGGTTTATCTCAGCAGATGTTTCTTCACTATATACTACTATACAGCATGAGAAAGGGATTAAAGCTATTGAATACTTTTTGGAACAGAATACTACATTTGCATCTCCTACTAAGATCTTTATATTAAGGGCAATAGAATATCTGCTAAGTTACAATTTTTTCCTGTTTCAGAATAGTTTCTATCTCCAGTGACGTGGGACGGCCATGGGGGGTGAAATTCGCCCCCTCATATGCCAACCAGTACATGAGCTGGTGGGATCTGTCCCACGTCTTTGGAGATAGAAACCCTTTCAGAGCTAAGATAATTCAATTCTACAGGTATATTGACAATCTGTTTTTTGTGTTTGAGGGGGACCAGGAGGAGGCAGAAGAGTTTTGTAGGTATCTCAATGACAACAACTGTGATTTAAAATTTACCAGTGAGCAGAGTAGCACACATATAAATTTTCTTGACATCACATTAACAAGCACAAACAAACAGACCATTGAGACTAGTATCTACAGGAAGCCAACAGCTGGGAATACTATTCTCAAATTTAACTCATGTCATCCAAGACATGTCGTTAAGGGCATTCCTAAAGGAGAGTATACAAGAATCAAGAGGAATTGTACAAATGAGGATAAGTATCAGATCAAATCACAAGAAGCAACAAGGAGATTTATTGATAGGGGCTACAATGAGAAAATCCTACAGGAGGCAAAAAGTAGCGTGGATTTAATACCTAGACAAGATTTACTTAAATATAAAAGTAAGCATAGAAAAACATCTTATAATAAAAAAATCAAATTCATTACAACATATAGTCTAGAGTATAATAAGGTGTGTAACATTGTTAGAGATTCCATACCTATCCTTTATTCTGATCCCATTCTGAAAGAGATCTTGAAGGAGGGTTGAGATTTTATTTCAAAACGTGGTAAGACATTGGGTAATTTTCTCTCTCCTTCAGATGTAAAATCTAAAAAAAACAGCATGCTGGTTAAAACAAAGAAAAGGCTTCTTTAAGTGTAGGCGCCCCATTTGTACTATCTGTGATTATGTTAAAGAAGGTGAGGAATTTAAATCTACCGTCACTAACAAAACTTATAAAATACATCATTACATTAATTGCTCTACTACTCACGTGGTCTACCTTCTTACATGTAAGATTTGTCATCAACAATATACAGGGAAGACTAAAAGACCCCTAAAAAACAGATTTTTGGAGCACCTACGCTCAGTAGAGGATGAGCATTTAATGCAGACACAACAGCTCTCACCATACAGGGAATTGATTTTGTTCCCTGCTGGAGAAAAGGGGGTGATAGAGAGATGTCACTTGACAAAAGGAAAGTCATGTGGATGTTCAATCTACAGACTACCCATCCCCATGAGCTGAACATGAGAAGAGATTTAGATCTGTTCGCCAAATAATATATATCCTATAAAGAATAATTTTTATTTTTCTTGCAAAATGTTTAAATAGAATAAAGAATTGACATAAATTTTTAGGCATGTCTCTTGTCATAGGCTCATTTTGAAAAATTTTCCCCTCCCTTTAAATAAACAAACAACTGAGTGCAGATGAGACTTAAATAATATATAATAATATATCCTACATAAAATTATATTGCAAAATGTTTAAACAGAATAAAAGGTTTACACAATCTAGAGACATGTCTCTTGTCATAGGCTCTTTTTGAATAGTTTTCTTTCCCCCTTTAAATTAATAAACAACTGAGTGTAGTTGAGGCTTCAACAATATATAATAATATCCGTCCACATTTAAGCTATTCTTCTGTTTTAAGTGCATAATATTAAGTATATACTGCTTGTATATAAGAATATACATGTTTTTTACTTAATGTCCTCTTATCAAGGGTTTATATGTGTGATTTTTTCTTGTTGGATATAATCACATTATCTATATAAATTTTCATGTATCTTTATTGTATATGATTTAATGAATAGAGAAATAAGGTTTCTTGTCATAGGCTCCCTTACTAAAAACAGCAATTTACAAGTTTTTTCTATATGTAATGTCACTTTAAGATCTGTGAGAATAAAAGGATAACAGAACAGGTGCATCAATTAGCAGTGATCAAGTGCGTGGAGCACAAAACGTTTGCTGTTTTTTGCACTTGTTCTCTTACTTGTATTTTGCACTATTGTGCTGACCACTTTTTATACATTTTTGGTTGTTTTTAACTATTTTGGAATAAAGCTGAACTTTTAACAAAAAAAATGTTTGGGCTTGGAGCGCTATCTTTATCTTCCCTCTCTGGACTTTTATTATGTTATATCCCCAGATTGTCATAATGACAGTACACGCTTGCCATTGTAGCCTGTATACTACAAAGCACACTGAAATGTTAACCATGACCTGTCCAAACTGTGTCACTATGTTGAGCTCAATTCAACTACATGGTCAAAGCTGTTTGATTAAAATGTGAATACTTTTTGCCACATACTACATTTTTCTGAATAGCAAATAATTGTACAAGCTGTATATATGTAGAAAAAACTCAGTTATACTACTCCGGAGCAAGCAAATACTACACCATTCTAATGTAACATGATACCTAGACTGCAGGGTTCTAGGCATTCATAAACTATAAAAAAAAATGTCACAATTACATAGGGATGGGAATTAGGGCTTATATATAAATTTCTTGACATTTTTTTTATAGTTTATGAATCCCTAGAACCCTGCAGTCTAGGTATCATGTTACATTAGAATGGTGTAGTATTTGCTTGGTCCAGAGTGGTATAAATTTGAGTTTTTTCTACAAATATACAGCTTGTACAATTATTTGCTATTAAGAAAAATGTAGTATGTGGCAAAAAGTATTCACATTTTAATCAAACAGCTTTGACCATGTAGTTGAATTGAGCTCAACATAGTGACACAGTTTGGACAGGTCATGGTTAACATTTCAGTGTGCTTTGTAGTATACAGGCTACAATGGCAAGCGTGTACTGTCATTATGACAATCTGGGGACATAACATAATACTGTGCGCCCTGCTGATTGGCTAACAGGAATGCCAACCATAGGGGATGAGGTCACTTCCGATATTACGATAATAACGAGAAGGGTCCAACTGCAGAGTGGAGCTCCACTCTAGACAGGAAGCATGTGACCTCCACTCAAAGCTTTTTTTTTTTTTTTTTTAATCAACTTTAATGTAACAAACAAGCTATAGATTGTGACAATGATTATGAAAATGAAACATTTTGTAGCTTTCTTGTTCTTCTTTATGTTCATTCACAGTGTTTTATGCAGATTGTGATTTATAAGGTAACCACTGTGAATGAACATTAACCCCTTAGTGACCAGACCATTGTTACATTTTCTTACCCTTAAAGGGACACTAAACCCAACAATTTTATTTCAGGATTCAAGTAGATAATACAATTTTAAACAACACTCCTATTTACTTTTATTATCTAATTTGCTTCATTCTTCAGATATCCTTTGCTGAAGAAATAGCAATGCACATGGGTGAGCCAATAACAGGAGGCATCAATGTGCAGCAACCAATCAGCAGCTACTGAGCCTATCTAGATATGCTTTTCAGCAAAGTATACCAAGAAAGTGAAGCAAATTAGATAATACAAGTTAATTAGAAAGTTGTTTAAAATTGCATGCTCTTTCTAAATCATGAAATAAAAATTTTGGGTTTCATGTCCCTTTAAGGACCAGGGCTATATTTTCCTCTTACTCATTTACTGTACCCACACATATTATATACCATTTTTCTCACCACTAAATGGACTTTCTAAAGATACCATTATTTTCATCATATCTTATAATTTACTATAAATTTTTTAATAAAATATGAGGAAAAAATGAAAAAAACACACTTTTTCTTACTTTGACCCCCAAAATCTGTTACTCACCTACAACCACCAAAAAACACCCATGCTAAATAGTTTCTAAATTTTGTCCTGAGTTCTTTGCTTTTTTTGCAAGTTATAGGGAAATAAATACAAGTAGCACTTTGCTATTTCCAAACCACTTTTTTTTTTAAATTAACGCTAGTTACATTGGGACACTGATATCTGTCAGGAATACCTGAATATCCCTTCACATGTATATTTTTTTGTTTGAAGACACCCCAAAGTATTGATCTAGGCCCATTTTGGTATATTTCATGCCACCATTTCACCGCCAAATGCGATCAAATAAAAAAAAAATGTTCACTTTTTCACAAACTTTAGGTTTCTCATAGAAATTATTTACAAACAACTTATGCAATTATGGCATAAATGGTTGTAAATGCTTCTCTGGGATCCCCTTTGTTCAGAAATAGCAGACTTATATGGCTTTGGCGTTGCTTTTTGGTAATTAGAAGGCTGCTAAATGTCACTGCGCACCACATGTGTTTTATGCCCAGCAGTGAAGGGGTTAATTAGGGAGCATGTAGGGAGCTTTTAGAGTTAATTTTAGCTTAAGTGTAGTGTAGTAGACAACAAACAGCTTATGCAATTATGGCACAAATGGTTGTAAATGCTTCTCTGGGATCCCCTTTGTTCAGAAATAGCAGACATTTATGGCTTTGGGATTGCTTTTTGGTAATTAGAAGGCCGCTAAATGCTGCTGCGCACCACACTTGTATTATGCCCAGCAGTTAAGGTGTTAATTCATTAGCTTGTAGGGAGCTTGTACGTTTAATTTTCACTTTAGTGTAGTAGACAACCCAAAGTATTGATCTAGGCCCATTTTGCTATATTTCATGCTACCATTTCACCGCCAAATGCGATTAAATAAAAAAACATAATTTATGCTTACCTGATAAATTTATTTCTCTTGTAGTGTATCCAGTCCACGGATCATCCATTACTTATGGAATATATTCTCCTTCCCAACAGGAAGTTGCAAGAGTCCACCCACAGCAAAGCTGCTATATAGCTCCTCCCCTAACTGCCATACTCAGTCATTCGACCGAAAACATGCAGAGAAAGGAAAAACCATAGGGTGCAGTGGTGACTGTAGTTCAAATGAAAAAATTACCTGCCTTAAAGTGACAGGGCGGGCCGTGGACTGGATACACTACAAGAGAAATAAATTTATCAGGTAAGCATAAATTATGTTTTCTCTTGTTAAGTGTATCCAGTCCACGGATCATCCATTACTTATGGAATACCAATACCAAAGCTAAAGTACACGGATGATGGGAGGGACAAGGCAGGTACTTAAACGGAAGTTACCACTGCCTGTAAGAAACCCTTTCTCCCAAAAATAGCCTCCGAAGAAGCAAGGTATCAAATTTGTTAAATTTGAAAAAGTATGAAGCACAGACCAAGACTCCGTCTTGTAAATCTGTTCAACAGAAGCCACATTTAAAAAAGGCCCAAGTGAAAACCACAGCTCTATTAGAATGAGCTGTAATCCCTTCAGGAGGCTGCTGTCCAGCAGTCTCATAAGCTAAATGAATTATGCTTTTTAACCAAAAAGACAGAGAGGCTGCCGAAGTCTTTTGACCTCTCCTCTGTCCAGAATAGACAACAAACAAGGTGAACGTTTGATGAAAACTGTAGTAGCTTGTAAGTAAAACTTTAAAGCACCAACCACGTCCAATATTGTGTAATAGACGTTCCTTCTTTGAGGAAGGATTAGGATACAAGCATGGAACAACTATCTCTTGAGTGATGTTCTTGTTAGATACCACCTTAGGAAAAAACCCAGGTTGGTACGCAGGACTACCTTATCCGTACGAAGGACCAGATAAGGAGAATCACATTGTAACACAGATAACTTGGAGACTCTACGAGTCGAGGAAATAGCTACCCAAAGGAACTTTCCAAGATAAAGATTGATATCTATGGAACAAAAAAGGTTCAAACGGAACTTCTTGAAGAACCTTAAGAACCAGGTTTAAGCTCCATGGTGGAGCAACAGTTTTAAACACAGGCTTGGATCTAACCAAAGCCTGACCAAATGCCTGAACGCCTAGAATACCTGCCAGACGCTTGTGCAAAAAAATAGACAGAGTAAAAATCTGTCCCTTTTAAGGAATTAGCTGACAACCCTTTTCTCCAAAACATCTTGGAGAAAAGATAATATCCTGGAAATCCAGACTTTACTCCATGAGTAACCCTTGGATTCATAACAATCAGATATTTACACCATATCTATGTTCAATTTTCCTAGAGACAGGCTTTCATGTCTGTATTAAGGTATCAATGACTGACTCGGAAAAGCCATGCTTTGATGACATCAAGCGTTCAGTCTCCAGGCAGTCCATCTCAGATTGATTCTATTTAGATGGTTGAAAGGACCCTGAGGTAGAGGGACTTGTCTCAGAAGCAGAGGCCGTGATGGAAAGGATGACATGTCCACCAGATCTGCATACCAGGTCCTGCGTGGCTACGCAGGCACTGACAAAAACACCAAAGCCCTCTCCTGCTTGGTCTTGACCTCCGGAGGAAATCCCACTCCCCCGGAAGAAAAGTCTGACGACTTAGAAAAACCACCTCCCAGTTCTCAACACCTGGGATATGGATAGCTGATAGACAAGAGTGAGTCTCTGTCCAGTGAATTATTGTAAGACTTCTAACATCGCTAGGGAACTTTTGTTCCCCCTTGATGGCTGATGTAAACCACAGTCGTGTATATTGTCCGACTGAATATGATGTACCTCAGAGTTGCTAACTGAGGCCAAGTCTGAAGAGCATGGAATATCACTCCCAGTTCCAGAATATTTATTAGAAGGAGCGTCTCCTCCTAAGTCCACTATCCCTGAGCCTTCAGGGAGTTCCAGACTGCATCCCAACCTAAAAGGCTGGCATCTATTGTAACAATTGTCCCATCTGACCTGTGGAAGGTCATACCCTTGGACAGATGGACCCGACATAGTCACCAGAGAATCTCTGGTCTCTTGGTCCAGGTTTAACAGGGGGACAAACCTGTGTAATCCCCGTTCCTCTGACTGAGCATGCATAGTTGCAGCGGTCTGAAATGTAGACGTGCAAACGGTACTATGTCCCTTGCCGCTACCATTAAGCCGATTTCATTCATGTACTGAGCCACCGAAGGGCGCAGATGGAATGAAAAACACGGCAGAAATTTAGAAACTTTGACAACCTGGACTCCGTCAGGTAAATTTTCATTTCTACAGAATCTATCAGAGTCCCTAAGAGGGAAACCCTTGAGATTGGGGATAGAGAACTCTTTCCTTGTTCACTTTCCACCCATGTGATCTCAGAAATGCCAGTACTACGTCCGTATGAGACTTGGCAATTTGGATGTTTGACGCCTGTATCAGGATGTCGTCTAAATAAGGGGCCACTTCTATGCCCCGCGGCCTAAGGACCGCCAAAGCGACCCCAGAACCTCCATAAAGATTCTTGGGGCTGTAGATATCCCAACAGAAAGAGCTACAAACTGGTAATGCCTGTCTAGAAAGGCAAACCTGAAAAACGATGGTGATCTTTATGCATCACAATGTGAGGATAAACATCCTTCAAATCCATTGTAGTCCTCTATTGACTCTCCTGGATCATAGTTAAGATGGTACGAATAGTTTCCATCTTAAAAGACGGAATTCTGAGGAATTTGTTTAAGATCTTTAGATCCAAAATAGGTCTGAAGATTCCCTCTCCTTGGGAACCACAAACAGATTTGAGTAAAAGCTCTGTCCCTGTTCCTCTCTTGGAACTGGATGGATCTCGTACACAATGTAAGAATGCCTCCTTCTTTATCTGGTTTGCAGATAATTGGAAAGGCGAAATCTCCCCTTTTTTGGGGGGGAATCTTTGAAAATCCAGAAGATATCTCTGGGATATAAATTCCAATGCCTAGGGATCCTGGGCATCTCTTGCCCACGCCTGGGCGAAGAATGAAAATCTGCCCCCTATAGGATCCGTTACCGGATAGGGGTCCATTCCTTCATGCTGCCTTAGAGGCAGCAGCAGGCTCCTTGGCCTGCTTATCTTTGTTCCAGGTCCGATTGTCTCCAGACCGCCTTGGACTGAGCAAAAATTCCCTCTTGTTTTGCCTTAGAGGAAGTGGATGCCACACCTGCCCTGAAGTTTTAAAAGGCACGAAAATTAGACCTTTCTTGGCCCTTGATTTGGACCTATCCTGAGGAAGGGCATGACCTTTTCCTCCAGTGATATAAGCAATAATCTCCTTCAAACCAGGCCCGAATAGGGTCTGCCCCTTGAAGGGAAGTTAAGTAGCTTATTTATTAAAGTCACGACAGCTGACCATGATATAAGCCATAGCGCTCTGCGCGCCAGTATAGTAAAAAAACAGAATTCTTAGCCGTTAGTCTAGTCAAATGAACAAAGGCATCAGAAAACAAAGGAATTGGCTAGCATAAGCTTGTCAAATATATTCATCCAATGGAGTCGCTAACTGTAAAGCCTCATCAAGAGACTCAACCCAGAACGCCGCAGCAGCAGTGACAGAAGCAATGTATGCAAGGGGCTGCAGGATAAAACCCTGTTAAATAAACATTTTTTATCCATTGGATCTAAAAAGCACAACTGTCCTCGCCAGAGGTAGTGGTACGCCTAGCTAGAGTAGAAACTCTTCTCTCCACCTTAGGAACTGTCTGCCAGAAGTCCCGTGTGGTCGTAACTATTAGAAAACATTCTTCTAAAAAATAGGAGGGGAAGAGAACGGCACACCTGGTCTATCCCATTCCTTATTAAAAAAATTTTTTAGAAACCTCTTTAGGTATTTGAAAAACATCAGTACACACCGGCACTGCATATTATTTATCCAGTCTACACAATTTCTCTGGCCCTGTGATTGTACACATTCATTCAGGGCAGCCAAAGCCTCCCTGAGCAACAAGTGGAGGTTCTCAAGCATAAATTTTAAATGTAGAAATATCAGAATCAGGTTAAATCATCTTCCCTGAGTAAAAAAAAAAAAAAAAAAATCACCCACAGACTAAGCATATTGTGAGGTAGTATCATACATGGTTCTTAAAGCGTCTGTATGCTCTGTATCTACCCCCAGAGCTATCTGCTTTCCTTTAATTTCAGGTAGTCTGACTGCTGCCAGAGTATTATTCACCACCTTTGCCATGTCTTGTAAAATAAACGCTATGGACGCCCTTGATGTACTTGGTGCCATTTGAGCGTGAGTCCCTGAAGCGGGAGTCGAAGGGTCTGACACGTGGGGAGAGTTAGTCGGCATAACTTTCCCCTCGACAGAATCCCCTGGTAAAATAAACGCTATGGGTGCCCTTGATGTACTTGGCGCCATTTGAGCGCGAGTCCCTAAAGCGGGAGTCAAAAGGTCTGACACGTGGGGAGTGTTAGTCGGCATAACTACCCCCACAACAGAATCCTCTGGTGATAATGTTTTTAAAGACAACAAATGATCTTTATTGTTTAACATGAAATCAGTACATCTGGTACACATTCTAAGATGGGGTTCCACCATGGCTTTAAAACATAATGAACACAGAGCTTCCTCTATGTCAGACATGTTAGAACAGACTAATAATGAGACTAGTAAGCTTGGAAAACACTTTAAATCAAGTTATCAAGCAAATATATAAAACGTTACTGTGCCTTTAAGAGAAACAAATTTTGTCAAAATTTGAAAAACAGTGAAAAAAGGCAGTAAAACAAACGAAATTTTTACAGTACATGTAATAAGGTAACAGAGCATTGCACCCACTTGCAAATGGATGATTAACCCCTTAATGCAAAAAACAGATCAAAAAAACGACAGACGTTTTTAAAAACAGACACAACAAACTGCCACAGCAGAGATGTGGATTACCTTCCCTATAAACGATTTTGGAAGTCTTTTTAGCCCTTTAGAAATGTCCTGTAGTATTCATGGGACTGCTGAGGGAATCTGGATGATTCATTTTGTAATTTTAACTGCACAAAAAAGCGCTAAATTAGGCCCTTCCTACTCATATTACAACAGTGGGAAGCTTCAGTGTTCAACTGTTTCTATGCAAAATTTAAGCCAGCCATGTGGAAAAAACTTAGGCCCCAATAAGTTTTATCACCAAACATATGTTAAAAAACGATTAAACATGCCAGCAAACATTTTAAAACACATTTTTACAAGAGTATGTATCTCTATTAATAAGCCTGATACCAGTCGCTTTTACTGCATTTAAGGCTATACCAACATTACAGTGTTATAACCAATGTACGTTAAAAAACGATTAAACATGCCAGCAAACGTTTTAAAACACATTTTTATAAGAGTATGTATCTCTATTAATAAGCCTGATACCAGTCGCTATCGCTGCATTTAAGGCTTTACTTACATTACTTCGGTATCAGCAGTATTTTCTTAGTCAATTCCATTCCTAGAAAAATATTTTACTGCACATACCTTATCTGCAGGAAAACCTGCACGCCATTCCCCCTCTGAAGTACCTCACTCCTCAGAATGTGTGAGAACAGCAAATGGATCTTAGTTACGTCTGCTAAGATCATAGAAAAACGCAGGCAGATTCTTCTTCCAAATACTGCCTGAGATAAACAGCACACTCCGGTGCCATTTAAAAATAACAAACTTTTGATTGAAGAATAAACTAAGTATAAAAAACCACAGACTCTCACGACCTCCTATCTATGTTGAGGCTTGCAAGAGAATGACTAGGGGAGGAGCTATATAGCAGCTTTGCTGTGGGTGGACTCTTGCAACTTCCTGTTGGGAAGGAGAATATATTCCATATGTAATGGATGATCCGTGGACTGGATACACTTAACAAGAGAAAAATGTTTTACTTTTTCACAAACTTTGGGTTTATCACTGAACAAACAGCTTGTGCAATTATAGCACAAATGGTTGTAAATGGTTCTCTGGGATCTCCTTTGTTCAGACCCCCCCCCCCCCCTTCTACCTTTTAGCGTACATGTTATGTACTTTCAGCTGTCTGCCAGTAGCTAATATTTATTTGCTTTTATTTTTTATATACAGTAGATATATAAAATAAAATCTGTAGTGTATTTGCCCACCCTCATTCCCCTACCACTCTACCCTCTCCCAGTTTATTTTACTAATCTATTATCCGCCTCTCCCTCCTTCCAGCTTCCAACTTTTTCCGTAGTATAAGCGTTCCCACCCGCTCCTGCCCCTCTCACACACCCTACTGCCTTCTTCCTCCTACTGCCAGTGATGGGCCACCCACCTGCCTCCCTCCTATCCTTCGCATGCCACCAACGATCGGCACCATCACTGGCCCTCTCTGCAACGGTTGCTTAGAAAATGGTAATGCACTATGCCTCAATATTGAGGCATTTCTGCAATCTGTGTCCCTTTCTGTATTGTGCAGCGGTGGTGCCAAACGGTGGCGTGGGAGAGTAAGGAGGGAGGCAGGTGGGAGCCCCATCGCTGGAGGGGCTGGAGAGGCTGGGACCACTGTGCTGCATAAAAAAAATATGTTAAGATAGGGATAGAAGGATAGTGATAGATGGATAGAGATAAATGGATATAGGTATAGGGATATAGGGATAGAGATAGAGGAATAGAGATAGAGGGATAGATGGATAGGGATAGATGGACACAGCAATAGAGGGATAGAGGGATATATGGATAGTGATAGAGATATAGGGATTGGTGATAGATATAGACGGGAGCGGGTGGTACCTCTGCACTGCAGAAAATTAGATGTTGAAAGTGGCAGGGAGGGTGAAGGAGGGAGGGGGGATAAGAGAGAGGAGATCTGAGTGGATGGGGGGGTCAGATGGTAGGCAAAAGTTCTTGGAGGGAGAGGTGGGTAAATAAGGGAGTGGTTAGTAAGTTGGACACATTTTTGACCGTCTACACGGACTTTAACACTAGTATTGCAATAAACAGATAGCAAATGTTGAACAAATTTGGTTATGTTTTCAAAAAGTAACTGTTATTTTAAAAAGAGTTAAAATCCTTTGAGCCACTTATTTATTTGTGGATATATACATGGCATGAACCCCATCATATGACAGACATGTTATCAGACTTCCCCAACGCTCTTTATGGAAAACATTGGTGACAACCTTGCTACTTCATATATTTTACCTTTTATGAATAATAAACAGTTATTTTAAAAGGGTTAAAATCCTTTTGGGTCACTCATTTCTGTGATGATAAATACTCGGCATGAACTTCATCATAGAATAAACACATATTTTCAGCATGGCCCAATGCAAACAATCTGGTGCCAACTTTGCAACTTCATATATTTTATCTTATCAAGTAAAGGTATTTAAAAAGGGTTAAAATCATTTGGCCCACTAATTTATGTGTGGATATATACAGGGCATGAACCCCATTATAGAATAGACATGTTATCAACCTGGCCCAACGCTTTTTAGAGCAAAAAAATTGCAGGCAACCTTGCCATTTCATATATTTGACCTTTTCTAATAAGTAATTGGTATTTAATAACTTTTAAAATCCTTTGGAACGCTCATTAATGTGTGCTTATATACATGGCATAAGCCTCTCTATAGGACATACATGTTTTCAGCCTGTCATATACATGGCATAAGCCTCTCTATAGGACATACATGTTTTCAGCCTGTCACAATGCTTTTTATATCAAACAATCTGGTGCCAACCTTGCCACTTCATATATTTTACCTTTTCTGAATAAGTAACTGGTATTTTAAGTGTTAAAATCCTTTTGGTCACTTATTTCTGTGATGATATATACTCGGCATGAACATCTTCATAGAATATACATATTTTCAGCCGTGCCCAATGCTTTTTATAGCAATTTTTTTGTGCCAACCTGGCCACTTCATATATTTTACCTTTTCTGAATAAGTAACTGGTATTTAAACTGGTATTTAAAAAGGGTTGAAATCCGATGAGTCACTCATTTCTGTGTGCATATATACAGTGCATGAACCACTTCATATTTTTTTTTTTTTTTTTTTTTTTTTTTGTAAGGTTTTTTATTGAGGTTGAAAAGATACAAAAACAAGCATTATTTGCCTCTGTAAGTCACATACAAAATCACAGGCAAGACATAGAAAACAATGGAATGACTGTCCTGTATACAAATACATATATCACAAATATTACAATGCTAAATGATAAGACCACAGCATATGATTATTAACACACGAAACTTGACTAGTAAACATAGAGCAAGTAATTTATAACATAACCTCATTTTTAAAATTATGAACGTATATATTTATATATCTCCCATCTAAAAAGGAAGCCACTTTTGGACTTCAATTAATATGTATATTGCGCTTAGGGAGAACTGTAGTTGAAATTGTTCAGGCCTCTTTTTGGGCCTTAATCAGAATATATCCAAGAAATAAAGTCCCAAATCCTAACATGTACAATCTTCTTTCCAAAAAGGCCAGCAAACAACCCCTTGTGTGACAAAACATGAAACAATATGAGGAACGAACAAGAAAAATAAAATAATGCTAAGCATGCCTCTTAATTCTCAGATAGTGTATAAACAGTCCCATAACATCTTCAGTTCTCAGATCGCGAGATCGTCATTAGAAAAGAAAAAAAAAAAATCAGGGACATAGCAGCTGGTTGTGATCTGCCCTGAAATATAATAGTGGGTACTGGGAGGGTATTTAAAGTCTTTACAGCAATAATAAAATTACCTGGCCTTAAATTTAAACTAAAGTGTCACCCTATCCCCATTTTACTGTGTTTCTCAGACAAAGACCTGGCACTCCATATCTGAAAAGACTGTTCTGTTCAAGACGGCCAAAACTGTGCAATAAGTTTCCTGACACCAGCAAACAAAATAGCTAGTTCAGCAGCTGCAGTATGAATGTGCTCCGCGGGATCAACCGATACCGGAGCGTCTCTGAAGCGGCTCACGACCCTCTGCCAGGGCTGTATTCCATGAGTCTTGATGATCGGGAGAGATATGTGGGCTAGAAACACTCGGGTGAGTATTTTCAGCTTTCAAGCCTTTTACTTCTACAGTGCTTTGTGGAATGTGCGGGTCTCTGGAGTGAAGAGAAGCCCATCTCATTGTCTTTCTACCACACTGATCTAGTCGCCTCCCCGAGTATGCAGGGCATGTGAGGGAGATCGGGTTTGCCTGTCTCGGCTGCTTTCTGTTGCGCCTACCCACTCGAGGTGTCGGGCTGCCTTTGGATCCAGGTATGAGCGGAAATTTTATCTCTTTCTTAGCCGGAGTATCAGGTAAGCTGGCTGGGATTAAGGAGGGTATCTCCGCATTCGGGAGTGCTGCAGGGGGTCGGTCCACATCTTCTAGCGTTCCCTGTTGGGGTCGAGTACTCAGCCCGCTGGAGATTATGTGGGCAAGTTTCTGGTAGTGCTTATCTAGTAAAGAGCATATCGTAGCCTCAAATGGGTGAATGCTGAATGCCATACTTGTAGGATCCAGGAGTAGATATTGCAGCCAAATAGTGGCTGCCTAACCCGTGTTACCGGGGGGGGGGTGTTGTGCTCTTCGTAGCAGGCCGCCGCCTGAAGTTACAACGGTCCAGATCTGGGCTGGAGGGACACAAACACAGTGATCCTAGGATCAATAGAATCAGTGGAGCATAAACGTCCTTCATACACAAGTTTTATGCAGGTATGCTGTAAATTTCCAAAGTTAATCGGCGGATTAATTAGATCTCCTCAGCAGCCTCAAATATTGCGACCAAAGATGGCCGCTGCCCGGACACGCCCCCCCACTTCATATTTTTAAGTTCTAAGCCTGACCCAATGCTTTATATGGCAAACAAACTTGTGCCAACCTTGCCACTGAATATATTTTACCTTTTTTAAAAGTATCTTGTATTTAAAAAGGTTTAAAATTATTTGCGACACTCATTTCTGTGTGGATATATGTTCTAAGCCTGAACCAACGCTTTATATGGCAAACAAACTTGTGCCAAACTGGAGCTCCACTCAAGATAGGAAACATTTGACCTCCACTCAATATTTTTATTTATTTTTTAAATGGACTTTAACGTAACAATCAATAGACACAATAATTCAGAAAACTAAATATTTTGCTTTCCTGTTCTTAATGTTCATTGACAGTGGTTTATGCTGATTTGTTATTAATAAGGTTAAATAAGCACATTCTTTACATTAACTTATGTTCTGTTAGGGCAAAAGTATAAGCAAAAGTAATGATAATTGTAAGTTATAAATACATCATCTCCGTAAATCACACCTGGGTGCCATCAGGGGGTTACAGGGGTGACTCCTGTCAGGGGCCAAATGGGCCAGGGTTCCCCATGAGGCAAGAACAACTATTATTTTCTTTAAACAATTTTGGCAGCCACCAGAGGGTATTACAGCAGAGTGCTACTGAGTGTGGTCAATTTTATTAAAATGAGTAAAGTATTAGCATTTGAGAGGATTTTTGAGTGTGCACTAAACCACTATGCGTAGTGAGACAGACTTGGCACTTAAAAGGATACTAAACACAATTTTTTTTCATTCTAGATTCAGATAGAGCATGCAATTTTAAGCAGCTTTTTAATTTACTTCTATTATCAAATTTTCTTCGTTCTCTTCCTATATTTATCTGAAAAAGAAGAAATAAAAGCGTTTGAGCCAGCCCATGTTAGTTTGAGAACCTGGGTTACGCTTGCTTATTGGATGGCTAAATGCAGGCACCTATTAGCAAACTCTATCCAGGGTACTGAACAAAAAATAGTCATGCTCCAAAGCTTCCATTCCTAACTTTTCAAATAAAGATAGCAAGAGAACGAATAAAAAATTATAATAGGAATAAATGATAAAGCTGCTTAAAATTGCATGCTCTATCTGAATCATGAAAGAAAAAATGTGGGTCCAGTAGCCCTTTAAGTTTGTACAGTGTGTGTCTGAGTCAGATGGCAGAGCACTTTCATTTGCAGAGGAGGTAGGACTTACATAGTAATTTTTTTTTATTTCTTTGTGCAATTTTGGATTGTAACTTCAGTGTGGTAGTAGTATGGTGGGGCCAGGGGTCCATAAAAAACATTTATTTTTTTTAGCAATCTGCAGCAGTGTATTTATGATTATTTGACAATGCTGTAGAAATTCTATATTTAAAGCCATGCATAAAGGTTTCCTCCTTAATACACAAATGGTAGTTGCCCTTTTGAAAGATATTTTTTTTGTAATATATACATTTTAACTACATTTCAGTTTACTGCCCCTTTATGCAAGGACTTTACAGATGCAAGGAGGCATTTTATCTATGATTTTTACATATGCATAAAAAGTTATACTTTCAAACTAAGATTTCTCAGTGTTTCAAATGATACAGGTTAACTTAACACTGTTCAGTTTACAATACAGCTGACTTAATTTTGAAATACATACAAACGAGCCTAAATCATGCATTTAACCATATCTAATGGTATGAGACCTAGTGCCACGGCTTATGGTTCCACCAAGACCATATAGAGTACAGCATTTTCAAAATCCATAAGTACAGCTGACAGATGGGAACATGTTTACACCATAATTGAAGTGTTGATCTTGTTTGGGGGAAAAAACACAAACATATGTCAACCTTTTAAAAGTACTTTTCATCATCTAACCATCTACTGATAACATTAATCTACAATTTTGAATTCATAGAGTTTAATTTTTGTTTGCACATTTGCAAATCTGATTGTTTAAAAAGTGATCTCTTAATTTCTGCAATTTTTTTTATCATGCGTGTCACACACTGTTTTGTTGTTGTTGGTCTCTCTGTGAGAGTGGGTGTATATGTCTTTGTGCATTATCTGTGTATGTCTGTGAGGGTGTGTGAGTATGTATTTGTGCTTTTTCTATTTGTGTCCCTGTGAGGGTGTGTGTGTATGTATGTCTTTGTGTATTTCCTCTTGATGCCTCTGTGAGGGTGGATGCGTATGACTTTTTTTTAAAATGTGGATGTCTCTTTGAGGGTGGGTGAGTATGTCTGTGTGTTTTCTTTGGTTGTCTCTGTGAGGGTGTGTGTATGTATATGCAGTTTCTGTGGGTGTCTCTCTGACAGTGTATGTCTCTCTGTTTTCTCTGGATGTCTCAGTGAGGGTGTGTGTGTGTCTCTATGTCTTTGTGTGTTTTATGTGTCTGTGTGTTGATGGGTATATTATGTTAGTGGGTGACTTGTAACCGACACATGAGGGCATTTTGAAACTCATATGATTGTCTGTAATACAGCAAACAACACCCACAACTTCCTTTAACATGTTTCTTAGATAGACATATATGGACATTTTATTTTACTCCTCTAACTGCATTTCCTGTAGCCTCATGATGCGAGACTGCTATATAACTGCTGTGTATACTTACAGTAAACGGAAATAGTGAGAAACACTCTCTGTGCTTGTGTGCTTTCTTGCTGTTCCCCGGAGCTCTGGAGAATCGTGTTCAATCAAGGTCAGAAACCATTTGAACTTATAACCCTAACCTTATACTATGAAAGCAGAAGCAACAATAGGCTACTGCTATATATATATATATATATACAAAACACGGAAGGGAACTGCACTCTCATACCGGACCGGGTACACATCCCATGACCCTGCAACATGCTCAGCCCTGGGTGCCACTGGCACTCACAGGAAGCTGTGCTGTCCCCAGAGCCACAAGCAGTTAACCCCAGACAGGTCCATAGGGAAAATTACAAAACAAATTAATACAACACACAGAGAAAACCCAGCACTCACTTACAAGCTCTCAGCTAAGATTTAAAAGCAAAAATGGAAAGGTTAGTCACCGCATCTGGCCAAATGGGACAAGCTCAGGTACCACGTCAAGGTCCTCTCCAATACCTGAGACCCTAAAACAGCCACACAATGCAAGCTTTCAAATCCAAACAAACTGACGTGGTACCTGAGCTTGTCCCATTTGGCCAGATGCGGTGACTAACCTTTCCATTTTTGCTTTTAAATCTTAGCTGAGAGCTTGTAAGTGAGTGCTGGGTTTTCTCTGTGTGTTGTATTAATTTGTTTTGTAATTTTCCCTATGGTTCTTGCACCCAGACCTGTCTGGGGTTAACTGCTTGTGGCTCTGGGGACAGCACAGCTTCCTGTGAGTGCCAGTGGCACCCAGGGCTGAGCATGTTGCAGGGTCATGGGATGTGTACCCGGTCCGGTATGAGAGTGCAGTTCCCTTCCGTGTTTTGTATATGTCTAGGGTGGTTACATATTCCTGTGCACCCTTCCCTTGTTTTCAGTTTGTTTGGATTTGAAAGCTTGCATTGTGTGGCTGTTTTAGGGTCTCAGGTATTGGAGAGGACCTTGACGTGGTACCTGAGCTTGTCCCATTTGGCCAGATGCGGTGACTAACCTTTCCATTTTTGCTTTTAAATCTTAGCTGAGAGCTTGTAAGTGAGTGCTGGGTTTTCTCTGTGTTATATATATATATATATATATATATATATATATATATATATATATACTGTTACCTATAATTATCTTGTACCTTCATACTTGTGGTAGTGTGTTATTAAAGCACTGACTCAATAATTTAAACAGAAACACACCACCACCCCTTGTCCATCAGTCATTTGTTGAACATGGCATTAACTTGGAGGCCCTGTTGGTCAAGACATGCCTGCAAAAACAACTCCATATCTTCTCTGTGCTGAAATACAAAGAGGAATGGCTCCCTTGCTTCTGGTTCTTCTCTTTGCATCACGTTATCTATGGGCTTCTGGCGGTCATCTTCATTCATTGACACATAACTTGGCATGGTTATGCGCCCACAGAACAGTGCCTCATTCTTGACAACCCATTGTATAGCAATGTGTAGATCTTTAATGATTGCTGGCTCCTGTGTCAAGCACATGGGAGGAAACTTAGTCATAGTCAGAATCAAAATTGTTATTTTCGTAATAAAAAAAAAATCATTTAAGGGACACTCAAGTCAAAAACAGACTTTTATAAATCAGAAAGAACATGCAGTTTCCAATTTACTTCCATTATAAAATCTGCTTCGTTCTCTTGTTATCCTTTGCTGAAGGAACAACATTGCACTACTGGCAGCAAGATGAACACATATAGGTCGCGTTCGGGCAGCGCTCAGGAGCTAGTGGAGGCGCTTCACTTCCAGCGATGACGTGGCGCTAGGTGACGTCACAAGCAAGGGAGCTTAGAGAAAACGATTGCATGCGCAAAGGGATCTGCTGCACAATAATGAACGTTTTTAAATAAGCTCCCTTGTAGCTGACTGTAAAAATGTTTAAATTGTGTCTCTCTTTATTAGTGGAGGATTATTTTTATTTAAGCTGTTTACACAACACCGTTGTTCGAGAATGGTTTCCCCTGCCTCTCGGCAAACATTGGAACTCTGACCCACCTTCATTCAGCTGTTCTCAGCTCAGCCCCTGTAGCTTATCCTGCCCCATTCAGCTAATAATACTACAGGTGCTGAGCTGAGAGCAGCTGAATGGAGGTGGGTCAGAGTTCCGATGTTTGCCGAGAGGCAGGGGAAACCAGAGACACTGGGGAAACAATTCTCAGCATAACACCGGATAAGCATGACAGCAGCATTTAGTACAGGGCAAATTGGAGATAGGTTACTTAGCCTATCTCCAATTTGCCCTGTACTAAATGCTGCTGTCAGACTTATCCGCCTCACCTGTCCCTCCTCTGCTGCTTATAAAAACATGGCAGCCTCCACAGCAAAACGTGTGTGGAGGCTGCCATGTTGCCAAGCGTCTGAGCTTGCTCTCAAAAGTGACAGCTTTTCCAGTACGATGGAAGCGCTGGGACTTATATCATCAGAGCACTCAAAAACGCCAGGCATCTCACTTGCAAATGTGAGGAAAACGCTACAAGCGAGTCCCAGTTTGCTTGGAGCGCTGCCCGAACGGAGCCATAGTCATCCAATCACAAAAGACAAATGTGTGCAGGCAAAAATCAGCAACTAGATCCCACTAGTGTTGAATATGTGTGTATTCTCTTTCAGCAAGGGATAACAAGAGAACAAAGCACATTTAAAAATAGATGTGAATTTATAAGTGTCTTAAAATGACATGTTCTATCTGAATCATGCAAGTTAAATTTTGAATTTACTATCCCTTTATCTCCTTAAGGACCGCAGTTGTAACAGATGAAAAAAAATTAAATAGTAAAAATAATAAAAATAAATAGTTATGTAGGGTTAGGGTTAGATCTAGGCTTAGTGGTAGATCTAGGGGTAGGGTTAGATCTAGGGGGAGGGTTAGATCTAGGGGAAGGGTTAGATCTAGGCTTAGTGGTAGATCAAGGGAAAGGGTTAGATCTAGAGGTAGGGTTAGATCTAGGCTTAGTGGTAGATCTAGGGGAAGGGTTAGATCTAGGGGGAGGGTTAGATCTAGGGGGAGGGTTAGATCTAGTGGGAGGGTTAGATATAGGGTGAGGGTTAGATCTAGGGGGAGGGTTGGGGTTAAAAGGTCACTGAAGGAGAAAAAGGTTAATCGTAAAAATTGAAAATTGGGTATTTCAAAACTCAGGACAAAATGAAGAAACTGTTTAGCCATCTTGTTTTCTTGCGGGTTGTAGATGCGTAACAGATTTTGGGGGTAAAAGTAAAAAAAAAGTGTGGTTTTTAATATTTTTTAATCATAATTTATAAAAATATTTATTAAAAATTATAAGATATGATGAAAATAATGGTATCTGTAGAAAGTCAATCTTATGGCGAGAAAAACGGTATATAATATGTGTGGGTACAGTAATGAGTATATAATATGTGTGAGTACAGTAATGAGTATATAATATGTGTGAGTACAGTAAAGGAGTAAGAGGAAAATTACAGCTAAACGCAAACACCGCAGCAATGTAAAAACAGCCTTGGTCGCTAACGCTAAAAAATTGGTACAACAGTCAGGTCACTAAGGGGTTAAACATGGAAAAAAAAAATAAGTAAGAGGGAAATTACAGATAAACGCAAACACCGCAGCAATGTAAAAAGAGCCCTGGTCGCTAACGCTAAAAAATTGGTACAACAGTCAGGTCACTAAGGGGTTAAATATGGTAAAAAAAAAAAGAAAGCAGCAAACCTTCTTGTTTAAAGAGAACTGGAGGTTGTGGATGTCACATTTTTGTTGTGTAGAGTGGAGCTTTAAATAGTTCAGTATTGTTCATATAAAACAGTAGATAATACATAAAAAACGAAAGAATTACTCCTGTGATTTCCTGAGATGATCTATTTATAACTTAGAATAATCATTACATTTGCTTATACTTTGCCTTAACCTTATAAATGTCACTCGCCATAAACCAAAATAATGCAATTTTGTTTTCAGAATTGTGCCTATTGGTTGTTTGATACATTAAAGTTTATTTAAAAAAAAAAAAACGTTTTCTGAATGATTGTGCATATTGGTTGTTTGATACATTAAAGTTTTATTGAAATAGAAAAAAAAATTGCAGTGGAGGTCACATGTTTCCTGTCTAGAGTGGAGCTCCACTCTGCAGATAGACTACTTTGATAATAACACTAACCTACATACAGGTATAAGGGCTCAATGCACCACTCCATAACACATAGAGGCCATCCATAGAACCTCTAATTCACCTTTGTGGCCATTTTTTATGTTAGATGCCTGTAGTGCACGATATAACTCTAAACACAAGTTTCGCCAAACCATAAATAGTGGAACTTCCGGTATATTGAAACGCACACATGCGTTCCATACTTGAACACACTATCTGCACACAAGTTGAAATTAACTTACTGATACTAAAGAAGCTGGCCACATAACAGCTTGGTACACACAGGTTTGAGATACGTTTGAAAGTTTGATGACACAAAGTTTGGTCTTATTAAGTTTCTTTATATTGGAACATGTTGTACTTAAACACAACCGGAAGTGAGGTAACTTCCGGTTTGGTGGAACGCATGGCGTGCATTCCACCTTAGCACATGGGAACTATGTCATGAGACACAGGTGATTTGTTGTAAGTATTTGCTTGATTGTTTTGAAAACTATATTAAGGTATGATGTGACACTGCTTTTTCATTCTGATGAAGGGGTCTGTGTGAACCCCGAAACGTTAATAAACACTATCGGCTAGATTTAGAGTTTTTCCCAATGCACCCTTTAAACAACGCTGGCATTGAGAGTTGTCTGAGGGGCTGCGTTAGGCTCAGAAAAGGGTGCATTAAACCTAATTTAACTCCACTTCAACCCTCAATACCAGCGTTGCTTACGGTAGCGGTAAGCTGGAAAAACGTGCTCGTGCACGATATCCCCATAGGAAACAATTGGGCAGTTTGGGCTGAAAAAAAAGCCTAATACCTGCAAAAAAGCAGCGTTCAGCTTCTAGCGCAGCCCCATTGTTTCCTATGGGGAAACACTCTCTAAGTCTGCACCTAACACCCTAACATGAACCATGAGTCTAAACACCCCTAATTTTACACTTATTAACCCCTAATCTGCCGCCCCCGCTATTGCTGACACCTGGTGTATATTATTAACCCCTAATCTGCCGCTCCGTACACCGCCGCAACCTACATTATCCCTATGAACCCCTAATCTGCTGCCCCTAACATCGCCGACCCCTATATTATATGTATTAACCCCTAATCTGCCCCCCCAACGTCGCCACCACCTTACCTACACTTATTAACCCCTAATCTGCCGAACGGACATCGCTGCCACTATAATAAATGTATTAACCCCTAAACCGCCGCACTCCCACCTCGCAAACACTAGAATAAATAGTACTAACCCCTAATCTGCCCTCCCTAACATCACCGCCACCTACCTACAATTATTAACCCCTAATCTCCCGCCCGCAATGTCGCCACTACTATAATAAAATTATTAACCCCTAAACCTAACTCTAACCCTAACCCTAACACTGTGACACATCAGTCTGCTAGTGTAATCTAATTGCAGTTGCCTGCCTGCCAGTGTGTGTGCCAGGCCCACTTGCCAACTAGTGCCACCACTCATATCTGTTGTAATAGTAGTGCAAATTTAAAAAAAAAAAAACTTTTTTGACTGTGATAAAATTATTAACCCCTAAACCTAACTCTAACCCTAACCCTAACACTGTGACACATCAGTCTGCTAGTGTAATCTAATAGCAGTTGCCTGCCTGCCAGCGTGTGTGCCAGGCCCACTTGCCAACTAGTGTCATCACTCATATCTGTTGTAACAGTAGTGTAAATTTTGTAAAAAAAACTTTTTGGGGGGGCGGAGCCAACAGCCGGGGAAGTCAGACGTGCATCTGCTGAGCTCCTAGGCCTATAATGGGGAAAAATGTATATTTTCTTAGCAAACATTGAACTAACTATATCTACAGGCAACTACTAATAAGTCCTCAAGCAAGGGATATGATACTGGACTCAGATTATGTCTATAATTCGGTGATTCACAACTTTTGATTGGGGAAGCTATTTGGGCCTGTTCTCCACACTATTGACTCTAGTCGTAACCTGAGGCTTCCTGCAAAATGGAGGATAGTCATGAGCTTTTGTACTCCATGCTACAAGATCTAGATAGGCAGATGACATGCTGCTTTTTTGATATATCTGACACACTACGATCAGTGCTGAGGGGACCACCCAGAAGCGGCCTAACTGACAAGAGACCTGAAGACGCACTGACAGTGATACTGCCTGAGTGTCCGACTGTGAAGCCTCATTCATCTCCTCAGTTGTGCATCCACACCAAGGATATGATGGACCCGCTCCTATATGACCACACTACAGTGGTAGCGAAAATCCCTTCTGCCGCGGATGGGTCCTTGCCTGAACAGCACAGCGCAGCTCAGCTAGAGACGCCCCAGATGCAGACAAAAGGAACGCACCGGACAAGTCTCCTGGCAGCCACAGCCCGCACTCTCACTAACAAGATGGAGACTGTTTTTGCCAGCAGCTCCCCCTTGAACCGGATGACCCTGTCAGTTGGGGCATTAGACCAAAAGATACAGATGCGCCCTAAGCAGCAGCCCCTATCGCTACACTATGGGAGCCACGCATACTCTACCAGACAGGGATGCGCTGGTATTCGTTCCGGAATCGGATAAGCTGTGCTATTGAAAGATCCTGTTCTGGTCGAGTGAGCTGACCCACGGTCGAATGATTAACCCCTGTGGGAGTTATGATTGGGGCCTGGTATCACCAATCCTCGGACTGCTCGGCTGATCATGTCTATACTTGGCTAGGCTACACTAATAGATCATCTCTGGACTTACTGTATGTCTTCCTCTCTGGAGTGTGCTACTGATACCGTAGCCCCGGGACACTACTGCGATATGCCATTAGCTCTCAGGATCATAGTTTACTGGACAGAGAGGGCTGTAGGATGAAAACTCATTGACTGGTAGCTAAGCACATGTAAATATTAACCCATTTCTTTGCTGGACTGCAATTCCCAACTACTACTGGGAAGGACTAGCTAATTACTCTCAACTAATATTATGCTCCATCATTGTATTGTGTCTTACTGCATAATCTGCTCCATTATCCTATGCAGCAGACTCAATTAGATATTTTATCTTACCTTTTGTGTGGGTGGTTAGTACTGCAAGCTATACATAGCTCAATACATATAGCTAGTCTTCCCTGTGTGCTTCTCTCCTAGCAGATTTGTGTCCTCTGGGCTTACTAGAACTAAGTCACCCTGCCTGCGGCTGATTACCTCAAAATGGGAGATTTATTAAAGCATAAATATATGCATGTATCTCACTATGAAACGCACTCGTCCTTTCCAGACCCTTACTTTCATTAAAGTCATCTCAATCCATAATACCACTTATCTGGTATATTTGTACTATATAATTATACCTAAGTAAAGTATAGTTAGCTATGTTTATCTACATTACGGTCATTCCGCATATCACGAGATATATGTATTTTCATTTTATGACCTATTTGTTCCTCAGGCCGTGGCCCCAGAGAGACCTTTGATTTACTAGTTCCCTATTTAGCCTTTATAGTGCTATATCCAAGTTGCTCTTTTTATCACTGGGTATTTTAGTCTTTCTGGTTTAATACTTATATTGCACAGATCCCCTTATTAGTTACATATATGGGCACACTACGGTCTAATGTTGTTTACTTTCCACATAATATGTTCTTCTGATCTTACGATACCAATTGAGGCATCAGAATGCACGGCAACTACTGAAGATCACAACAGTATCTAGATAGTACATGGCCTCTTATAGACCCGTCTAGTAAGGAAAGGCATATAATTTTTCTTACAAATGTGTGTTGATATAATGATAGGTACTTATGTCTTTCACCTGCGTGTTTGCATTCTATATTCTCTATAGATATTATTAGTAATATATTGATTTATAATAGAATCTCTAACTGTTAAGCCTTCGTGAGGCAGACATATAGGGCTTACTACTAACATGAGTTAGTTACTGCTCATGTATTGTACTATTAACACATGCTACTTGAACCAGTAAGCAGTTACATACTTCTTTGTCCCTTAGGATTGATGTAGGGGTTAAACTAGATTCATAACCTGTCCATTTACGCATCCTTGACCCCAAATACCTATGTCTCCTTAAGTTAGCTAAGACACACAAATCTTATTCTAAGTTTAAGTCTCTCCCAGATTCCTCTCCTAAGCTTACACTTTTCTCTAAAAATGTTATTTCTTTATGTGCCAACTCTGCCACGCTGAGAGAGTTTATATGATGTATACTTAATTAGTGGCTCTCTTAAAACTGAGCTCTGCCTATCTTCCTGAGACACTTATAACTAACCCAAAATATATTTGAGCCTCCTTACTCAGGGCCAAAATCCTACCAAGGTTATCCCAGTTTATGCTATAGCTCTATTATGTGCACTTACTAACGTCTTAAAAGGAGGGATTATAAGGCTAACACTGTTGCTATTTTGTACATGCCTTCCTAAAATGTTTGTTAATTATTAATTAAGTTATGTATTCGTCAAATCTATATGCATAGTTAGCCTAGCTTTATGCAGTGCTTATAATCTAGTTTACTGAGACTATTACTACACACCCATATAGCAGGGGTGTCACAAACGTTAGTATCCCTAGCATTCATTTGCCTGAACCTTAATCCTAACATGGGTTATTTGTACATACAATGGTTTTTTATCTTAGTTTTTCTTCCCAATTTTATAGAATAACCCTCAACCAGTGTTTTCTAAATATATATTCTCAAAAGAAGTAAGTTCACTGGCAAGGATAATTGCCCCTACCAAGTACCCTAAAATACTTTAATATATTTTTAGCTCCGCCCTCCACCCTTTCCCCCCTATATATAGCGGTGCTTACCCGCTGAATTTTCCCCCTTCCCCTTCACTATATACGCACTTACGCAATGTTTGAAGCTCCTAAAGAGCTGGACATCTGGCCAACAGATATTCTGTGTCTTCTATACATTTGGCCCATGGGGCCTTAACTTACATTTCTAACTGGTCAGTCATTCATGACATATTATTGAAAAACTGAGGTTTCATTAGCCCTCGACCAATATGTTATAATGTTACCGAAATACTTCGGTCAATTTTGTATGTGTTTCGTTCTTTTTCCGGAATGGTGTATTATGTTTTATGTTTGTTATACAAAAACCTCAATAAAAAATTATTAAAAAAAAAACAAAAAACTTTTTGACTGTGAAACATCAGTCTGCTAGTGTAATCTAATAGCAGTTGCCTGCTTGCCAGCGTGTGTGCCAGGCCCACTTGCCAAATAGTGCCACCACTCATATCTGTTGTAACAATAGTGTAAATTTTTAAAAAAAAATCTTTTTTGACTGTGAAACATCAGTCTGCTAGTGTAATCTAATTGCAGTTGCCTGCCTGCCAGCGTGTGTGCCAGGCCCACTTGCCAACTAGTGCCACCACTCAAATCTGTTGTAACAGTAGTGTACATTTTGTAAAAAAATACTTTTTTGACTGTGAAACATCAGTCTGCTAGTGTAATCTAATTGCAGTTGCCTGCCTGCCAGCGTGTGTGCCAGGCCCACTTGCCAACTAGTGCCACCACTCATATCTGTTGTAACAGTAGTGTAATTTTTAAAAAAAAAAAAAACTTTTTTGACTTTGAAACATCAGTCTGCTAGTGTAATCTAATTGCAGTTGCCTGCCTGCTAGCATGTGTGCCAGGCCCACTTGCTAACTAGTGCTACCACTCATATCTGTTGTAACAGTAGTGTAAATTTTTTTTTAAAAAAAACTTTTCTGACTGTGAAACATCAGTCTGCTAGTGTAATCTAATTGCAGTTGCCTGTCTGCCTGCCAGCGTGTGTGCCAGGCCCACTTGCCAACTAGTGCCACCACTCATATCTGTTGTAACAGTAGTGTAAATTTTGTAAAAAAAAAAACTTTTTGACTGTGAAACATCAGTCTGCTAGTGTAATCTAATTGAAGTAGCCTGCCTGCCAGCGTGTGTTTCAGGCCCACTTGCCAACTAGTGCCACCACTCATATCTGTTGTAACAGCAGTGTAAATTTAAAAAAAAAAAACTTTTTTGACTGTGAAACATCAGTCTGCTAGTGTAATCTAATTGCAGTTGCCTGCCTGCCAGCGTGTGTGCCAGGCCCACTTGTCAACTAGTGCCACCACTCATATCTGTTGTAACCGTAGTGTAAATTTAAAAAAAAAAAACTTTTTTGACTGTGAAATATCAGTCTGCTAGTGTAATCTAATTGTAGTTGCCTGCCTGCCAGCGTGTGTGCCAGGCCCACTTGCCAACTAGTGCCACAACTCATATCTGTTGTAACAGTAGTGTAAATTTTGTAAAAAACACTTTTTTGACTATGAAACATCAGTCTGCTAGTGTAATCTAATAGCAGTTGCCTGCCTGCCAGCGTGTGTGCCAGGCCCACTTGCCAACTAGTGCCACCACTCATATCTGTTGTAACAGTAGTGTAAATTGTTTTAAAAAAATATTTTTTGACTGTGAAACATCAGTCTGCTAGTGTAATCTAATTGCAGTTGCCTGCCTGCCAGCGTGTGTGCCAAGCCCACTTGCTAACTAGTGCCACCACTCATATCTGTTGTAACAGTAGTGTAAATTTAAAAAAAACAAACTTTTTTGACTGTGAAATATCAGTCTGCTAGTGTAATCTAATTGTAGTTGCCTGCCTGCCAGCGTGTGTGCCAGGCCCACTTGCCAACTAGTGCCACAACTCATATCTGTTGTAACAGTAGTGTAAATTTTGTAAAAAAAACTTTTTTGACTATGAAACATCAGTCTGCTAGTGTAATCTAATAGCAGTTGCCTGCCTGCCAGCGTGTGTGCCAGGCCCACTTGCCAACTAGTGCCACCACTCATATCTGTTGTAACAGTAGTGTAAATTGTTTTAAAAAAATATTTTTTGACTGTGAAACATCAGTCTGCTAGTGTAATCTAATTGCAGTTGCCTGCCTGCCAGCGTGTGTGCCAAGCCCACTTGCTAACTAGAGCCACCACTCATATCTGTTGTAACAGTAGTGTAAATTAAAAAAAAAAAAAAACTTTTTTGACTGTGAAACATCAGTCTGCTATTGTAATCTAATTGCAGTTGCCTGCCTGCCTGCCAGCGTGTGTGCCAGGCCCACTTGCCAACTAGTGCCACCACTCATATCTGTTGTAACAGTAGTGTAAATTTTGTAAAAAAAACTTTTTTGACTATGAAACATCAGTCTGCTAGTGTAATCTAATAGCAGTTGCCTGCCTGCCAGCGTGTGAGCCAGGCCCACTTGCTAAGTGCCACCACTCATATCTGTTGTAACAGTAGTGTACATTTTTTTTTTAATTTTTGACTGTGAAACATCAGTCTGCTAGTGTAATCTAATTGTACTTGCCTGCCTGCCAGCGTGTTTGCCAGGCCCACTTGCCAACTAGTGCCACCACTCATATTTGTTGTAACAGTAGTGTAATTTTTTTAAAAAAAAACTTTTTTGACTGTGAAACATCAGTCTGCTAGTGTAATTTAATTGTAGTTGCCTGCCTGCCAGCGTGTGTGCCAGGCCCACTTGCCAACTAGTGCCACCACTCATATCTGTTGTAACAGTAGTGTAATTTTTTTTTAAAAAACTTTTTGGACTGTGAAACATCAGTCTGCTAGCGTAATCTAATTGCAGTATCCTGCCTGCCAGCGTGTGTGCCAGGCCCACTTGCCAACTAGTGCCACCACTCATATCTGTTGTAATAGTAGTGTAATTTTTTTAAAAAAAACTTTTTTGACTGTGAAACATCAGTCTGCTAGTGTAATCTAATTGCAGTTGCCTGCCTGCCAGCGTGTGTGCCAGGCCCACTTGCCAACTAGTGCCACCACTCATATCTGTTGTAACAGTAGTGTAAATTTTGTAAAAAAAAAAAAACTTTTTGACTGTGAAACATCAGTCTGCTAGTGTAATCTAATTGAAGTAGCCTGCCTGCCAGCGTGTGTTTCAGGCCCACTTGCCAACTAGTGCCACAACTCATATCTGTTGTAACAGTAGTGTAAATTTTGTAAAAAAAACTTTTTTGACTATGAAACATCAGTCTGCTAGTGTAATCTAATAGCAGTTGCCTGCCTGCCAGCGTGTGTGCCAGGCCCACTTGCCAACTAGTGCCACCACTCATATCTGTTGTAACAGTAGTGTAAATTGTTTTAAAAAAATATTTTTTGACTGTGAAACATCAGTCTGCTAGTGTAATCTAATTGCAGTTGCCTGCCTGCCAGCGTGTGTGCCAAGCCCACTTGCTAACTAGAGCCACCACTCATATCTGTTTTAACAGTAGTGTAAATTAAAAAAAAAAAAAAAAACTTTTTTGACTGTGAAACATCAGTCTGCTATTGTAATCTAATTGCAGTTGCCTGCCTGCCTGCCAGCGTGTGTGCCAGGCCCACTTGCCAACTAGTGCCACCACTCATATCTGTTGTAACAGTAGTGTAAATTTTGTAAAAAAAACTTTTTTGACTATGAAACATCAGTCTGCTAGTGTAATCTAATAGCAGTTGCCTGCCTGCCAGCGTGTGAGCCAGGCCCACTTGCTAAGTGCCACCACTCATATCTGTTGTAACAGTAGTGTAAAAATTTTTTTTAATTTTTGACTGTGAAACATCAGTCTGCTAGTGTAATCTAATTGTACTTGCCTGCCTGCCAGCGTGTTTGCCAGGCCCACTTGCCAACTAGTGCCACCACTCATATTTGTTGTAACAGTAGTGTAATTTTTTTAAAAAAAAACTTTTTTGACTGTGAAACATCAGTCTGCTAGTGTAATTTAATTGTAGTTGCCTGCCTGCCAGCGTGTGTGCCAGGCCCACTTGCCAACTAGTGCCACCACTCATATCTGTTGTAACAGTAGTGTAATTTTTTTTTAAAAAACTTTTTGGACTGTGAAACATCAGTCTGCTAGCGTAATCTAATTGCAGTATCCTGCCTGCCAGCGTGTGTGCCAGGCCCACTTGCCAACTAGTGCCACCACTCATATCTGTTGTAATAGTAGTGTAATTTTTTAAAAAAAAACTTTTTTGACTGTGAAACATCAGTCTGCTAGTGTAATCTAATTGCAGTTGCCTGCCTGCCAGCGTGTGTGCCAGGCCCACTTGCCAACTAGTGCCACCACTCATATCTGTTGTAACAGTAGTGTAAATTTTGTAAAAAAAAAAAAACTTTTTGACTGTGAAACATCAGTCTGCTAGTGTAATCTAATTGAAGTAGCCTGCCTGCCAGCGTGTGTTTCAGGCCCACTTGCCAACTAGTGCCACCACTCATATCTGTTGTAACAGCAGTGTTAATTTAAAAAAAAAAAACTTTTTTGACTGTGAAACATCAGTCTGCTAGTGTAATCTAATTGCAGTATCCTGCCTGCCAGCGTGTGTGCCAGGCCCACTTGCCAACTAGTGCCACCACTCATATCTGTTGTAACAGTAGTGTAATTTTTAAAAAAAAAACTTTTTTGATTGTGAAACATCAGTCTGCTAGTGTAATCTAATTGCAGTTGCCTGCCTGCCAGCGTGTGTGCCAGGCCCACTTGCCAACTAGTGCCACCACTCATATCTGTTGTAACAGTAGTGTAAATTTTGTAAAAAAACAAAACTTTTTGACTGTGAAACATCAGTCTGCTAGTGTAATCTAATTGAAGTAGCCTGCCTGCCAGCGTGTGTTTCAGGCCCACTTGCCAACTAGTGCCACCACTCATATCTGTTGTAACAGCAGTGTTAATTTAAAAAAAAAAACTTTTTTGACTGTGAAACATCAGTCTGCTAGTGTAATCTAATTGCAGTTGCCTGCCTGCCAGCGTGTGTGCCAGTGCCACTTGTCAACTAGTGCCACCACTCATATCTGTTGTAACCGTAGTGTAAATTTAAAAAAAAAAACTTTTTTGACTGTGAAATATCAGTCTGCTAGTGTAATCTAATTGTAGTTGCCTGCCTGCCAGCGTGTGTGCCAGGCCCACTTGCCAACTAGTGCCACCACTCATATCTGTTGTAACAGTAGTTTAAATTGTTTTAAAAAAATATTTTTGACTGTGAAACATCAGTCTGCTAGTGTAATCTAATTGCAGTTGCCTGCCTGCCAGCGTGTGTGCCAAGCCCACTTGCTAACTAGTGCCACCACTCATATCTGTTGTAACATTAGAGTAAATTAAAAAAAAAAAAAAAAACTTTTTTGACTGTGAAACATCAGTCTGCTATTGTAATCTAATTGCAGTTGCCTGCTTGCCAGCGTGTGTGCCAGGCCCACTTGCTAACTAGTGCCACCACTCATATCTGTTGTAACAGTAGTGTAAATTAAAAAAAAAAAACTTTTTTGACTGTGAAACATCAGTCTGCTAGTGTAATCTAATTGCAGTTGCCTGCCTGCCATTGTGTGTGCCAGGCCCACTTGCCAACTAGTGCCATCACTCATATCTGTTGTAACAGTAGTGTAAATTAAAAAAAAAAAAACTTTTTTGACTGTGAAACATCAGTCTGCTAGTGTAATCTAATTGCAGTTGCCTGCCTGCCAGCGTGTGTGCCAGGCCCTCTTGCCAACTAGTGCTACCACTCATATCTGTTGTAACAGTAGTGTAAATTTAAAAAAAAAAACTTTTTTGATTGTGAAACATCAGTCTGCTAGTGTAATCTAATTGCAGTTGCCTGCCTGCCAGGGTGTGTGCCAGACCTACTTGCCAACTAGTGCCACCACTCATATCTGTTGTAACAGTAGTGTAAATTTTGTAAAAAAAAAACTTTTTTGACTGTGAAACATCAGTCTGCTAGTGTAATCTAATTGCAGTTGCAGTTGTTCTGAGGAGGACATAGTTGACTTTTTAACACAGGACACCCAATCTTCTATAGCTTCCGCTCCGAACCTTGATGCACCATCCACGTCCAGCTTATCTTCGGGCACCTCTCAAGTTACCACCACTCGCCCGCCCGCCGCCACCACCAACACTAGCACCACAGCCACTTCACTTGATGTGTCAGAGGAGTTTTTTACACATCAGCTGGAAGAAATGAGTGATGCGCAACCATCATTGACAGAGGATGTAGATAACAGTGATATGTCTCAGTCAGGCAGCATTACAGACATGGACGTACGGTGTGATGATGATGATGTTGTACCCGGTGCTGCTTCCTTTGTTGATTTGTCAGATACAAGTGAAGCGGTTGATGATGACGATGCGTCCGTGGATGTCACTTGGGTGCCCGCTAGAAGAGAAGAAGAACAGGGGGAAAGTTCAGATGGGGAGACAGAGAGGAGGAGGAGACGAGTTAGAAGCAGGGGGAGGTCGTCGCAAGGAGCTAGTGGCACAGTCAGACAGCATACATCGGCACCCAGGGTCAGCCAGACAGCACGCCAATCAACGCATGCTGTTGCCACCACCAGAATGCCGTCATCGCAGAGCTCAGCAGTGTGGCATTTTTTATATGTCTGCCTCTGACAACAGCGATGCCATTTGCAACCTGTGCCAAAAGAAACTGAGTCGTGGGAAATCCAACACCCACCTAGGTACAACTGCTTTGCGAAGGCACATGATCGCACATCTCAAACACCTATGGGATCAACACATGAGTAGAAGCAGCACACAAACTCAAAGCCGCCATCCTCCTCCTGGTCCAGCATCTTCAGCCACGTCAACCACTGCTGTCCTCCTTGCCCCCTCTCAACCATCCGCCACTCCGTCTCTCTTCCGGAGCAGTTCCTGCTCATCTGCCCACAGTCAGGTGTCTGTCAAGCACATGTTTGAGCCTAAGAAGCCAATGTCACAAAGTCACCCCCTTGCCCGGTGTCTGACAGCTGGCTTGTCTGAACTCTTAGCCCGCCAGCTTTTACCATACAAGCTGGTGGAGTCTGAGGCATTCAAAAAATTTGTAGCTATTGGGACACCGCAATGGAAGGTACCCGGCCGAAATTTCTTTTCACAAAAGGCAATCCCCAATATGACCACTGATAGCTGGTCTGCAAAGTATGGTCAGGGCAGGTATATCACCTACACTGCGCATTGGGTAAACCTGCTGACGGCTGCCAAGCATGGAATGCGTGGCTCTGCAGAGGAGGAGTTGGTGACACCGCCACAACTTGCAGGCAGGCCTGCTGCCACCTCCTCTCCTCCTCCTACTCCATCCTCTTCCATAACCTCCTCGGCTGAGTCCTCTTCTGCTACTGTGTCTTGCTCCACATCAACGGCACCCCCCCCAGCTCTGCAGGTACTATTCCACATCCTGGATACGGCAGTGTCACGCCGTCTTGGGGTTCACTTGCCTGAAAGCAGAGATTCACACTGGACCAGCACTCCTGTCCGCCCTGAACGCACAGGTGGATCATTGGCTGACTCCACACCAACTGGAGATCGGCAAAGTGGTTTCTGACAACGGAAGTAATTTGGTGGCGGCATTGAAAATGGGCAAGTTGACACATGTGCCGTGCATGGCACATGTGTGTAATCTGATCGTATAACGCTTTGTGCATAACGAAACAACATGCCAGTGAGGCGCTTGATTTGCGACAGCCCGACACATTGGAACTTAACACTCCTAATGTTCGACCGCCTGCTCCAACAAGAAAAAGCCGTTAACGAGTATTTGTATGACCGTGGTGCTAGGACAAAAAACACAGCAGGCGTTCCAGGGGGTTTGTTGTCACCTTTCGGGGACCCTTGGTGTTGTACGTGGCTGGGTGGAGGAAGAGACCTTCAATGACATCAGTGAGGACAAGGAACGGGACATGGCTAGCTTGGTATCCAACCTTGTGCAAATGGGGAGTTTGCGGTTGTGCAAATGGACTGTTTGTGGTTGTTTGCGGTGCGTTAAACAGGGAGTTTGGTCTGTCACTGTGAAGCGGGCGTAACCCTTACACTACCTGATCGATACAACATCATACCTGATGTTTTAAAGCACGTTATTCCAAACAATTTAGGAATGTTAGGTGATTTATGCCCTTTATGGATTAAAACCAGACTCTGCATCAACTATGTAATTTTCCATGGGAGTTTTGCCATGGATCCCCCTTCGGCATGGCACAGTCCAGGTGTTAGTCCACTTGAAACAACTTTTCCATCACTATTGTGGCCAGAAAGAGTCCCTGTGGGTTTTAAAATTCACCTGCTTATTGAAGTCTATGGCGGTTCGCCCGGTTCGCAAATTTTTGAGGAAGTTCGCATTCGCGAACCCAAAATTTTATGTTTGCGACATCACTACACCTAATAAAATAAAAAGCCCCCCAAAATAATAAAATTCCCTACCCTATACTAAATTACAAATAGCCCTTAAAAGGGCTTTTTGCGGGGGGGGGGGGGGGGGCATTGCCCCAAAGTAATCAGCTCTTTTACCTGTAAAAAAAAAAAAGACAATAGCCTCCCAACATTAAAACCCACCACCCACACACCCAACCCTACTCTGACTAAAACCCACCCAATCCCCCCTTAATGAAACCTAACACTACCCCCTTGAAGATCACCCTACCTTGAACCATCTTCACCCAGCCGGGCACAAATGGTCCTCCAGAGAGGCAGAAGTCTTCATCCATCTGGAGCGGAGCGGGCCCATCTTGAAGCCAGCCGACGCGGAGCATCCTCTTCTTCCGATGACTCCCAACGAATGAAGGTTCCTTTAAATGACGTCATCCAAGATGGTGTCCCTTGAATTCCGATTGGCTGATAGGATTCTATCAGCCAATCGGAATTAAGGTAGGTAAAATCCTATTGGCTGATTGGATCTGCCAATAGGATTGAAGTTCAATCAGCCAATAGGATTTAGCTTGCATTCTATTGGCTGTTCCAATCAGCCAATAGAATGCAAGCTCAATTCTATTGGCTGATTGTATCAGCCAATAGGATTTTTCCTATTAGGGGTTAATAATATAATGCAGGTGTCGGCGATGTCGAGGTTTGCAGATTAGGGGTTAATAAGTGTAAGATATGGGGTGTTTAGACTCGGGGTTCATGTTAGGGTGTTAGGTGTAGACATAACTTTTATTTCTCCATAGGAATCAATGGGCCTGCGTTAGGAGCTGAACGCTGCTTTTTTGCAGGTGTTAGGTTTTTTTTCAGCCGATTCTGCCCCATGTATTCCTGCTCACCGCTACCGTAAGCAACGCTGGTATTGAGGTGAGATGTGGAGCTAAATTTTGCTTTACGCTCATTTTTTTGCGGTCAACGCCGGGTTTAAAAAAACCTGTAATACAAGCGTTGTCTTAAGTGAGCGGTGAAAAAAAAGGCTTGTTATCAACGCACTCCTGTTACCGCAAAACTCGTAATCTCGGTGTATATTTCCAGGAATAGTGTACAAAAGTGGGTTTATTATTTTGCCCTAGAGGCATCTGATACTAAATCAACCATTTCTAGATTTTCTGTTTGAAATGTCACCCTATTTCTGCACATCAACTCACGTTACTTTTTCCAGGCAGTTTAGTTTCTACTTATGATAGGAACCCTTTTTATTGAATTGTTTATTGGTTTTAACCTTAAATTCATTCATTACCACTTATTTTGGGCCAGATTACAAGTAGAGCGTTATTTTAACTTCTAGCCATAAACACATGTAATCAAACTGATATTAGGTAAGGTTACCAGATACTGTTTAGTGTTCCCTTCTGAGGGCCTGATGATGAAAAGTTAGCAAGCAAAAACATGAAAAGACAGTTTTGGTTCAATTATCAAAGTAAATGGTCTGTCCCTGCGAGTGGCAAACTTCCTCCCATACAAATAATCACCTAAATCACAAGTTTTGTGGTACTGCTATACTGTTGAAAAATGGTCCTTTACTCGCAGAATGGCAGGTCATCGTATTACAAGTTGCGGCGGTACGGCTTTACCGCTGTCGTTTTAGCCTGTACCGCAACTCTCCATTCTGCACTCAAAAAATAGCTTTTAAATGTTGAATTTTCATGTCACCCATATTACAGGTTTTGCGGTCAGGCTATTCCGCTAGCATTATAGCTTATACCGACATGATCCATTCTGCTAAAAAAAGAGCAGTAGTTATGGATTTTGCAAAACAAAAATATTTTACAAAACTCATAATAAAAATGTTACAAAGTACATTAAGACCCATAAACTACCTATTAACCGCCATCCCCCTGCTATGCAAACACTATAATAAACCTATTAACCCCTAATCTGCCTCCCACCCACATTGCACATTTGTAACTTTAATTTAAAGTTAGCAGGTGTTAGGTTTAGGGGTTCATAGGTTTCTCTGCAATGTGGGGGGTCGGCGGTTTAGGGGTTAATAGGTTTATTATATTATTATAGTTGTTGCGATTTGGGGGGTCAGTGGTTTAGGGGTTAATAGCTTCATTATAGTAGTTGGGTTGGGGTTAGCGGTTTAGGAGTTAATAGCTTTATTTTATTAGTAGCAATGTGGGGGTCGGCTGTTTAGGGGTTAATAGGTTTATTATAGCAGTTACAATGTGGGGGGGTCGGCTGTTTAGGGGTTAATAGGTTAATTTAGTGTCGGTGAAGTCGGAGGGCGGCGGATTAGGGGTTAATAGGTTTATTTAGTGTTGGTGAAGTCGGAGGGCGGCGGATTAGGGGTTAATAGGTTTATTGTAGTTTGGCAATGTTGGGGGCGGTGGATTAGGGGTTAATATTTTTATTTAGTGCTGGCGATGTCGGGAAGCGGCGTATTAGAGGTATTTAGACTAGGGGTTTATGTTAGGGTGTTAGATTTAAAGAAAACCTTATTGTCTCCATAGACATCAATGGGGAATGCGTTATAGCGATCGCCATTCCGCAATTGCAGGTGTTTTTTCTAACACTTTTTCTCGATTGATGTCTATGGGAGAAAAAGTGCACAAGCACGTCAAGTCAGAACTTGGCTTTTGTGCGGTATGGAGCTTAACGCACCATATCGCACAACACATGAAGATTTTTTTGTGACTTGTAATGGCAGCGCTATGGAAAGTGCGGTGCCGCAAAATTTTTAGTTTTATTTACGCACCAGGTTTAGCGCATATCTTGTAATCTCGGTGTATGAGAGCTCTCTGCTATGTAAAAGTTTGCAATGGAGGACTAAATATACAGAGAGAACCCAGCATATGTTTAAACTTTTATATTACGGCTTATACAAATGAAAATATGCTGGTTTTAGTGCTGTTATTTTTGTATGCATATGTTTTCCCTTCAGAGTAATTAGTGTTTTGAGTACTTTGATAAAAGCTCACCACCTTTTAATTTGCAAGAAATACAGTTAGGATGGAAATGTTTAGATAATTATGCTTCGATTTGAACGACAATATCATATATGCAACTGGAACTCCATGTTCAACCCATTAACAGTTAAGCTTTGTATTTTGCAGTTATAAGTACAGACATTTTATGTGCTTCATGCACATCCCGTGTACTTAAATTACAATTCATGCTGTGCTGATTTAATATGATTTATGATTGTGTAATTTACATACAAATATTATATTTTTGAGAAATTTGATTTTTGGTGAACAATTTTGATACGATTTTTGATGTACCTTAACAATACAATTTTTCCTTTGTTTTTTTGTGTGAGTGGTTCATTTATCCCTTTGCATGCTTTTTAAAATTACAATAACATTGTGCACTTTTGTAATGTATGCATCTCCTAACCAAATGTTGTATAGGCCCCTTAGCGAGACACCCTGTTTTCTGAGTAAAAAGTTGCTTTAGGTAATTCCACCAGGGAAACATAAGTAGTGGTGAGCATTCTTAAACAATTTTGCCAGCACAAATACCTTTAGATCATTGGGCCATAAAACCAGGGCTGGCGCTCCCACTAGTCAAGCTAGGCAGCCACCTAGGGCGCAGCAGCTGCAGTCAACTCCGACCCTGGAGAGAGGTCGGCTGCAGCTGCTGTGCCCTAGGAGAGAGAAGGGCATATATTGATTATGGGACGGCCCGGGGGATGGGGGGAGGGGGGTGCTGAGACTTATTGGGATTAGGAGAGGGGGCCCTGTGGCTGAGATGGGGGTTACAGGGGACCCTGGTGCTAATAATGGGGGTTACAGCAGCCAGGGTGGCTTGCTGAGGCTGATGGTGTTACAAAAGGGACCCTGGGGCTAATGGGGGTTACAGGGTGGGGGTGCTGAGGCTGATTGGGTTACAAGGTGGACCCTGGGGCTGTTGACCTGGACTGATGGTGGTTACAGGGGGGGCATGTGCTGATGGTTACAGGGGGTGCCCTGGGGCTGATGGTGGTTACAGTGGGTGCCCTGGGGCTGATGGAGGTTACAGGGGGGGGGGCTCTGGGGCTCATGGTGGTTACAGGGGGGGCCCTGGGGCTGATAGAGGTTACAGGGTGGGGCCCTGGGGCTGATGGTGGTTACATGGAGGGGGCCTAGGGCTGATAGAGGTTACGGGGGGGGTCTGGGGCTGATGGTGGTTACAGGGGGGCTGATGGGGGTTCACAGCCCTCCCTGTAACTACTATCAGTCCCAGGGCCCCCCTGTAACTACCATCAGTCCCAGGGCCCCCCTGTAACTACCATCAGCCATGGTGCCCCCCCATAACAACCATCAGCCACGGTTCCCCCCCTGTAACTACCATCTGCCCCCCCCATCACAACCATCAGCCACGGCCCCCCCTGTAACTACCACCAGCCATGTGCCCCCTCTGTAACTACCACCAGCCACAGGGCCCCCCCTGTAACTACCACCAGCCACAGCCCCCCCTGTAACCTCCATCAGCCACAAGGCTCCCCTATAACTACCATCAGCCACAGGGCCCCCCTGTAACTACCATCAGCCACAGGCCCCTCTGTAACTAACATCAGCCACAGGACCTCCCTGTAACCCCAATCAGCCTCAGCACCATGTCCTGACACAGGAAGCTCTACCAATAAGATTAATGGTTCAGGATCTCCCTAGTGCCTTGTCTCCACAGTGATATACTAGGGTGCTGAGGCTGATGGTGGTTACAGGGGGCCCTGGGGCTGGGGGCCTGGGCTTATGGTGGTTACAGGAGGGCCTGGGCTGATAGTGGTTACAGGGGGGCCTGGGGCTGATGGTGGTTAGAGGGGGGGGGCTGGGGCTGATGGTGGTTACAGGGGGGAGCTGGGGCTGATGGTGGTTACAGGGGGGCCCTGGGGCTGATGGTGGTTACAGGGGGAGGGGCCTGGGGCTGATGGTGGTTACAGGGGGGCCCTGGGGCTGATGGTGGTTACAGGGGGAGGGGCCTGGGGCTGATGGTGGTTACAGGGGGGGCCCTGGGGTTGATGGAGGTTACAGGGGTGGCCTGGGGCTGATTAGGATTTACAGCCCCCCTCTGTAACTTCCATCAACCCCCCTGTAACTACCATCAGTCCCAGGGCCCCCCTGTAACTACCATCAGTCCCAAGGCCCCCCTGTAACTAACATCAGTCCCAGGGCCCCTCTGTAACTAACATCAGCCACAGCCCCCCCCCCCCCCCCGTAACTAACATCAGCCACAGGCCCTCCCTGTAACCACAATCAGCCTCAGCACCATGCCCTGACACAGGAAGCTCTACCAATAAGATTAATTGTTCAGGATCTCCCTAGTGCCTTGTCTCCACAGTGATACACTAGGGTGCTGAGGCTGATGGTGGTTACAGGGGGCCCTGGGGCTGGGCGCCTGGGCTGATGGTGGTTACAGGGGGGTCCTGGGGCTGATGGAGGTTACAGGGATCACCCTGGGGTTGATGGAGGTTACAGGGAGGGCCCTGGGGCTGATGGAGGTTACAGGGGGGCTTGGGGCTGATGAGGGTTTACAGCCCCCCTTTGTAACTACCATCAGCCCCCCCTGTAACTACCATCAGTCCCAGGGCCCCCCTGTAACTACCATCAGTCCCAGGGCCCCCCTGTAACTACCATTAGTCCCAGGGCCCCCTGTAACTACCAACAGTCCCAGCCCCCCCCCCCCCTGTAACTACCATCAGTCCCAGGGCCCCTCTGTATCTTACATCAGCCACATCCCCCCCCTGTAACTAACATCAGCCACAGGCCCTCCCTGTAACCCCAATCAGCCTCAGCACCCAGCCCTGACACAGGAAGCTCTACCAATAAGATTAATGGTTCAGGTTCTCCCTAGTGCCTTGTCTCCACAGTGTTACACTGGGGTGCTGAGGCTGATGGTGGTTACAGGGGGGCCCTGGGGCTGGGGGCCTGGGCTGATGGTGGTTACAGGGGGGTCCTGGGGCTGATGGTGGTTACAGGGGGCCCTGGGGCTGGGCGCCTGGGCTGATGGTGGTTACAGGGGGGCCTGGGGCTGATGGTGGTTACAGGGGGGGGGGCTTTGGAGCTGATGGAGGTTACAGGGATCACCCTGTGGCTGATGGAGGTTACAGGGAGGGCCCTGGGGCTGATGGAGGTTACAAGGGGGGCCTGGGGCTGATGAGGGTTTACAGCCCCCCTTTGTAACTACCATCAGCCCCCCCTGTAACTACCATCAGTCCCAGGGCCCCCCTGTAACTACCATCAGTCCCAGGGCCCCCCTGTAACTACCATCGGTCCCAGGGCCCCCCTGTAACTACCATCAGTTCCAGGGCCCCCCCCTGTAACTACCATCAGTCCCAGGACTTCCCTGTAACCCCAATCAGCCTCAGCACCGTGCCCTGACACAGGAAGCTCTACCCATAAGATTAATGGTTCAGGTTTTCCCTAGTGCCTTGTCTCCACAGTGTTACACTGGGGTGCTGAGGCTGATGGTGGTTACAGGGGGGGCCCTGGGGCTGGGGGCCTGGGCTGATGGTAGTTATAGGGGAGCCCTGTGGCTGATGGTAGTTACAGGGGGGGGGCTGTGGCTGGTGGTAGTTACAGGGGGGGGGCCTGTGGCTGGTGGTAGTTACAGAGGGGGCACATGGCTGGTGGTTGTGATGGGGGGGCAGATGGTAGTTACAGGGGGGGAACCGTGGCTGATGGTTGTTATGGGGGGGCACCATGGCTGATGGTAGTTACAGGGGGGCCCTGGGACTGATGGTAGTTACAGGGGGGCCCTGGGACTGATGGTAGTTACAGGGGGGCCCTGGGACTGATGGTAGTTACAGGGGGACCCTGGGACTGATGGTAGTTACAGGGGGGCTGATGGTAGTTACAAAGGGGGGGCTGTACACCCTCATCAGCCCCAGGCCCCCCCTGTAACCTCCATCAGCCCCAGGGCCCTCCCTGTAACCTCCATCAGCCCCAGGGCCCTCCCTGTAACCTCCATCAGCCCCAGAGCCCCCCCTGTAGCCACCATCAGCCCCAGGGCCCCCCTGTAACCACCATCAGCCCCAGGACCCCCCTGTAACCACCATCAGCCCAGGCCCCCAGCCCCAGGGCCCCCCCTGTAACCACCATCAGCCTCAGCACCCCAGTGTAACACTGTGGAGACAAGGCACTAGGGAAAACCTGAACCATTAATCTTATTGGTAGAGCTTCCTGTGTCAGGGCACGGTGCTGAGGCTGATTGGGGTTACAGGGAGGGCCTGTGGCTGATGTCAGTTACAGGGGGGGCTGTGGCTGATGTAAGTTACAGAGGGGCCCTGGGACTGATGGTAGTTACAGAGGGGGCCCTGTGGTTGATGGAGGTTACAGGGGTGGCCTGGGGCTGATTAGGGTTTACAGCCCCCCTCTGTAACTTCCATCAACCCCCCTGTAACTACCATCAGTCCCAAGGCCCCCCTGTAACTAACATCGGTCCCAGGGCCCCTCTGTAACTAACATCAGCCACAGCCCCCCCCCCCCGTAACTAACATCAGCCACAGGCCCTCCCTGTAACCACAATCAGCCTCAGCACCATGCCTTGACACAGGAAGCTCTACCAATAATATTAATTGTTCAGGATCTCCCTAGTGCCTTGTCTCCACAGTGATACACAGTCTACACACTGTGGAGGCCAGCTAAAGCTTCTAAGCTTACATTCATGCTATTTCAAATAAAGATACCAAAAAGGATAATAGTAGTAAATTAGAAAGTTGTTTAAAATTGCATGCTCTACCTGAATCATGAGTTGATTTTTTAAAATATTTTGTCGCTTAAATAAACAAGTATTATACTTGTCATGTTTGGTATATGGTTAAAAGGACAGTCTACTCCAGAATTGTTGTTGTTTAAAAAGATAGATAATCCCTTTATTACCCCTTCCCCAGTTTTTCATAATCAACACAGTTATATTAATATACATTTTAACCTCTGTAATTACCTTGTATCTAAGCCTCTGCAGGCTGACCCTTTTCTCAGTTCTTTTAAAAGACATGCTTTTTAGTCAATCAATGCCTTCTCATACGTAACTCCACAGGCGTGAGCAAAATGTTATCTATATGGCACACATGAAATAGCACCCTCTAGCTCTGAAAACTGTCATGCTTTCAGAGAAGAGATGGGCTTCAAGGCCTTAGAAATTAGCACATGAGCCTATTTAGGTTTAGCTTTCAACAAAGAACACTAATTGGACAAAGCAAATTTGATGATGAATGTAAATTGTAAATGTAAATATATATAGTGACACTGTGACTTGCTAGCTTGTAATTGAGTTTTAACCAGTAACTACTAAATTGTCATGAAAAAAATAATTCTTTAATTTTGCCCAGGATCAATTGCTGGGCCTGAGGTGTCTGGGGTCATTTGTTTCTCAGGTGAATTTTACTAACGTTATTTGTTAATTAATAAAACCTTATACAATGGGGTCAACTTCCCAGCCTAAAGGCAAACATAGGGGTGACCATGTGGGTGTAGTTGGGGGAGATTGTGGCATAGTCACTTATGTCTCTGATTGTAATATACATAATACATAAATAAGTAGTTTTATATTTTCTAAGATGGACCATAGAGCTGAACTATCCTTACAGAACCAGATGTTTTTTGCTATTTTCTTCAGTTAGCTATGGCTGATAAAAATGACCTTCTGGAGCCCAGTACTGCAAACGAAAGGCAGAAAAAGCTAAGGAGCAAGCAAAGCAAGAGTGGTCCTTCTTGAAATACCTTCATACACAGAAAGCAAATCAAGAACAAGAATGTGACTGTACTCTTGTAGAACCTGCCACTGGGGAAGCTGAATGTTGTGCTCCTACTAAAAGTCATACTGAAGTTTCACAATTTGGAAATGTTTCTAGAAAGAACGCAGAAGAAAAAGATGTCAATAAAAGTGAGACTAGTAGCACTGCAAAGTCATCAAAAGAAGATGATATTGTGGCTGGTTTGGATTACAGTGACCCTGCCAAATGGCCCTACTCTTGCAGTGATGATCTACGACAGCTTATAATTCAACATGGACCACAGGAGGTTGTATCACATGATTTTTTCCCAAAGACTCAAAAAACAGAAGATTTTGTCCTGTACACTACAAGAGGAGACTGGCAAATGGTGAAGAAGTGTGTCATCAATGGTTGATATATTCAACCTCAAAAGATGTGTTTTTTTTTTTTTTTTTGCTGTAAATTGTTCAGTAAAAGAAATGTTGCATCATCCCTACAAGAAACAGGTTCAAAAGACTGGAAGAACATTGGAGCAATTATTTCTTCACATGAGAGGAATACTGACCATTTGGAAAACTATCAAGCCTGGCGTGAACTTGAATTGCGCTTATCTAAAGAAAAAGCAATTGATGCTATTAACCAGCAGAAAATTAGGCAACAAGAACAATATTGGCAACAAGTCTTGCAACGCTTGATTGCTTTGGTAAGAGTTCTTGTCATGCAAAACTTGTCATTCCGTGGTACAAATGACAAGTTGTATAGTGCCGGCAATGGAAATTTTTTAAAGTTTGTGGAATATCTAGCCCTTTTTGATCCTATTATGAATGAACATTTGCGTAGGGTTAAAGATCAAGAAACATTGGTTCACTACCTGGCTGGGAAAAGATATCCAGAATGAGCTTATACAGCTTCTAGCCAGTGCTATAAAGTAGCAAATTATAACAAGTACAATCTCAGCTAAATACTATTCAATTATTTTGGACTGCACACCTGATGTTAGTCATATTGAGCAAATGACTATGGCCCCTATTTATCAAAGGTCTTGCGGACCTGATCCGACAGTGCGGATCAGGTCCGCAAGGCCTTGCTAATTGCGGAGAGAAATACGCTCTCCACATTTAACATTGCACCAGCAGCTCACAAGAGCTGCTGGTGCAACGCCACCCCCTGCTGACTCGCGGCTAATCAGCTGCCAGCAGCGAGTTGTCAATCAACCCGATCGTATTCGATCGGGTTGCTTTCCGGCGATTCCTGTCCACCTGCTCAGAGCAGGCGGACAGGGTTATGGAGCAGTGGTCTTTAGTCTGAAGACTCACCAGAAACACGGCCCTTCAAGCTTCGTACAGAACTTGATGAATATGGGCCAATTATAGTACGTTTTGTCGATGTAAGCAAACTATCAGATAATGAGTCTGAAAGTATTACTATAAGAAAACATTTCTTGGGATTTATTCCACTACAGGAGACTACAGGTGCCTTTATAGCAGAAACTCTTCTTGAACAGCTGGAGCAAATTCAATTGCCAATTGAAAATCTGCATGGTCAAGGGTATGACAATGGGAGTAACATGAAAGGCAAACAAAATGGAGCACAAAAGAGAATACTGGACTTAAACCCAATTGCATTTTTTGTGCCCTGCAATGCACATTCTTTAAACTTTGTAGTCAATGATGCTGCTAGGTGTTGTCTGAAAGCAACTATTTTCTTCAGGTTAGTTTAACAGATTTATAATGATTTCTCTACATCAACTAAGTGTTGGCAAGTTCTAATTAGCCATATATCAGACTTAGGCATAACTGTTAAGCCATTGAGTGAAACAAGATGGGAGAGTCGGATTGATGCTTTGAAACCACTGAAATATCATCTTGGTAATATATATGATGCTTTGATAGAGATTTTTGATGATACAAGCCTATCAGGTCCATCTGGAAATACTTCCCGAATTGAAGCCAATGCCCTTGCTGATGCAGTTAGTAAATTCAAGTTTGTGGTATCCCTTGTTACATGGTACAACATCCTTTTTGAAGTCAATCTTACAAGCAAGCTACTACAAAATAAGGAAGCTGATTTAAATTCAGCTACAAGACAATTGCAAGTGACCAAGAATTATCTCATAACCTGCAGGTGTGATAAGGGTTTTCAACAAGTTTTGACAGATGCTACTGAGATTGCAAATGAGATACAGATAGTACCAAACTTTGAGACAGAAGATCAAGTTCGAAACAGGAGAAAGAAATGGCAGTTTGAATATGAGGCCCGAGAAGAAGCACCACAAGATCCAAAGCAGAAATTCAAAACAGGTTTTTACTATGCTGTTTTAGACATGGCCATACAATCTATTGAAGAGAGATTCCAACAGCTACAACAATATAATTCACTATTTGGCTTTCTATATGACATATACAGTATAAAGAAAAAATCAACAGAAGATTTACTTAACCCCTTAATGACCGAGGACGTCCACCATACGTCATCAGAAAAAATACAGGTAACGCCTGAGGACGTATGGCGTACGTCCTCGGTTTGGAAAGCAGCTGGAAGTGATCCTGGAAGGCATCCTGCAATAACAATTTTTACCCCTCCGGTGCAGAGAGAGCCACTCTGTGGCCCTCTCTACATCGGACATTGATGGCCGCATTCGTTGGTGGGTGGGAGCTGCAGTGGGAGGCGGGTGGGCGGCCATCGATGGGTTCTGAGCATGAGAAGGGGTGGGATTGGGGGCGGGACAGTCAGGGGTGCGCACGGACACGTGCACGTGCCTGGGGGCAGCGGTCAGGCACGTGCACGGGGAGGGAGTGGGTGGGAACTGCTACACTACAGAAAACATAAAGTATAAGTGGGAGAAAGGGGAGGGAATGCCCCAAAAAGTAATCTAAGGGATCTGGGAGGGGTGGGGGTTGGTCTTGGGGGGGGGGAGCTACACTTCAGAAAAAAATAAAAAAGAGATACTATATATTGTAAACTGGGTACTGGCAGACAGCTGCCAGTACCCAAGATGGCTGCCAAGAAGATAGAGGGGGAGGTTAGAGAGCTGTTTGAGGGGGGGGCAGGGAGGTTGGGGACTAAGGGGGGATCCTACACAGCAGCATATGTAAATATGCAAAGAAAAAAAAGAAAGAAAAAAAGGATGCCTTTTATTTTAGTACTGGCAGACTTTCTGCCAGTACTTAAGATGGCGGGGACAATTGTGGGGTGGGGGAGGTAAGAGAGCTGTTTGGGAGGGATCAGGGGGGGTGATGTGTCAGGTGGGAGGCTGATCTCTACACTAAAGCTAAAATTAACCCTACAAGCTACCTAATTAACCCCTTCACTGCTAGCCATTATACACGTGTGATGCGCAGCGGCATTTAGCGGCCTTCTAAATACTAAAAAACTGTCTGCTATTTCTGAACAAAGGGGATCCCAGAGAAGCATTTACAACCATGTGTGCCATAATTACACAAGCTGTTTGTAAATGATTTCAGTGAGAAACCTAAAATTTGGAAAAATTTTACTTTTTTTTTTTATTTTATCGCATTTGGTGGTGAAATGGTAGTATGAAATATACCAAAATGGGCCTAGATCAATACTTTGGGTTGTCTACTACACTACACTAAAGCTAAAATTACCCCAAAAGCTCCCTACATGCTCCCTAATTAACCCCTTCACTGCTGGGCATAATACACGTGTGGTGCGCAATGGCATTTAACGGCCTTCTAATTACTAAAAAGCAACGCCAAAGCCATATATGTCTGCTATTTATGAACAAAGGGGATCCCAGAGAAAAATTTAAAACCAGTTATGCCATAATTGCACAAGCTGTTTGTAAATAATTTCAGTGAGAAATCTAAAGTTTGTAAAAAAAATGTGAAAAAGTGAACGATTTTTTTTTTATTTGATCGCATTTGGCAGTGAAATGGTGGCATAAAATATACCAAAATTGGCCTAGATCAATACTTTAGGATGTCTTCTAAAAAAAAATATATACATGTCATGGAATATTCAGGGATTCCTGAAAGATATCAGTGTTCCAATGTAACTAGCACTAATTTTTTTAAAAAAGTGGTTTGGAAATAGCAAAGTGCTACTTGTATTTATGGCCCTATAACTTGCAAAAAAAGCAAAGAACATGTAAAAATGTGTTATTTCTAAACTCTGGACACAATTTAGAAACTATTTAGCATGGGTGTTTTTTGGTGGTTATAGATGTGTAACAGATTTTTGGATCAAAGTTAGAAAAAGTGTGTTTTTTTCAATTTTTTCATCATATTTTATAATATTTTTTATAGTAAATTATAAGATATGATAAAAATAATGTTATCTTTAGAAAGTCCATTTAATGGTGAGTTAAATGGTATATAATATGTGTGGGTACAGTAAATGAGTAAGATGAAAATTACAGCTAAACACAAACACCGCAAAAATGTATAAATAGCCTTGGTCCCAAAGAAAATGGAAAAGTGCTGTGGTCATTAATGGGTTAAGGACTGCAAGAATTTGGAAAAGTCATTGATGCATAATGGAAACAAAGATATTGATGTTGAAGATCTGCGTTGAGAACTTGAAGCAATAGCTTGAAGACTTCCAAAGCCTATGCCGCCACAAGAAGTACTTCTCTTCATACTACAAAATAAACTTCTGGATAACGTGCCTAATGTTTCTGTTGCTCTGAGGATCCTTCTTACACTTCCATTATCAGTGGCAAGTAGTAATGTCGCAAACCTAAAATTTTGCGTTCGAACTTCCGCAACTGTTCGCGAGCGGGCGATCCCAGGTGAACCGCAATAGACTTCAATAGGCAGGCGAATTTTAAAACCCACAGTAACTCTTTCTGGCCACAATAGTGATGGAAAAGTTGTTTCAAGGGTACTAACACATGGACTGTGGCATGTCGGAGGGGGATCCATGGCAAAACTCCCATGGAAAATTACACAGTTGATGCAGAGTCTGGTTTTAATCCATAAAGGGCATAAATCACCTAACATTCCTAAATTGTTTGGAATAACGTGCTTTAAAACATCAGGTATGTACACTACTGTTACACCAGATATGAGTTGCACTGGGGTGACACTGTGCCCTGGCAGGCAGGCACTGAAACGCACACGTGTGAAGGAAACTGACTGCTATTATTTAACACAGTCAAAAAAGTGTTGTTTTTTTTAAATCTACACTACTGTTACGCCAGATATGAATGGTGGCACTGGGCAAGTGGGCACAGTATACGCTGTGAGTCTGACACACACGCTGGCAGGCAGGCAACTGCAATTAGATTACACAGGAAAAAAAAAAAAGCAGACTGATGTTTGGGGTGCTGTCCTTACAGCAGAGATCAGATGAGTCATTCAGGACTGTAGTGGACACTGAATACACTAGCCTAGCTATAGATTTCCCTATTAAATCAGCAGCAGCTACACTGTCCCTCCTCTCACTAAGAATGCAGCTTCCAAATGAATCTAAAATGGATGCTGTCCAGGAGGTAGGAGGGTCTGGGAGGGAGGGTCTGCTGCTGATTGGCTGGAATGTGTCTTCTGACTGTGAGATACAGGGTCAAAGTATTACTCAATGATAACGAATAGCATATGTTCGCCTGCCGCGGCAAACGTGAACAAGCTATGTTCACCGGGAACTATTCGCTGGCGACCTATTCGCGACATCACTAGTGGCAAGTGGTGAAAGTAGTTTCTCAAAGCTCAAACTTATAAAAACTTACATACGTTCTACAATGTTGGAAAAGAGACTAGTTGGCTTAGCAACTATATCAATTGAACATACACAGACAGCAGCACTTGATCTGGCTGAAATGGTGACAAAATTTGCAAAGGAAAAAGCACGCAGAGTGAGATTTTGATGTGTCTGAAATTGAAAGTTTTCTCTGACAACTCTGTTGCTTTTTTTGTTTGTTTCTCTGTCTGACTGTAAGAAAAATACAGTCAATATATATTTTGTTATTACAGTTAATTTATGTTTGTTTAATAAAGTTAAAATATATTTTTTGTTAATATAGGTAATTTATATTTGGTTACTTTATATTTTGCCTTTAATATTGTTGCTTTTGGCATCTTATGGCACTTATTCCTGATAATTAAAAGAAATTTAAAAGTGTCATGTTTTGTTGCTTTAATTGTTTCTTTTATTTTTCACGTGGGGTGGGGCGCAAGTAACTGGTCTTGCCGTGGGCACAAAATAGTCTAGCACCAGCCTTGCATATAACAGGTAGAAAAAGGAATGCAACTGACCACTGCACTTAAACTCCTCTTTACCCTCTCCATTCTGCTTGATTCCTATGTTACTTGTCTAACATTAAAGGGACATTGTACACTATATTTTTCTTTGCATAAATGTTTTGTAGATGATCCATTTATATAGCCTATCTGGTAGTGTTTTTATAAAAATATAGTTTTGCTTATTTTTTAAGAACATTGTGCTGTTTTTCAGACTTCTAACCAAGCCCCACAGTGTCAGATGTATACACGTGTTTACAGACTCCTTTGGGCTCCTGTTTATGTTATCTGTCTTTTCATATGCAGGTAAGGGGGGAGGTGGGGAGTGTCTGCTATTTTTGTTTACCAAGCTCTTTTCAGTAGGTGTCCCAGAATACGTCATAAAAAATGCTAAACTGGGTGCTTCTAAGTAAGTTTTTTTAACAGTTTTATACTGGATTATTAGATCAGTAGCTGTGCATATTCTTCTTTACAGTAGTGTCTATTACATGCAGTTATATGACAATTGGTGTATACTGTCCCTTTAAACTAACACTGCATTGTCTCTTAAAGGGACAGTGCACGCCAATTTTTATATACAGTACTGCATGTAATAGACACTATTATAAAGAAGAATATGCACAGATGCTGATCTAAAAATAAAGTATAAAACCTTTTAAATACTTACTTAGAAGCTCCCAGTTTAGCACTGTTTATGAGGTTGACTCGGACACCCAGTGAATTGGGCTGGAAAAACAAAAGAGCAGACACTTCCCCCTCCCCCAATTCCCTGCACATGTATACATCTGACAGTGTGGGGCTTGGTTAGGAGTCTGAAAATCATCACAATGTTATTAAAAAATAAGCAAACCTATACATTGTTACAAAAATACTCCCTGGTGGGCTATATAAATGGATCATCTACAAAACATTTATGCAAAGAAAAATCTAGCATATAATGTCCCTTTAATTCTTTAGTGAATGTCTCCTTTAAATTATATAAAACTTATGGAGACACTAGAAACTGGAAAAGCTAGCAGTGGTTTTAAAAGTGTGAGGCGGACCTCCCGAGGAGGGGGTGAGGGTCAGCGCTAGAGCATGTAAGGGAAAAAGAGCTCGAACAATGACACTTTGCAATATCCAATGGAAACAACAAGCAGCAGCTGATTTGGAAAAACATAGAATGTTTTTTAAGAGCTGAAAATGACACTTCCCATGTGGTATTGGAATAAGCCAAAGAGTGGGATGTAGGAAGAAGAAAGGCACTAACGTCAAACTCATTCAGCCACTGCATTGAATTTGTTGTCTTCATCAGTAACTTCCATTTAACACAGGAATAACAAACTGCAAATTGACACATGCGTAAAGTACTCTTTTCGTTTTAGCAGAATCAGCTCTTGAGAGCTGTGTGTGAACCCTGGATCAGATGTAAATTTCCCATATTAAAACTAAAAAAAAATATTGCAATTTTCTGTAAAGAGAAAAAATAAAGTAAAATCTATAATGAGGAGGTGGTGGCGCTGAGAGGCCCACTGCCTAAGACTTTGAAAACCCATGAGCTAGAGAATTCATAACTAAATCTTTGACTGCATGAGATGTGTGCTCCTCCATTTTCATGCTTTAATCCTTGTTTTCCATGTGAAAGGTTACATTGTAAATCCATTGCTTGGAGTAGATACATGTGTGCTTAGAATTCTTTGAAGAATATACATATATAATTTAGCATCATTTTATCATTATAAAATGCATGTTTGTCATACTTTATGGTTGCTCTTTTGTGATTTATATTTAGAGATTTTGATTCCATCTAATAAAGGGTGGATGGATGGACAAGGTTCTCAACTTGGGAATCTGTCTACCTGGCTTTGCGGTGAATGGCAGCCAACCCTCTATGTCCGCTGCCCAGATGTACCATTGCAAGTTCTTGTACAACACTTCCTCTGTTCTCTTGCAACATGTCAATCAGCCCAGTGTTTTATGCATACCACCTCACACATTTGACTGCTGCTACTTGAATTGCAGAAAGCAGGCTAAAACATACCAAAAGATATTGAAAGCAGCTTCTGCTGCTTTGAACATTGAGCACTATATATTTTTTGTTTTGTACTATAATATTTTCCCCTTGTACATTAAAAAAGATACAGGCTAGCACCTCAGTATGTTTACCCATTATTAATGGACAGTTCAAGAAATGTATATATAGGAAGATACCATAAAAAACAAACTCACAGTTAGTGATAATATTATAAACAAATAAAAAAAAGATCTCTAAATTCACATTGCAAACTTGTATTATAAACTAGTCCAAAAAAGGTTCTTCTGTAGTCCTTACGCTGAGGAAGTTACTTGTATAAGGTCACGGGCAAAGCTTGATAGATCTGCAATAAATAAATAAACAAGGATGCCACAATGGTCTAGCGCAGTCACAAAGATCTAATAAGATTCAGATGATAAAGATACTCACAAACAATAACACCTCCAGGGGCTATAAAGGCTGACTGAAACCTCACAGTTGTCCTACACACTGATCTCCCAGCAATTAGGAACACAGCATAAACCTTTGTATAAACAAGAGGGATGGATGTATACAGCCTTTATAGCACCTGCAAGTGCTTATTGTTTGTTAGTACCTTTATCGTCTGAATCTTTTCAGTTCTTTTGTGACTGTACTAGGCCATTGTGGCACCATTGTCAATTTATTTATTTCATTATTAATGGATCCTTTTTTTATAATGAAACACACATAAAAAAAGAACTATATTCGTAACTTAAATATAACTGTTTGTTCAAATAAAAAAAATGTAAATATCATATGCTTATAGAACAAACACCCTTTTCATCTCAACAGGCATGCTGTGTGCGGTTGATATAATTGCTTCAGACCTTTTTGATCAGGTGGTTAATCCAAAAACTTGTTATTGCTTTTTAAAAGCTGTTATTTTGCAACTTTGAATCTCTTCTTATATAATCATATAATTTGTCATATAATATTTCAAGCTAATTCTACAGAAATGAATTAAGGAGACCCATGGGATTGAAAAAAAAAAAACACATAAAATGTAAAATTCATTTAAAATAATTGCATTCTTTAAATTCTAGTAAAACCAGAAGCCTGCAATGCTTTAAAACACGTCATGAACTATAATGAAGCAAAACAATAAATTAATCTGAAAGGTATTTTGCTAGTGTATGCAATTTTAGAATGCATCCTAGATACACTTTGTTCTTAGTCATGGAACAGACAGTATTTTGATATATATTTATCTGTATATATATAAAAAAAATCATTGTGGTGCCATTGTTTTGGAAAATGTTATTGTTCCTTATCCCTAAAACTCAAACCATATCGTAAGTTAACTATTAGCATTGTTTAGATACTTTACAGTAAATATGCCTATTTTTTATTGTAAAAATGTTAAAACAAAAAATATCAAGCTACTGTATAAATAGTCCTAAGCCTTACTTTTAATATCCATCCCCTTAGACTATTAGAATATAGGTAAGTATTAAGGTAATGGGGTTTTTTTCTGCACATTTTTGGACATTTTCTGGATATTTTTTTAAAGCATTACATTGCAACCATAATATTGGTTAAAGTTATCTCCTCTTTTGATTTACTCCTAAATCTGTTAAATAAACTTGGTTTTGTTTAGTTATTTTATTATCTGTTTCAATCTGCAGGAGAAAATAGTGGTAAATCATCCTATTTAATATATTTTTTATTTCAAGCAAACAAGCCAATTCAAATTTCAGCTTAGAAGATGTTTTTATTACCTTTTTGGGCATGTTAATCCATGTAAAGCAAAGCACTTTGTCAGTTAGATCAGTGTTTTTCAGCCAGTGTGCCGTGGCACACTAGTGTGCCGTGAGAGATCCTCAGGTGTGCCACGGCAGACTGACAACAGTGTGACATATTTTTTAAACTTTGCTTGTTTTTTACTCCCAGTGCAGGGGTAGTTTGTAGGAGGCATGGCATAACAGCACAATACATACAGTATGTGTGTGTTTGTGTGTATGTGTATATATATACCCGGAGAGTTCAGAATTATTAGGCAAATGAGTATTTTGACCACATCATCCTCTTTATGCATGTTGTCTTACTCCAAGCTGTATAGGCTCGAAAGCCTACTACCAATTAAGCATATTAGGTGATGTGCATCTCTGTAATGAGAAGGGGTGTGGTGTAATGACATCAACACCCTATATCAGGTGTGCATAATTATTAAAAGCAAAAGGTCAGATGGTAGTTAAGCGCTAAGAGCAAGGTTTGTGGGAGGATGTTATATATCTATAAATAAAGCTATATAGCGGTATATATAGTGGATAAAAAATCTAATATTGGATAGGTGATAAGTGCTGTGTAGGTACCAGTACTCGAAATATATAAATAAATATAGTGAATAAAAGATAAAGGAAGCGAAGAAAGTACAAATATAGATACAATTTATTAAAATAGGTTTAAAACAATATATCAAATATTTGACAATTAAAACATCTGTATCTAAAAGTGCAGGGACGTCTCCCTTATTCGTTACTGTTTAGTAACAGTTGATAAAAGAGATCAAATGGCAGTGTAAAGTACTTGCGTTTTAAATTGCTGTTAGCAACTGTGAGGTGAAAATGTATCTCCTTAGATGTTCAGTAGAGATGCGAAGTAACAGTCGGGTAGAGACCGCGTTGTATGCAGTTTGGCGTTCCCAGATGGTGTTGATTGCGACTTTTTTGTGACCGGTGTGACGTCACTAAAGCCGGTTGTGTGCGGCGTTTCTGTGGTAGCCCCTATCCCGCAAAGATTGTGGAAGTCTTGGGGGAATAAACTGTGGAACTTGGCGGTCAAAATAAATGACTTGATGGTTAAAAGCAATATAGGGATGGAATGATCCTCAGATTGTGCAGGCTGTGCGGTCGCGATGTAGCGACTAAAAGTGCGGTTTGTTCCCTTTGGTTGCTAGTAGCAACTGGTGGATCCTTTTAATGTTGAAACTTGGCGGTCGTTAAAAAATGACTATTAAGGCAGGTGTGTCTTTGCGGTCGTTGTCAAAAAACGACTAAACGACTAGAAAGTCTTAGAGTAGCTTGGCGGTCACTTTATAGCGACTGGGAGATCTTATGCAGTCTTTAGTAACGACTCTGATGTTCCTTGAAAGTTGAACAAACACTGTAGTAAACAGGTAGTATTTTCAAAATGATACTTCCAGCATGTGAATGGCATCCAAAGCTAGAGATGAGTAGATACGCAAGGCAGAGAGATCTGTAATCTGAGTAGAAAGTGATTCACTTTCTACTCAGATTACAGATCTCTCTGCCTTGCGTATCTACTCATCTCTAGCTTTGGATGCCATTCACATGCTGGAAGTATCATTTTGAAAATACTACCTGTTTACTACAGTGTTTGTTCAACTTTCAAGGAACATCAGAGTCGTTACTAATGACCGCATAAGATCTCCCAGTCGCTATAAAGTGACCGCCAAGCTACTCTAAGACTTTCTAGTCGTTTAGTCGTTTTTTGACAACGACCGCAAAGACACACCTGCCTTAATAGTCGTTTTTTAACGACCGCCAAGTTTCAACATTAAAAGGATCCACCAGTTGCTACTAGCAACCAAAGGGAACAAACCGCACTTTTAGTCGCTACATCGCGACCGCACAGCCTGCACAATCTGAGGATCATTTCATCCCTATATTGCTTTTAACCATCAAGTCATTTATTTTGACCGCCAAGTTCCACAGTTTATTCCCCCAAGACTTCCACAATCTTTGCGGAATAGGGGCTACCACAGAAACGCTGCACGCAACCGGCTTTAGTGACATCACACCGGTCACAAAAAAGGCGCAATCAACACCATCTGGGAACGCCGAACCGCATACAACGCGGTCTCTACCCGACTGTTACTTTGCATCTCTACTGAACATCTAAGGAGATACATTTTCACCTCACAGTTGCTAACAGCAATTTAAAACGCAAGTACTTTACACTGCCATTTGATCTCTTTTATCAACTGTTACTAAACAGTAATGAATAAGGGAGACGTCCCTGCACTTTTAGATACAGATGTTTTAATTGTCAAATATTTGATATATTGTTTTAAACCTATTTTAATAAATTGTATCTATATTTGTACTTTCTTCTCTTCTTTATCTTTTATTCACTATATTTATTTATATATTTCGAGTACTGGTACCTACACAGCACTTATCACCTATCCAATATTAGATTTTTTATCCACTATATATACCGCTATATAGCTTTATTTATAGATATATAACATCCTCCCACAAACCTTGCTCTTAGCGCTTAACTACCATCTGACCTTTTGCTCTCAATTTCTTGCTTTCCTGGAGGGGAATTCAATAGTTAAGCTGGTTTTTTCACCTCTAGCGCTTATAATTTAATTGTTAAGTGCATAATTATTAGGCAACTTCCTTTCCTTTGGCAAAATGGGTCAAAAGAAGGACTTGACAGGCTCAGAAAAGTAAAAAATAGTGAGATATCTTGCAGAGGGATGCAGCACTCTTAAAATTGCAAAGCTTCTGAAGCGTGATCATCGAACAATCAAGCGTTTCATTCAAAATAGTCAACAGGGTCGCAAGAAGCGTGTGGAAAAACTAAGGCGCAAAATAACTGCCTATGAACTGAGAAAAGTCAAGCGTGCAGCTGCCAAGATGCCACTTGCCAACAGTTTGGCCATATTTCAGAGCTGCAACATCACTGGAGTGTCCAAAAGCACAAGGTTTGCAATACTCAGAGACATGGCCAAGGTAAGAAAGGCTGAAAGACGACCACCACTGAACAAGACACACAAGCTGAAACGTCAAGACTGGGCCAAGAAATATCTCAAGACTGATTTTTCTAAGGTTTTATGGACTGATGAAATGAGAGTGAGTCTTGATGGGCCAGATGGATGGGCCCGTGGCTGGATTGGTAAAGGGCAGAGAGCTCCAGTCCGACTCAGACGCCAGCAAGGTGGAGGTGGAGTACTGGTTTGGGCTGGTATCATCAAAGATGAGCTTGTGGGGCCTTTTCGGGTTGAGGATGGAGTCAAGCTCAACTCCCAATCCTACTGCCAGTTTCTGGAAGACACCTTCTTCAAGCAGTGGTACAGGAAGAAGTCTGCATCCTTCAAGAAAAACATGATTTTCATGCAGGACAATGCTCCATCACACGCGCCCAAGTACTCCACAGCGTGGCTGGCAAGAAAGGGTATAAAAGAAGAAAATCTAATGACATGGCCTCCTTGTTCACCTGATCTGAACCCCATTGAGAACCTGTGGTCTATCATCAAATGTGAGATTTACAAGGAGGGAAAACAGTACACCTCTCTGAACAGTGTCTGGGAGGCTGTGGTTGCTGCTGCATGCAATGTTGATGGTGAACAGATCAAAACACTGACAGAATCCATGGATGGCAGGCTTTTGAGTGTCCTTGCAAAGAAAGGTGGCTATATTGGTCACTGATTTGTTTTTGTTTTGTTTTTGAATGTCAGAAATGTATATTTGTGAATGTTGAGATGTTATATTGGTTTCACTGGTAAAAATAAATAATTGAAATGGGTATATATTTGTTTTTTGTTAAGTTGCCTAATAATTATGCACAGTAATAGTCACCTGCACACACAGATATCCCCCTAAAATAGCTATAACTAAAAACAAACTAAAAACTACTTCCAAAACTATTCAGCTTTGATATTGAGTTTTTTGGGTTCATTGAAAACATGGTTGTTGTTCAATAATAAAATTAATCCTCAAAAATACAACTTGACTAATAATTCTGCACTCCCTGTATGCTGTATTAGGCTACAATGTGTGATTTTTTAAAAATTTTGGGATGGTGGTGTGCCACGGGATTTTTTAATGTAAAAAAGTGTGCCACGGCAAAAAAAAGGTTAAAAATCACTGAGTTAGATTACGAGTTTTGAGCACTATAGGGATTTTAATGACCGCCACAAAAGCAGCGTTATTTCACCTCCCTATAGCGCTGCTATTACAGGTTTTAAAAAAGCAGGCTTGTGAGGGCGATATGGTGGCATTGAGCTCCATACTGCACCGAAATCAAGCGCTGCTTTAAGGTGCTCGTGCATGATTTCCCCATAGACATCAATGGGGAGAGCCGGCAAAAAAAAGCCTAACACCTGCGATCGCGGAATGAAAAGCTTCCGTAACTGAGCCCCATTGATGTCTATGGGGAAATAAAAAGTTACATTTAAACCTAACACCCTAACATAAACCCCTGAGTCTAAACACCATCGCCACCACCTACATACAGTTATTAACCCCTAATCTGCCACCCCCGATATCGTCGCCACCTACAAATAGTTATTAACCCCTAATTTGTCACCCCAACATCGCTGCCACCTACATAAAACTATTAACCCCTAATCTGCTGTTCCCGATGTCGCCGCCACTATACTAAAGTTATTAACCCCTAAACCTCTGGCCTCCCACATCACTACCACTAAATAAATCCATTAATCCCTAAACCTAACACTAACCATAACATAATCCTAACCCTCACGTAACCCTAACCCTAATACCCCCTAACTTTAATATAATTAAAATAGAGCTAAACTAAAGTTACAATTATTAACTAAATAATACCTATTTAAAGCTAAATACAAACTTACCTGTGAAATAAAACCTACGCTAGCTACTATATAACTAATAGTTATATTGTAGCTAGCTTAGGTTTCATTTTTATTTCACAGGTAAGTTTGTATTTATTTTAACTAGGTAGACTAGTTAGTAAATAGTTATTAACTATTTACTAACTACCTAGTTAAAATAAATACAAAATTACCTGTGAAAAAAACCTAACCTGCCTTACACTAAAACCTACATTACAAAAAATAAAAAATAAACACTAAAATTACTAAAAATAAAAATAACTAAATTACATAAAAAACAAACACTAAATTACAAAAAATAAGAAACAAATTATCAAAAATAAAAAAAGAATTACACCTAATCTAATAGCCTAATAATAAAAAAGCCCCCCCCCCCCAAAAAAAACAAAACAAAAAAAAACCTAGCCTACAATAAACTACCAATAGCCCTTAAAAGGGCCTTTTGTGGGGCATTGCCCCAAAGATAACAGCTCTTTTACCTGTAAAAATAATACAAACACCCCCCAACAGTAACTGCAATATCTGTAGTTCATGGGGGTTGTTTTTAGATCTTTTAAATTTCTTGTATTCATATGGTTTTCTTTTGATCAGGCATATGTTCTGTGTACATAGTTTTTCTTATAGATGCTGTGAGGCAGCGTCGGGTTGCATGGTTATGGACATGAGTGATGGATCATGTGATTATGGGCACTCAGTGACGTCACAGGTTTCCTGTAATGCCACCGGCAGCGCCATTGAAAAAACACGGTGATGGTGGGGTATATAGTAAGGTAAGTGGGCTTTATTTATTTGTTGTTCATGTCTGAAGACAGGTGTAACTCCGAAACCTTACTGATGAAATACATTTTTTTTATTTCATCAAGATCCAGTGAGTGCATCTATGATTACTGACTATATATAGGACAAGACTAGTAGAGACCCTGAGGTATTGAAAGGGATAAGAACAAACGTGAAGCTTATATACTTATTGACTGTTACAGGAATCAATCACCTGACAAGGACATTGCTGCTTGGATAAATAATTAAAAATAACAACATGAACAAATCAACTAAACATTTGTTGCATGCATTAATTTATTCTTCCTGTCTTTTTTTAAAAAAAAATTAATTAAATGATTATTCTTGTATCACTTTTACATTCATCCAAGTTACATTCATCCAACTCCAAATGAAAACTATTGTTTCTGGTTTAATACAAAGTTCAGATAACACTTTCAAACTGTGCAACTTATACACAACTAAAATATATCCATTGGAATACTTATTTATAATTGTAAATTATAACATTTTACAAAATTATATAAAACTGAAAAAAGTGTACATCTTGATTTATTTTCCCTAACGCTGCTATTACAAGTCTTGTCGGTCATCCAAGATGGTGTCCCTTGCATTCCTATTAGCTGAAAGATTTCAATCAGCCAATAGGATTAGAGCTGCAAAAATCCTATTGGCTGTTCCAATTAGCCAATAGAATTAGAGCTACTAAAATCCTATTGGCTATTTCAATCATCTGAGATTGACAGTAGGACAGTGGAATTGTGTTTTGTGATCTGACGAGTCAACATTTCAAATAAGTTTTTGAAAAAACAGACATCATGTTCTCCGGGCCAAAGAGGAAAAGGATTATCCAAGCTGTTATCAGCATCAGGCCCAAAAGCCAGAGTCTCTCATGTTATGGGGGTGTGTCAGTGGCCATTGCATGTGTAACTTATACATCTGTGAGGGAACCATTAATGCAGAAAGATATGTATACATTTTGGAGCAACATATGCTGCCATCCAGATGTTGTCTTTCCCAGGAAAGTCCCTGCATTTTTCAGCAGTACAATGCCAAACAACATTCTGCCAGGATTACAAGCACATGGTTGCATAAGCAGAAAATGTGGGTTCTAGTATGGAACGCCTGCAGTCCTGACCTGTCTCCGATTAAAAGTGTTTGGCTCATTATGGAGTGCAAAATAAGGAAATAAAGGCCCCGTACAGTTGCACAGCTGAAGAAATGCATAATGGATGAATTATGGAAAATACTGCTTGCTAAATTTAACCATCTGGTGTCTTCAGTGCCCAAATGACTAATAAGTGTTATTAAAAGAAAAGGTGATATTACACATTGGTAAACAGTCGACTGTCCCATTGTTGCAGTGTTGCAGTCATCAGATTTGAAATGAGTGTACATTTTCGAAAATACATTAAATTTGAAAAGAAAAACATCAAATAAAATGTTAATAATGTGTTTTTAATATAGTACAGGGTGAATTGAATTTCAAATGACTTTTTTTTTTATTTATTTTTTTTTATTTTCCATACTGTCCCACTTTTTCGAATTGGGGTTATAGTTTTTATACATTTCACATTATGATATACTTGCACATCATTGCATCCATAATTTTTTGCATTAGTTTTGCATTCAAGAAATCCACCTAATATCTAATGCATCTTAAATTATACATTGTAATACATATAGACCTAGATTACAAGTCGTGCATCATGGTTTTCTGTAAGTGATATGGTCTTTGTGTGCGGAATGGTCATTGATTTGATATTACAAGTAGCACGTTATGTCTTTCCCGTGTGTGCTATATGACCTTTACCGCAATGATTCATTCCGCACTCAAAGACCTGTAGGTATGTGTTTTGCGAAACAAAAAAGTTTCACAAAACACATCAAAAATACCTTACAAAGTACAATAACACCCATAAACTACACTATTAACCCCTAAACCACCACCCCCCACATCGCAACCACTAAATACATTTATTAACCCCTAAACTACCATCCCCCACATCGCAAGCACTAAATAAATCTATTAACCCCTAAACTGCCATACCCAAAAGTATTAATCTAATAACTAAACTCCCTAACCTAACTACATTTAAAATACACCTAAATTAAAGTAAAAATATACAATATAAAAGGGTTACCTTACATTCAATCTTCAGTGTGCGGCCGAAGATCGCATGAAGAGGATATCCTTGTCAATGCTCTGAAGAGGACCACCGACGTCGCAGATTATCTCACAGAAGACTTTGCCACCACGATGGTTGAAGATGGATCGTCGCTGGGATGAAGATTAAGCTCCACTGTTCATCATTGGTGAGTACCAATTTGGGGCTTAGTCTTAGTTTTTTTGTTGTTTTTTGGGGTGTTTTTTTTAAGATTAGGGCTTTGTTATTTGTATTGGGCCGAAAAGGAGCTGAATGCCCTTTTAAAGGCAATGCCCATCCACATTCCCTTTTCAGGGAAATGGGTAGATTATGGTTTTATAGATTTTTTTTATTAACGTTAGGGGTTAATTGTTTTTTTATGTAAAAGAGATGTTAGCTTTGGGGAAATGCCCTGCAAAAGGCCCTTTTAATGTCTATTGGTAGTTTATTTGTAGATTAGGGTTTTTTTTTATTTTGGGGTGGATTTTTTTGGGGGGGGTATTAGAATAGTAATAATTGTTTTGATTTTGGATAATTTAGTTTGTTATTTTTTGTAATGGTAGGTTACATTAAAGGTACAGTCTACTCCAAAATTATTATTGTTTAGAAAGATAGATAACACCTTAACTGCCCATTCCCCAGCTTTTCATAACCAATATTGGTATATTATACTTTATTACATTTACAACTCTAAATCTCTGCCTTTTTTTAAGTCACTCCAGGCAGCCTTTATCTCAGTCCATTTTATTAGCTTTTCACAGCAAAACAGATTTCTGATCTGCATAGAGTCACGGGTGTTATTGATTGATAACAACTGATATCTAGATATGATGATACAGTACACAAAGTTACGGTTATTAGGGGACAATAATCCCAAACTGTGGCTGTCCAAATAACAATACAAAAATACAGTTTGTCTAAAATAATAGAAATAGGAAAGACCATACCTCAGCCACTGTAAGTATAGTCTTAAAGAGACAGTGTAAATACATCTAATAAAAGCTGGCTACTCCCCCTGTCATGGGGTTGTAAGTTTATTCTATTAATTGTTATCATTGTAAAATGGATATGGATTTATTGTCCCCATTTCCGCATAGTGAACATTAACCAAAGGCTTATCCTACCAAACTTGTGTTATAAACACTGTGTGTAGTTAGTGAATTAGACATGTACCCATATTATATCTTCTGTAGCTCTATAGAGGGGCATGATTAAACCAGGGGCCCATGTAATGCTAATGTACAGTGATCTAAATTCCCCTACTATGAGTCATATGATACAGGTCTGTGGTCCGCTAAACTAGACCTAGCCTTGAAGGGGTAGGGGCCTTAGTATAGGAAAACAGAGTTCCATGTGACCTTAAATTTCGGTTATCAGATATGGACCTTTTATTGACAAAAAAATATCAAGTCATAGTCAGAGTTGAGACCTTTGGGGTATCTGCTTTGTAATTTAAAAATCCAAAAAAACTATCTTTTCCCTAGTAATTTATCCATATCCCCCCCCAATATCTTAGCATGTATCTGAACAAAATGATGAACTAAGGGTATACTGGCCATTCCTGATGTAATACTGGACAAATGCTCTCTAACCCTAGCTCTTACTTCACGAGTCGTGAGGCCCACATACTGTTTGTCACAGTAGATACAAGCGATTAGATAACCATTCCCCTGTCTCTACTCTTTTGAAGTCTACACAAGTACTATTATGGCATTTACACATGCCAAATGTAGTCAACCAAGAAGACCCATTTCTTGCCTTCTCAGGAAGTTTGGTAGGAGCCAATATATTCCCCAAAGTTTTGCCTGTTTTGTAGGCAAATTTGCAGTTCTTTCCTGACAAATTAGCTAAACCATCATCTGCCTTCAGGAGGGGGAAATGTCTTTTAATAATATCACAAATGCTGTGATATTGTTCAGAATAGTCCGCAATTAACAAGATATTCTCCTCTCCTGAATTCAAAGTTGTACCAATTGGTTTCTTTTTACTTAACAGGTCAGTTCTTTTACAATTTTTAACTGAATTCACAGCCTCATTGATAACATGGTTATTGTACCCCCTTCTCTTGGAGATGCTTTACAAGACCTGTGGACTCCTTATGGTAGCTGTCCTCATCTGAATTATTTTGTTTGGGGGGCGTATCAGCTGACCCTTCGCTATACCCCTAAACACACTCTTGGGATGACAACTAGTCACGTGCAAAAGGGTATTGCCTGAGATTGGCTTCCTGTATACATTGGTGGAAACCTGTTTACCATCTGATCCTGATAGTGTAATATCCAAATAGTGGATGCTATGTGGATCCCATTCATGGCTAAAACTAATCCCTAATTCATTCACATTTAAATATTGGATAAAGGAATGTAGATCCTCTTGGTTACCTTTCCAAATAAACAGGAGATCATCAATAAATCTCCTGTATAAAACTACCCTTGAGTCGAAGGGGTTCCCATCTCCATAAATGTGGACCTGCTCCCACCACCCCATGAAGAGGTTAGCATAGGAGGGGGTGAATTTTGGCCCCATAACAGTGCCACAGATCTGGAGATAGAAAACCCCCTCAAACTCAAAGTAGTATGTGACTCTCCAAACGTAATCACACAGTTCAGCATTTTCCCCATAGTATTTCTCCATATAATAGGCTATTGCCAACAAACCCTTTTCGTGGGGAATGGAAGAGTAGAGCGCCCTGACATCAACTGTCAACCATTTGTACTCTTTGTCCCATACTATGTGCGAAACCAAGTTCAAAACATGAGTCAAATCTCGTACAAAGCTCCAAATATTTACCACCATTGGCTGTAAAATCTGATCTAGCCATTCAGACAGATGTTCGAGTAAAGACCCTATGCCACTAACAATGGTTCTACCGACAACATATTCCAAAGACTTGTGCACTTTGGGAAGGTGGTTAAAAATTGGTGTTACAGGATTGGACACTAGGAGATACTCACTGGTATTTTTGTTGATGAGACCCTTATACAGACCGTCATCAACTAGATCCCTCAGTTTGGTTTTAAACAGTCTTGTGGGATACAAATTTAAAATCCTATAGTCATGTTGGTTGGTTAACTGTCTAAGGGCCTCACCAACAAATTTCTCCTTGTCCATGACCACCACCAAACCACCCTTATCTGCAGCCCTGATGACAAGGTTAGAGTTCAGTTTCTCCAATGCATCCCTTTCAGCCTTAGAAAAGAGATGTGACAATACTGATTACCAAAATTTGATATGTTGTTAAGGGATGCTGTTTCTGAAGCCAAATCTGTTTTGTTAGAACACAAACATAACAAACATATACACAATCAATTAGATTACTCAAATAATAATAATAATAATAATAATAATAATAATAATAATAATAATGACTAGTATTTATAGAGCGCCTTTCTCACAGTTTGACTCAAAGCGCTTTTTCAACGCTCGCTCGTTTGACTCAAAGCGCTTTTTCAACGCTCGCTCTCGGAAATAACCAAATCGGCAGCTGAATAGTAACAGTTGTTATTATAACATTGTTTATGTTTGGAACAGAAAAGAGAGATTTCAAAAAAAGAAAAGAATTTAATAATAGTGATAGCTCAGGTGAAGAGGAAGCACTAAGTAAACTACCAAATGTAACACCACAGGTAGGTCATAATGTGCCCTACACACAAGTAAAACAGGTAGTGAGACCTAAGAAATTGACTACTGCCCCTATCTCCATACTTAAGAAGGCCACCTATGTCTCTAGATATGCCCCCCAAGAGACAGTTATACAACATCCTACTGATATCCCCAGTACCTCAGAACAAATAGAATTAAATCAGGTTTTTTTTTCCCTTCCCACTTCGAAACCGGAAGAGGGGGGGGCAAGATGCAAGAGGTGCATACAAAAGAGGTTATCCATTGAGAACCAACCAGAGACAAACACGATATCAGTAAATAGTGTAATTAATTTATCTTCATATGAACTAAATGAAATAGAACACAGAGTCCTGAGTCTAGGCTTAGGATTTGTTCCCACTACTTCTTTTAATCTATTCAACACCTTATTAGATGTGAATAGATTCATAAGAAAAATTACACTTAAGAAACATTTTTCCATCAAATCTGCTACTTGTGACATTGATTATATCGATGTAAATTCTTCACTTAGTGGTAACATCTCACATGACATAGGTAATTTAGAATTTCAAGATCTTTGTGGATTGTCAGTCCTAGAGTCACTAGATAGTGGTTCCTGTAAAGAAAATACTTCAGATTTTAATTGTACTCCTAAATTAAAATGTCCATCTGTTTTGTATCCTATCCAGAGTAGAGGCCCCATTATAGAAAAGTTCCAAAAAATAATAGAAACAAAACTTGCTTTTCAACAGAAAAAAAACATAATTTTAATTAATCTAAGGCTAAAAGGGAGGCATTGGAGAAATTGAATTCCAACTCTAACCTTGTCATTAGGGCCGCAGATAAGGGTGGTTCAGTGGTGGTAATGGACAAGGAGAAATTTGTTGGTGAGGCCCTTAGACAGTTAAACAACCGACACGACTATAGGATTTTAAATTCGGATTCCACAAGACTGTTTAAATCCAAACTGAGGGATCTAGTTGATGACGGTCTGTATAAGGGTCTCATCGACAAAGATACCAGTGACTATCTCCTAGTGTCCAATCCTGTAACACCAATTTTTAACCACCTTCCAAAAGTGCACAAGTCGTTGGAAAATGTTGTCGGTAGACCCATTGTTAGCGGCATAGGGTCTTTACTCGAACATCTGTCCAAATGGCTAGATCAGATTTTACAGCCAATGGTGGTAAATCTTTGAAGCTATGTACAAGATTCGACTCATGTTTTAAACTTGGTTTCCCACATAGTATGAGACAGAGAGTACTAATGGCTGACAGTTGATGTCAGGGTGCTCTACTCTTCCATTCCCCACAAAAAGGGCTTGTTGGCAATAGCCTATTATATAGAGAAATACTATGGGGAAAATGCTGAACTGTGTGATTATGTTTGGAGAGTCACAGACTTTCTTTTACGACACAACTACTTTGAGTTTGAGGGGGTTTAATATCTCCAGATCTGTGGCACTGCTATGGGGGCGAAATTCACCACCTCCTATGCTAACCTCTTCATGGGGTGGTGGGAGCAGGTCCACATTTATGGAGATGGGAACCCCTTCGACTCAAGGGTAGTTTTATACTGGAGATTTATTGATAATCTCCTGTTTATCTGGAAAGGTAGCCAAGAGGATCTACATTCCTTTGTCCAATATTTAAATGTGAATGTCTTAGGGATTAGTTTTAGCCATGAATGGGATCCACATAGCATCCACTATTTGGACATTACACTATCAGGTTTCCACCAATGTATACAGGAAGCCAATCTCAGGCAATACTCTTTTGCACGTGACTAGTTGTCATCCCAAGAGCGTGTTTAGTGGTATAGCGAAGGGTTAGCTGATATGCCTCAAACGAAATTGTTCAGATGAGGAAAGCTACTCTAAGGAGTCCTTGGGTCTTGTAAAGTGTCTCCAAGAGAAGGGGGTACAATAACCGTGTTATCAATGAGGCTGTGAATTAAGTTAAAAATTGTAAAAGAACTGACCTATTAGGTAAAAAGAAACCAATTGGTACAACTTTGAATTCAGGAGAGGAGAATGTCTTGTTCATTACGGGCTATTCTAAACAATATCACAGCATTTGTGATATTATCAAAAGACATTTCCCCCTCCTGAGGGCAGATGATGGTTTAGCTAATTTGTCAGGAAAGAACTGTAAATTTGCCTACAAAAGAGGCAAAACTTGGGAAATATATTGGCTCCTACAAAACTTCCTGAGAAGGCAAGAAATGGGTCTTCTTGGATGACTACATTTGGCATGCATAAATGCCGTAATAGTAGTTGTGTAGCCTGCAAAAGAGTAGAGACAGTTGAATGATTTAAATTGTCAGTCACAGGACATACCTTCTAAAAACACTCCTGTCTCAACTGCAGGTCTACCTTCGTTGTTTATCTAATCACTTGTATCTACTGTGACAAACACTATATGAGCCTCACAACTTGTGAAGTAAGATCTAGGGTTAATGAGCATTCGTCCAGTATTAAATCATGAATGGCCAGTACACCCTTAGTTCAGCATTTTGCTCAGATACATGCTAAGATTGCTGACACCTTCAGGGAAAAAGAGTTTTTTTGGATTTTTAAATTACAAACCAGATACCCCAAAGGTCTCAACTCAGGAATGGCCAGTATACCCTTAGTTCATCATTTTGTTCAGATACATGCTAAGATATTGGGGGGGATATGGATAAATTACTAGGGAAAATATAGTTTTTTTGGATTTTTAAATTACAAAGCAGATACCCCAAAGGTCTCAACTCTGACTATGACTTGATATTTTTTTGGCAATAAAAGGTCCATAACTGATAACCAAAATTTAGGGTCACATGGAACTCTTCCTATACTAAGGACCCCACCCCTTCAAGGCTAGGTCTAGTTTAGCGGACCTGTATCACACGACTCATAATAGGGGAATTTAGGTCACTGTATAACATAACATGGGCCCCTTGTTTTATTATGCCCCCCTATAGAGCTACAGAAGATATAATTTGGGTACATATCTAATTCACTAACTGCAAACAGTGTTTATAACACACGCTTGGTAGTTTAAGTCTTTGGTTAACATTCACTATGCGGAAATGGGGACAATAAATCTATAGGGTTTAACAACCCTCGATTGATCGTAGATAACCAGATACCCCAAAGGTCTCAACTCTGACTATGACTTGATATTTTTTTGGCAATAAAAGGTCCATATCTGATAACCGAAATTTAGGGTCACAGGGAACTCTGTTTTCCTATACTAAGGCCCCTACCCCTTCAAGGCTAGGTCTAGTTTAGTGGACCACATACCTGTATCATATGACTCATAGTAGGGGAATTTAGGTCACTGTACATTAGCATAACATGGGCCCCTTGTTTAATTATGCCCCTCTTTAGAGCTACAGAAGATATAATATGGGTACATGTCTAATTCACTAACTACACACAGTGTTTATAACACAAGTTTGGTAGGATAAGCCTTTGGTTAATGTTCACTATGCGGAAATGGGGACAATAAATCCATAGGGTTTTACAACGATAACGATCAATAGAATAAACTTACAATCCAATGACAGGGGGAGTGGCCATCTTTTGATTGATGTATTTACACTCTTTAAGACTTTACTTACAGTGGTTGAGCCATGGCCTTTCCTATTGCTATTATTTTAGATAAAACTGTATTAGTTGTGTATTTTTGTATTTTTATTTGGACAACCACATTTTGGGATTATTGTCCCCTAATAACCGCAACTTAATGTACTGTATCATATCTAGATATTAGTTGTTATCAATCAATAACACCCATGACTCTATGCAGATCACTAAAGTATTTGGGTTATTTGTGCATCTCTAAAAGGCTACATTTGCTAATAGTATACTTTTTATTAGCATTAGGAAGTGCTTATAATCATGATGTTTCATTCATAAATATTGATTACTGATATGTGAATTACTTTCTGTGTAAGCTCTGTACTGCCGCCATAATGCGTTACCTACACAAGCGCATATGGTGTCAATTAAGAATCAATTGAATGTCCAATAGGAGGTGACTTTTGGTTTTAAATGGCAGCTTATTTTTACACTTTGTTATCAGTTTTGAATATGGCAACTGCTGAAACACGTCAGCTGAATTTGCTGATCTCCTGTACACAGCCTGAGCTTCCAGGTTTTTATTTATACCAATAAAATTTGATATGTTTTATACTCCCGACTGGTGCTCCTTTCCTTCTGAGCCTCCATCAGGTCTTGACACAGCAATGTGTAAATCTCCTTAAGTGTTTTATTATGATGCTAGAATTATATGTATATTGCAAAATATTTATTTAGTGTAATATCAAGAGAGTCTGTTATATGTGCTTATGCTTTGCATCACTATCTAGCTAGAATGCTTGAATGCCATAACCCTAATGCAGCTTGTTTAATATAAGTATATATTATGTAGTTTTATATATTGCTCTGACTCTGTCTCCAGAATTCTATTTTCATTATTAATACTGTTTGCCTACATAATCCTGCACATAATACTGTGGGCTGATCCAGTAAGAGTTATGAAAGATAGCAGTACACACCCCGGTGGGCGTGTCCTCATGACAATTGGGTATGGATCATTGGTGACCAGTGGTGTTTACAGGTTGCCTTAGCAACTTTGTCTGATGCTGATTATGTTAATAATAGGCACAGCTACTGATGGGCGTGGCCTATAGACACAGTGCAAATGATGTGTTTGCTCTGGAGATTGATTCACACAGGTCAGTTTAATTTGTGTTTTATAAGGGTATATAAGGATGTTTTATTGCTATGCACTTTATGTCTACTTGGGCCTCCACTGAGGAAAGCTCCTGCATGAGCTGAAACATTTGGCAACAGGCCAATTCGTATTTTTGTCTAATAAAAGGCTAATTTTTTGCCACTTACCTGTGTAGGCCTGCTGTATATTCTGGGGATTCTGGCCAGCTATTGGATATAGTCTGGATCTCTGTATCAGTGTTTAGCAGTGCTCCAGGGAGTTGTATATGTTGGAGTGTGCCATTTATATTGGACATGTTTATATATATACACACACACACACAAAATAGAATATTGACGCACATCCACTTCTATATTATTTTATAATAATATAGAATATTATTTTGTAATAATATTAATTATTCATTTTAAATATTGCAAAAATTACCTAAGCTCATATGTTAAAATTGGGATCTTAGTTACACAATATGGCCATATGTCGCTTAAGTTGGTGACTGGCTTAAGAAAAATATGGCCATATTGTGTACTAAGATCCAAATTTTAACAAATGAGCTTAGGTGATTCTTGCAATATTTTCAAATGTTATAATATAGAAGTGGATGTGCGCCAATATTCTATTTTGTGTAATTATTTGGTTTTGTTAACTGTACCCCTAGGAAGTAATATAAATAAAAATTATTTTGTAAGGTGTGCTGAACCATATGTATTTGTGTATATGTGTGTGTGTGTGTATATATATATATATATATATATATATATATATATATATATACTGATATACTGTTTATATATATATATATATATATTTATATTTATATATACATATATAAACTCAAATATGTGTGTATGTATGTATGTATATACAGATACAAAAGATACAAGCTCCTCCTATAGGCGAGATCTCTCAACCAGATCTCAAAGGAAAACTAAAAATATGCAGGATTAGGAGCGCTAAAAAAGCTAGAATAGCTAAGAAAGCTGAAGATAGGACATATACGGGTTAGAAAAGTTTAATTATGATAACATTATAAGTTAAAAAAGATTAACAATGTATATTCAACACAAAATGATTAACAATGATTAACAATGTGTATTCGACACAAAATAGCATATGTGCATAGTATCCTTCCAAAGAGGTGTACAAAAGTAATTCTTAAAATTACTAAACTAATAAGCAGCTAGATTATGAGTTTTGAGAGCTATAGGGATTTTAACGACCATCACAAAAGCTGCATTATTTCACCACCCTGTAGCACTGGTATTAAGAGTTTTAAAAAAGCAGGCTTGTGTGGGCGAAATGGTTGCGTTGAGCTCCATACCGCACCGAAAACAAGCTCTGCTTTGATGTGCTTGTGCACGATTTTCCCATAGACATCAATGGGGAGAGCCAGCAAAAAAAAGCCTAACACCTGCGATCACAGAATGAAAAGCTCCATAACGCAGCCCCAATGATGTCTATGGGGAAATAAAAAGTTATGTTTAAACCTAACACCCTAACATAAACCCTGAGTCTAAACACCCCTAATCTGTTACCCCTGATATCGCCACCACCTACATACAGTTATTAACCCCTAATCTGCCACCCCCGATATCGCCGCCACCTACATACAGTTATTAACCCCTTATCTGCCACCCCCAACATTGCCGCCACCTACATAAAACTATTAACACTTCTTGAAGTTCCGCTTGAAGGATCCATCCAGCCAGCAAAGTCCTCAACCAGGCAGCAAGAATTCTTAATCCGGGCGGCCTCTTCCATCTTCATCCAACCGGTGAATTCCTCATCCAGGCATCTTCATCCATCCAGTGCAGAGCGGGTCTATCCTGAAGACATCCGGCACGGAGCATCCTCTTCATACGGTCTCCACCTTACACTAGAACTTCAATGCAAGTGACATCATCCAAGAGGAAGTCCCTTGCATTCCTATTGACTGAAAGATTTCAATCAGCCAATAGGATTAGAGCTGCTAAAATCCTATTAGCTGTTCCAATCAGCCAATAGCATGTTTGGAACAGCCAATATAATTTTAGCAGATCTAATCCTATTGGTTGATTGGAACAGCCAGTAGGATTTTAGCAGCTCTAAGGATTTTTCATTTATTATTATTTTTTTTATTATTCTGACCGGACACATATGTAAATTTATGGACATTTTTGCATTGAAGCAATTTTTTTCTCCAACAAATTTCTTAGTGATCCGAATATTATCTGTCACACGTGACCAACCATTGTGTTAAGGAGCAGCTTTCGCTGCTTCGTACATGGAGCCCATTTTTATATTTTGAAGAATGTCTTAATTTCAAAAATGAATTACATTTTTTAAAGCTTCTTATAACCTCTTTAAAAAAAACATGGAATTTGGTTTCAATTTAGCATGTTCCACATATAGGCCCTATATTGCTAAATTTTTATGACATGGTTTGAATGTTTATATTTAAATCACTAACAAATAAAATAATAGATATTTTTTATATATTTTTATTATCTTCCTTGTCATCCTATCCTTATTAGGCATAATTTTCTTTTATTTGTATAGTAATTCATTTTATGCAAAAAATGCTTAAAGTGCCAGTCAATAACAGATTTATTTTGGTTTATAGTGCAAATGTATAAATATAAATATATATGTATTGAATTATTCCAGCAATATAAAATTATATTGAATCAAAATATTTTCTTTGTTCTATACTAATTATTATTTGAAAGCAAAACCTTGGTTGTTAATAAGCCAATTTATTTTAACGTGAAGGAAGCCAAAAATGATGACTGTTTTTTTACATTTTTATAAAATTTATATTGATATTTCATGTGACAATGTTCTCATGCAAGTGGATTTACCTAGGAGTGAGCACTGCTTGGCTGAAATGCAAGTCTGTCTAAAGTAGTTAAATAACTGTAGTCTGTAGTGGCTTAGATCCAAGATCACACCTAAGTTAATTAAATGTTTTCAATACAACAACAATTAAGTTGTAGACTGTATCTTTAAAGTTGTATCTAATTAGCATATGAGCAGACCAAACTTTATCTTTTAGGTAAAAATAATAAGAGAACAAATAAAATTATGTGATAACATATAATTGCAATTTTGTTTTGGAAATTTACATAATTATATGCTGATGATACCCAAATCTATCTTTCCTCTCCTGATATCTCTCCCTCTTTACTGAACCAGATTTCCAACTGCCTCTCTGCAATTTCCTCTTGGATGTCTTCACTCTCTCCAACTCAATCCGTCCAAAACTAAGCTGTTTCTTATTCCCCCCTTCGAGACATTCAACACCTGATATTTTTATGACGGTTCGAGACTCTATTCTCATCACCTCACCCTAGGTCCGCTGTCTTGGGGTCACACTAGACTCAGAGGTCACATTCAACAACATATAGAAGCACTTACCAAATCCTGCCATTCACACCTACACAACATTTCCCTTCCTTACTCAAAAAACTACAAAAATACCTAATCATTCCCTTATTTTGTCACGCATTGATTATTGCAATCTACTCCTATATGGCCTTTCAAAACACCATCTCTCCTCCTTCCAATCTATTATTGAATGCTTCTTCTTGATTCATCCACCTAATTCGCCAATCTACATCAGCTGCTCCGCTCTGCCAGTCTCTACACTGGCTCCCCATACACTCCAGAATACATTTTAAAGTATTAACCCTAACTACCAAAGCACTCAACAGTCTAACTCCCAACTATATTTCCTCTCTCTTTGTGAAATTTTCCCATCCCATCCTCTTCGATCAACCTCTGACCTACGTCTCTCCACTCCTGTTACCTCTACGCCCCACTCCCACCTCCAAGACTTCGCACATGCTGCTCCTGTCCTCTAGAACTCTCTACCCCGCTCCATAAGACTGTCTCCAACCTTGTATAGCTTCAGACGCTCCTTCAAAACCCACCTATTCAGAGAGGCTTACCATCTCTCCTCCATCCCTCATCTGAACCAAACTGATACATGAACTGCCTGACTCATTGCTGCAACTACCGATGTGACAAGCTACCCCAACCTTATGCCTCTGCACCCTAAACCTGTAGACTGTGAGCTTTCCGGAGCAGAGCCCTCTTTCTCCTGTACTAGATTTGTTTAGTTTAATTATGTTTTGTATTTTAGCACAAATCCTTGTCATTGTATACCCCTATCATTGTATCCAGCGCTACAGAATTTGGTGGCGCTATACAAATAAATGATAAATATAATAATAAATTAATTTGATGTCATTTTTTAAAAAATAAAAAGTAATGAGCAAATGGTTATCAGTCAAACATAAGATGCCTGTGTCTAGCTTTGCAAAAATGTAATGTATGTAAATTAAAGCTTTTTGATTAATGGCTTATGTATTGAAATCTGAGTTACAATTTAATTATATTAAATGTCATTCCCTAATATTTAACATTTTAATTGTATTGTATTGTCCTTTTACATATAAAACAATGATCTATATATGTTTGTTTCTGTTTTTTTAACAGCTCGTCCTCTGTGATGTGTAGGGATAACAATGACGCAGCTTCATCAAGACCATCAACATCGTCATCCACGTAGATGCCAAGTACTGAAGTCCTACATGGACAATTCATTTGAAGCACCTCCACAACTAGCCACCCCATGTCATCAGCTGATACTATTCCTGATATAAGGACCAGCACTCCTGAAACCAATGTTGTCAGAGGTACAGGTAAGAAACTTTTTTAAATAAAAAAACATGTTTTTTGTTTATTTTCTTTTTCTTTTTGTATTTTAGATTATATTTATTGTGAAATCTAAAATGCAATGTTTGCTCTAATGGACACACGCTTATTGAAATAAATAATTGCTTTCACAAATGGAAATCCTTAAAGTGAAGCCAAATTGACATACAAAACACAAGCTGCTCCACATATATTATCAGGTATTAAGATGACAAGTGTCCAAAACAACAATATTTGTGAAATAGTTCCATGGTGGAAATCAGCTTGTACAAAAATAATCACCTGCTGGCAGCCGACTTGAGTAGGTAAAAACCTAGATCCAATTCACTCACCGATCTGTCAACACGAAGACCAGGCTCCATCACGGATATTTACGATGGAGAGCCACTGCAGTTTCTTGCCACTCCGTTTGCCTCACGAACCATCCCTTTGAGAACCAGGCCCCCTCATAGATAGTCGCTCCGTTCGCTTCACTCCACACTGAAGCAGCTGAACTGGAAGTATCCACTTGTACTCTGTGAGCCAATGGGACGTTGAGGAAAGGAGGCTCGTCTGGAGGCTTGTCTGTCAGGGCCAATGCAGGTGCTGGAATCGTCCTAAGCGTTTGGAGTCTCCCATCAAAGCCGACTCCACGGCTGCCACTGGGGAAGCGTTGCTGCTTATTAGGGCATAAGACATCAAACACAGTAAGAAAAACCAAATAAGCAGCAACTGGGATGTAAGTAAAATGTAGCTTTTATTTCAGCAACAAGTTAAAAGTCCATGGAGGGGCATAGGTACAAGAGAAAGTGCTCAGTATACGCGTTTCGGCTATACGCCATAATCACTACTATGTCCCTCCATGGACTTTTAACTTGTTGCTGAAATAAAAGCTACGTTTTACTTACATCCCAGTTGCTGCTTATTTGCTTTTTCTTACTGGGTTTAAGGGACAGTACACACACATTTTTAATATATATGCATTTAATAGATAAGAAGAAAATGCACAGAAACTGATGTAAATATTATTTCTAAAACCAATCAAATACAAAATTTGCATATCAAAATTTACCATTGTTGATTTGTTTCACATTAATACACATTACATTTTTAAAAATTGCAAAGACTCAACACATTCCGCCTTGCCAGGATATGAACAAATAGATTACACTAACAGAATCCAGTATTAGAATTTAAAAGTATTGTAATCCAAAAATTACGATATAGGCTATATACAACCAAGGTGCTTGTGAATTAAACAAAATTTAAAAAAATCCATAGTTTACATAAATTTTAAGTTTTGTGTTAGGAAAAATCAAATGAATATGATGTTTTTGTTATCTCACCCTTTAGTCTTCTGAATGAGTGATACCACCAACAATGAACATTGTTACTAAATCTTTTAATCTTATATAAATGTATCAATATATATGTTCATATATATGAAGACATATATATATATATATATATATATATATACATATTTGTATATATTATATTTTTATATATAATATATATATATATATATATATATATATATATATATATACACTGTGTGCAGAATTATTAGGCAAATTAGTATTTTGACCACATCATCCTCTTTATGCATGTTGTCTTACTCCAAGCTGTATAGTCTCGAAAGCCTACTACCAATTAAGCATATTAGGTGATGTGCATCTCTGTAATGAGAAGGGGTGTGGTCTAATGATATCAACACCCTATATCAGGTGTGCATAATTATTAGGCAACTTCCTTTCCTTTGGCAAAATGGGTCAAAAGAAGGACTTGACAGGCTCAGAAAAGTCAAAAATAGTGAGATATCTTGCAGAGGGATGCAGCACTCTTAAAATTGCAAAGCTTCTGAAGAGTGATCATCGAATAATCAAGCGTTTCATTCAAAATAGTCAACAGGGTCGCAAGAAAGCGTGTGGAAAAATCAAGGCGCAAAATAACTGCCCATGAACTGAGAAAAGTCAAGCGTGCAGCTGCCAAGATACCACTTGCCACCAGTTTGGCCATATTTCAGAGCTGCAACATCACTGGAGTGCCCAAAAGCACAAGGTGTGCAATACTCAGAGACATGGCCAAGGTAAGAAAGGCTGAAAGACGACCACCACTGAACAAGACACACAAGCTGAAACGTCAAGACTGGGCCAAGAAATATCTCAAGACTGATTTTTCTAAAGTTTTATGGACTGATGAAATGAGAGTGAGTCTTGATGGGCCAGATGGATGGGCCCGTGGCTGGATTGGTAAAGGACAGAGAGCTCCAGTCCGACTCAGACGCCAGCAAGGTGGAGGTGGGGTACTGGTTTGGGCTGGTATCATCAAAGATAAGCTTGTGGGGCTTTTTCGGGTTGAGGATGGAGTCAAGCTCAACTCCCAGTCCTACTGCCAGTTTCTGGAAGACACCTTCTTCAAGCAGTGGTACAGGAAGAAGTCTGTATCCTTCAAGAAAAACATGATTTTCATGCAGGACAATGCTCCATCACACGCGTCCAAGTACTCCACAGCGTGGCTGGCCAGAAAGGGTATAAAAGAAGAAAATCTAATGACATGGCCTCCTTGTTCACCTGATCTGAACCCCATTGAGAACCTGTGGTCCATCATCAAATGTGAGATTTACAAGGAGGGAAAACAGTACACCTCTCTGAACAGTGTCTGGGAGGCTGTGGTTGCTGCAGCACGTAATGTTGATGGTGAACAGATCAAAACACTGACAGAATCCATGGATGGCAGGCTTTTGAGTGTCCTTGCAAAGAAACGTGGCTATATTGGTCACTGATTTGTTTTTGTTTTGTTTTTGAATGTCAGAAATGTATATTTGTGAATGTTGAGATGTTATATTGGTTTCACTGGTAAAAAATAAATAATTGAAATGGGTATATATTTGTTTTTTGTTAAGTTGCCTAATAATTATGCACAGTAATAGTCACCTGCACACACAGATATCCCCCTAAAATAGCTATAACTAAAAACAAACTAAAAACTACTTCCAAAACTATTCAGCTTTGATATTAATGAGTTTTTTGGGTTCATTGAGAACATGGTTGTTGTTCAATAATAAAATTAATCCTCAAAAATACAACTTGCCTAATAATTCTGCACTCCCTATATATATATATATATATATATATATATATATATATATATATATATTTATATTTATATATTATATATACATATATATATATATTTATACACACACACATATATATATATATATATATATATATATATATATAGGGAGAGAGATTTATATTTTTAAATGTTTTTATATGTAAAAATATAAAAAGATGAATTTGAAAATATATACTTCTCTTATCTTACAAATCTAAATTTTAGTTTTGTTTTCAAAATACATATTGTGCAAATCATAAAATAACCAGAATTAAATTTATGAATGAGTAATTCACTATCTGTTCATAACAATTAGAGTGTACATTCTATTACATATATATTCTATTACAATTTGACAGATTCAGAATAATCATCATGGGAGATAATCTTAAATATAGTCCCAGTACAACCTGAAATGCCGGCATTGGAGGAAGTTCAAAACAGGGTTGAAGTGAGACACCGGATTTTATGGAGGATATGGTAGATGCCCAACCACAGGAAATTCATGAACCTCCTCAAATAGAATATCCTGTTAACCTGCACAGCCAGCTCCACACCAAGATCAAGTGCACCCTGTGGTACCAGACACTCCTGCAATAGCTGGACCGCTTGATCATTGTGTCTCAATGAAATGCTATCACTTGCAAGACAATATAGGGTGGATCATAGGGAAATTTGATCATTTCATACATGGATCGTTGTTCTTCATTATCTGAAATACAATCGCAACTGGACAGAGAGAGGTTTGAGTAGCAGAGGCGAATGAATGAAGAACGCAATGAGCAGATCAATCGTTCTTTACACCTAGCAGAACATATATTAAATTCTATACTTTCGATTCTTAGGGAACGAGAGGGACCTTCTGACCCAAAGAGGACTAGACATGTTTGAACGTTGTTTTTTTTGTTGTTGGGGGGGGGGGACATGTTATACAGCACTTTAAATGTTAGTTGTTTCTAATTTAATTCACAATTTTTGTTATTGTAAGTTCACTTTACTTGAAGTTATCTATTCAATTTATATATTACTGTTAGTTGTGTTTTTGACTGAACGGTAACAAAAAAAAATTGTTTTTAATAAACAAAACAAAGAAAAAGTGTACCACATTTTTTTTTGCTTTATTGATTTTTTTTTATTTTCAACATATTTTTTTATTTTTTTATTCAAATGACAATGAACATATTTTTGTAGCGAAAACAAATGTATATTTCAGTACTAAAAGTTTTAAGATTGATCAACATATAAAATATTATTAACAAACGGCTAGATTACGAGTTGTGCGTTATGCGTAAAAAACCTCCTAACGCTGCTTTTTCCCTACCGCTGGTATTACCAGTTTATGTAACGCACCAAAAATAACCATCTCCGCTCAAATACATAACGTAAACCCTGACCCAGTAGTTAATCATATACCGCTAACAAAAACATCCACACATCACCTCAAAAACATTACACTTACACTACACTACACAATATTTATTTTTACGATTTAAAATTTTCATGTCAAAATAGAACGAATCAAAGTTACGAGCTCTCAGGTGTTTGGAAAAAAAGGCACACAAATCAACTTTACATTGACTTACATAGACAGACGGGAACATACACTCATGTAGCTACATCTAACTTCATATATTATCACATACATACACTAATCGATACATACAAAAAATATACAGCACATTACCTACACAAAACAGATTTTTATTAGGAAATAAACACAATTTTCACACAATAACATGATGTCACTCACTTTACGCTCAAAACAAGTGTTGGATTTTATTTCTCAACAAATTTTTCTCGTCTATTGACTTCTATGGGGAAGACATGCTCGTGCACGTGACAGGCAGATTTACCTAATGCACACTAAATTCATAGACTTGAAAACTCGTAATACCAGCGTTACAACTCATTCTTTCTTGCGTTAGTCTCGCTATGACAAATAGATCAAGAATTTACTATTTCCCTATGGAGTTATGGCTTTTACTTGTGTGAACATCACCACAACATTAAATTGTTATAGAAAATTACATTACATCAACTACAAATCACCATCACCAATATGAAATCGGTTTGAAAAATTAAATCTTATTTAAATGGGCCAATTTTTTTTTTTTACATTTCCTTATTCACAAACAGTAGCCAATTGTAAACACGTCTCATTTACCTCTATTATAACATTTCATTTATTCAACTTATATGCTTGGATGAACATAGGCTCAACACATGATCATTAATGGATGCACATACATGCCTTTGGCCATTCACTCATGCATGTGCATTGATATTCTGGCCAAAAAACACATATAAACAATAAACACATTTACATCATACAACTGCATTGGAAGGTTGGTTAAAATTGGATTCTCTGTCGGAATCACGAAACATTAATTATGGATTTAGTGTCCCTTTAACATCACGATTAACTCATAATATACCATTAGGAATTACATACAATAAGAACATCATTAGAACATATTAGAGCTGTCACCTATTCGGAAGGAATAACAATGCTATACTGCTTTATATAAGTCAGCATATGTGGTAGAGAATCAGCATACATACATAGATGTACATAACACACATCACACAACAACAAAGCACACATTTATATTTTAATCAGTACACAATAACAATGTTGTAAAATACAACAACAGAAAGAGGATATGCAAACTAGACAGGCAGGTTGCTAATATGATGATGTCATTATAAGCCTCAACCATACAGATTACAGCTTTTGGACTGTACCGCCTTTTTCAGAAGTTTCTCACTCAATAATACAATATTACATATACGTAAACGAGAGTTTGGAAGATCTTCATTATTATAGTGATTTCAATGGGATGTGTACAATATTGACATCTCACAAATCACTTATATATACAATACTACAGATGTCAGCCGGAAGATCTTCATTGTTATTACGATTTCAATGGGACGTGTAAAATATTCACATCTCGCCAATCACTTATATATAGAATATTATAGCTGTGAACCATTACTTTATAATTTTGAAACAATATTGCAGAAACATTGATCGATCAGATTCTATGCCATGTCTATGCACATTATACACAAGTATGCACTTTCATTCATGTTAGCGTGGACGTGTGCTTTTTACTATAAGATTGCGTTTAATAAGTATTTATTATGCATATGAACAAACATTACGAAGATGCGCTGTATATGTTATATTTTACACTTTCACATGTAAAATGAAATTCCAGCAAACACCTAAAAAAAACGATCACTTTGAAAGCATTCGCACGGCTCACATACAATCAAGTGTGTACAATCAGCAATCATTACTTACACACTACCATTGGACTAATTGCACTATAAATCCCCCAAACAACATGGCCAAAGCGTCCTTTGTGATCGACATTGTATCAAATCACTTTTGTGTTTTTGCATACCTTGTTACTCCTTGTGTGTTTGCTCTGCTGTTTGGCTTTGTGCTGCTAGCTTGGCAAATATGGATGATCCGCAGTTAGTTGCTGCTGGTGCTGTTGCACAAGTGGTGTTCAATAGAATCAGGCGTGCTCGGCGTCTCCAAGATAGACAAAGTGTTTGTTTGGTTAGAGGTCCTCCTGTTCACAGGGTGAGGTCCACCTCGGATAACATGAGTGATTTCAAGGTTTATGACAAAAATAGGATCAATCGTGAACAGCTCATTAAGCTTTATGATGTTCTTAAACCTCATATGGAGCCACGTAGACGTATGCGGACTGCAATCCCTGGCATGACCATGATGCTAATTTGCATACATATCCTGGCCTCTGGACATTTTCAATCCGGAGAGGGGTACATGCATGAGCTGTCTCAGGGTACCTTCTCTGTGGTTTTTGATAACTTTCTGGATGCCATGGTACGAGTCAGTAAGCGTTATATAGGATTCCCTCAAAATGATGGTGATTGTAATCACCTGAAGAGAGAATTCTATGCAATAGCTTGAATGCCCACTGTCTTGGGAGCAATAGATTGCACCCACATTGCGCTGCGTGCTCCAGAAGATGACCTGCCCTTCCAAAATCACAAACACTTCCATAGTCTGAATGTGCAGTTTGTATGCAACGCACGGATGCAGATTATGCAGGTGTGTGCGAATTTCGGCAGGGCTTGTCATGAGGCCCGCATCCTCAGACAGTCGTCACTGTGGCAGCAGTTTGAGGGCAGACAGATTCCCCATGGGTGGCTCATTGGTGAGTATTTGTGTCCAACATGGTTAATTAGTTAGACAATTGCCACTGTAATCTTCAAAAACAGTTGTGTTTGTGTAATATGCAAAATGTGCAGATATAGAATGCACTTTAATCATTTAATTGTCTCTTTCAACAGATGTCTAGTTTTAGCTACAAACAGATATGTAGCATGTCCTAGCTTAAATGGGCAGGTCTAGAATGCAATTTAACCATTTCTATCTATTTTACCAAATGTCTCGTTTATGCGAAAAATACATATGTAGCATGTCCTAGCTAAAATGTGCAGATATAGATTGTGCTCTAACCATTTACTTGTCTCTTTCTGCAAATGTCTAGATTTAGCTCCAAACAGATATGTAACATGTCCTAGCTTAAATGGGCAGCTCTAGGATGCAATTTAACCATTTCTTTCTCATTTAGCAAATGTTTCCTTTATGCAAAATACGCATATGTAGCATGTCATAGCTTAAATGTGAAGCTCTAGGATGCGCTTTAACCATGTAATTGTCTCTTTCAACAAATGTCTAGTTTTAGATCCAAACAGATATGTATCATGTCCTAGCTTAAATGGGCAGCTCTAGGATGCAATTTTACCATTTCTTTCTCTTTTAGCAAATGTCTTGTTTAGAAAAAGTCTCGTTTATGTGAAATAGGCATATGTAGCATGTCCTAGCTTAAATGTGTAGATATAGGGGCCCATTTATCAAGCTCTGAACGGAGCTTGTGGGCCTGTGTTTCTGGCGAGTCTTCAGACTCGCCAGAAACACCAGTTATGAAGCAGCGGTTATGAAGCAGCTCTGAGCAGGCGGACAGGAATCACCGGAATTCAACCCAATCGAGTACGGTCGGGTTGATTGATACCTCCCTGCCCGCGAGTCTGCAGGGGGCGGTGTTGCACCAGCAGCTCTTGTGAGCTTCTGGTGCAATGCTGAATATGGAGAGCGTATTGCTCTCCGTATTCAGCGAGGTCTTGAGGACCTGATCCACACTGTCGGATCAGGTCCACAAGACCTTTGATAAATAGGCCTCATAGAATGCGCTTTAACCATTTAATTGTCTCTTTCCGCAAATGTCTAATTTTAGCTCCAAACAAATATGTAGCATGTCCTAGCTTAAATGGACAGATATAGAATGTGCTTTAACCATTTAATTGTATGTTTCCACAAATGTCTAGTTTTAGCTCCAAACAGATATGTAGCATGTCCTAGCTTAAATGGGCAGCTCTAGGATGCAATTTAACCATTTCTTTCTCTTTTAGCAAATAACTTGTTTATGCGAAATACGCATATGTAGCATGTCCTAGCTTAAATGTGCAGATATAGAATGCGCTTTAACCATTGAATTGTCTCTTCCCGCAATTGTCTAGTTTTAGCTCCAAACTGATATGTAGCATGTCCTAGCTTAAATGGGCAGCTCTAGGATGTGCTTCAGCCATCTAATTGTCTTTCATCTATTTTACAAGCACATGCCTCATATCAAATATACTAATTTAGTTTAATGTATTGAATGAAAACTATCAACACAGCTTATTCAGATAATGTTAATGTTAAATATCTTAGAAATTTCAAGTTGGAGTTAAATACATCCATCTATGATTTTATTGTGTGATTTATAGATGTTAAAATCATAAAATGTTTATGACGAGGATATGTAGTCTAAATCATACATAACAACTTTGTTCATTTCACTTTTAAGAAATAAAAGTGTTTAACTTGCATTAAAGTGACAGTGTAGTTTAATGTTAGATTTACATTCTAATCTCTAATCTTTCTTTGGTATCCAAAAACATTCTTACACTAAATATAGGTTATTCAGCTTGAATTATTTTTAAGGTAATATGTTAGAAATGATCTTTAATTAAAATGTAAGTAAATTTCACATTTATACCAAGCTAGTTATTGTATGCCATATTGATTACTTTTCAGCCCTAGTGGAGTTATTTGAAGGGTCAGTTAACTATAGCTATATCAAAAGATAATTTATAGCAATTATACTCTTTACCTGTTGGATAGATATCACATATCTATAGGTATTTCCATTCCCCTTTAGTTTAGTTTAAAGAAATAGCAATGCACTTGGGTTAGACAATGACACAAGGCATCTATGTGCAACCACCAATCAGCAGCAACAGAGCCAATCTAGATATGCTTTTCAGGAAAGAATATCAAGAGAAAAAAACTAAAGAGATAATAGAAATAAATTAGACGTTTTTTTAACATTGTATTATCCATCTAAATCAGGAAAGAACATATAGTTTAATGTCCCTTTAAGGTAAAGCTGTATAAATACAGCCATTGAACGATATTTCATTCACAGTGGGGCAAACAATAAAGAAGGTAATACAAATATGCTTTATTCTCATGTTATCCTAAGTTTGAGAAATGGAGGTGCATAGGTTTATGATCAGCAAAGCATTACTGGGAAATATCTACTTATTTGTGGGTGGGCAACAATGCAAATTTACAATGTTTAGACAGATGTATTTAGATAAATTTAAAGATTGCAGAATAGCTCATTAAAGGGATGGTAATTCAAAAGCATTTCTTTCAGGATACCTAAATAAAACATATTTTTACACATTAAAATGTACTTATATTATCTAATTTCCTTCATTATTTTGATATACTTTCGTTTACAACCATATGTAGATATGCTCAGTAGCTGAAGATTGGTGGATGCACAGAGATGCCTTGTGTTATTGGCTCAACCATGTGCATTGCTATTTCTTCTGTAAAGGATATTTAAAGAATAACCTAAATAGATTGAGTTACATTTTAATTTTTAAAACTGTATTCTCTCTTCGGATCATGAAACAAAATATTTGGGTGTAATGTATATATATAAGTAAACTCGGCAGGCATGACGTCTCCCAGGTTCTCGCGGTTGGAGAGTGCAGCACTGGTCAACACCATCGAGGACTTCTATCCGCAGCTGTTTGGGAACAAGAAGAAAGAAGCAGAGAATTACGAAGGCTCTCTCGTTGTCTATCACCAATTATGTTAATTTGGTGTGTGGCATCCAGAGGACCACGGATCAAATCATGCGGAGGTTCGGGGATATGAGGTTGCGTCCAAGCAATAAAGTCACCCTCATAAAAGAAGTGGGTAAAAGTCTGTCGAAGGGATGGAAAGCAGGATCCACCCCCACGGAAACTGTACCTGCAACCTTATGAGGTGACTTTATTGGCCCTCCTCAATCTCCGGGACCCCAGCAGATTTAGATCTGCTCACTTCTCAACTTCTTCTTCCCTCCCAGCTGCTGGATTGGAAAGTCCAGACCCGGAGGCCAGTGCAGCTGCTTCTCCAACCGGTGACCTGGGAGAAGAAAGTCTAGCGGCTGAACCAGGTAAATATCAGACTTTATATAATATATTAATATTTGAGTATATATTTAAGCAATGCGTATATAGTCATATATTCAACATATATAGATCTCACAACACACACTACATATGTTTAGATATCTGAATTTAGATTCGTCACACATGAAATAGGAATGATGTTTCTTGCGCTCTCCAGAATATGCGTCACAGAGCTAAAATTAAATTGCACATCTGTGAAATCACTATTATCCGCCATTTAATACATTGACTATAAAATCATACCACAGTTCGAAATATTAATTGTTATCATTCAATATTAACAAATATTAAATTGGAATCTCGTAATACACCCAATCACAAATATATTTGAAGTATTTAGAAATTATACTCATTACACTACTATATCCAAATCAATTCCGAATAAAGGATGCACAATTACACTTTGAAGAATTGAATAATGATCACGAAAGATAGAATTGTGCACACACGTGAACTTGTGTTTGCTGTAACAGTGGCATTGCTTTAGACATGTTGGTCAAATGTATACGTGACTTAGTATATATGTGAAGAATACAGTATCCTTATTTACTATATTCTACATTATAAAAGCTATACTAGCAAGATCAAAATAAAAACTTAACAATCTCTATCAATTGATAACAATGCAAGAAGACACAAAATGGCTTAAAGCGACAGCCAACAACATAAAAGATTGAAAATAAGAATACATGATCTCTTCATTTATACATTAATTTAAACATTAATTTAGGAAACAAATAAAAAAATACATATATATATATATATATATTTTATTTTTTATTTTTTTATTTTCAAGATTAAGATCTCAAAGCTTCTTAGTCTACACCTTTGTGCTTCAGAACATGGCTAGCATATGTTTCTTTTTAGTATAAATATAGACAACAATCAACAAGTGATACACACATGAGAACTCTTAAATGTTCCATGTACTCAGCTTTTAAGAATATGGTAAAAATACAGACACTAAAATGTAATTATTACTCATCGATAATTACAAATCTTATTTCATTTGTATGCTCCATCAAAATGATGTAATTCCTAACTTTGGTTAAGTATCTCTTTAATGCAACATTGATGTGTGTCCTTGAGCAACAGTAACATATGTTAGAATATAGGATTTTAACGTGTACACAACATATTATGTTTTACAGAGATTGATGTAACATGTGAGATGGAGGAGGAAGTGGCTCCCTTTGAGTTTGATGGTATGTCAAATATATATAACATGTATCGAACATGTATTATTGTTTAAAAAACATTCTCTTGAAGAAAAAGAAAGTCTACAGCTCTGGCACTTTAAAATTTATTCTTCCATTATTTTTACAATACACTACTGCTCCCCTTTCTATATCATGCAGCATGATCATATGTTTGTATTTTTCGTAAATTTGTGTATGATTTGTCATTAATGACATCATGATGTCATATGCATATTCCATGCAAAACCACAATAATCATCTTCTGATTCTACAGACAGTCATTGCTATTCATCTGAGTGCCTAGATGCAGACCATATCCTTATGTCATCATTGTTTATAAATTCTAAACCATTTCTAAGTATACATAAAACATAAACATGTTGAAATTCCTTGATTTAATTTCATGATGTATGAGCTGTAAATATATTTAAAATATATTTATGTGTAGACTCCCAATTTCAATCCTTCAAACATTAATATTCCCCAAAATTAAAGCATGCATTGATGAATGTGTCTATTAATATTGGGATGACATACATTTGATCCTAATGTAAAAGAGAGATTCACAACATTAATCAGAAAATTGAATCATATAGAGAAGATTATATTATTAATCGATAATATGAATGGTAGTATCTACTGTGTATATATTCTGAAGAGTAATTGATTGAAGCATCAAGCTTAAAATTAGAACCATTAAAGATTACAAAGGTAATCACCAAAATATATATGTAAATCAGTGTTTACCTGGTTTAAAAGGCTAGGTGGAGTAGCCATTTCAATTTCATAATATTACACACTCCCATATTATTCAATTGTTGAATATCCTGAAATCAATCCACGGACATGTGTCTAAAAGAACTCTATTGCATTTCAATCGCAAATGCATACATGCATACCGAAATATTATACAAAATATAAATATATTATCAAATCATAAATATTAGCACATAATGTTGCCTTTGATAAATATGATTTGTAATCTATTTATGAAGTATTACATGAAAAATAACAGTGAGCATTCTGAGTTTAAAGGATCTATTAAATCTTCTAAGTAATTATATTTGATTCCAATCAATCAATAACTTAAAACATAGTAATTATTGTGACTTTGTATCAATATTTTATGAGAACAATAATCACGACTTTAACTAATGTAGAATCTTTATTTATTTCAAGATAATAATATTTATTGATATCATATATGTCTTTTTTTTTATATATTTTAGATGGACCTTCCACTTCTGGGCATCAGCCTCCTGCCCCTCCCCAGTCAGAAGCCCCTCCCCAGTTAGAAGCCCCTCCCTAGCCCAAAACCACTCCCGGCCCTTTGCAGTCCTCCTGTCCTGTCCCTCACAAAAAACTCCACTTTGCCCCCCTCACTGCTCTCCCCGTATTGCCGCCCGTACAGCTCCCCCACTTGCCCATATAAATATGTTTCTTATTGACATGCAAAGCTGTAAAATTAGTTCTTGAATTGGATGCCGTTTCTTCGTGATCTCGGATGAGCCATGTTGCTTAAGATGTCACATGCCAAGCTGTAAAATGAGTTCTTGGATTTGCTGACTTTTTTACGCGATCTTGGATGCGCCTTTAATTGGATGACGTTTTTACGCAATCTTGGAATGCACCATGTTGCTTAAGACGTCACATGTCAAGCTGTAAAATGAGTTCTTGTATTGCATGCCGTTTTTACGCGATCTCGTATGCGCCTTTGATTGGATGACGTTTTTATGCAATCTAGGATGCGCCATGTTGCTTAAGACGACATGCCAAGGTGTTAAATTCGTCTGATTGGATTATGTTGTCCCACAATATTTGATTTTACACGTAACCTACGTTTGCGAATGAGAAGACAAGTTTAAAACCATGACGATTATGGATTGTGTCAATCATGTACATTGTTGAACCATTGCTGGTAAAGAACACAAAAATCTCTTTTGATGGCTGTCTCGTTGAAGGAACGAATGAAGGTAATATGTTATTCATGCATAATATATTTTGAGGCAAGTACACATCTATGAATATACTCCATCTTGTTAATTTGTTTGTCAACAATATTTTCCTTTTTATAAATAATTACTGTGTTGTGTTGATTTTTCTACATATCTAATTCCTAAAGATGCACTTTTGTATTTGAATTAAGTAATCAATATGCATTGACCTTTATCATATGATAAATATATGAGATGCCTACTTATTCTAGATGTTATGTCCTGATCTTTTTTCTTAAAAGGACGATGATCTAATTATATAGCCCATAATCTTTTTTTTTTTTTTTAATGTATAGTTTTGCTTATTTTTAAATAACATTGCTGTGATTTTCTGACTCCTAACCAAGCCCCAAAGTTGGATGTAAATACCATCAGCTACCTTCTCCAGCTTGCTCCTGTTTGTGTAAAGGGTCTTTTCATATGCAAAAGAAGGGGGAATGGGGAGTGTCTTATTTCCCACTTGCAATGGGCTTTCCAGCTAACATTTCAACATAGCTAAACTGAGAGTTTCTAAGTAAGTCTTTAAACCATTTTATCATGGACTTTTATATCAGTATCTGGGCATCTTGTTCTTTATAGTAGTGTCTATTACATGCAGTTCTATGAAAATGAGTGTATACTGTCCCTTTAATGTAAATGCTCAGTATTGTGTCATGTATGACTTCCACATTGTTAATCTCCAAATATATTACTGTGAGCATATATTTCTAATGTAAAAAGGATCTCTTTGGTTGTAATGGCTGTAATAGCTTAGGTTGTAATGGCTGTAATAGCTTCCACAGGTGTAAATTAGTGCTTCAGTGTTTCAGCTGTGATTTGTAAGTCTTTTGTAAAAACATTCAGAGTACCTGTATTTAAATAGTTGTCACAATCCAATTCCACACTTTTTAAAGTTGAAAGTGAGTAATAAGGATGTTTTGAGTAAACATTTATTGAGAACCAAGAAAGGGGTAACGGAACTCCCTTTAAATAAACAGAATCAGCTGGTTGTAGGAATCTTGACAAAGGCTCCCTGGTGAGCTGAAACGTGTAGACTTGCCTACTTTCCAGCCCTGCAGAAAGGAAAAGACTACAGAGACACATTTACTCCCAGAACCGTCACGCCAGTAAGACTTGGAGGACCTGGTTATACGGTAGTAGTACAGATCAACCTTTTTTTCTACTAGTGTGCACACTAAGGATATCAAGAGAAGATTACCAGCACTTATCAAAGGTAAACTAACACGACCACGGTGGGACATAGACAAACAGGCTGAAGGTTTAAACGCCTGTACTACAGAAAGACCGGGTGAGTGTTTTTCAACTTCAAAAAGTGTGGAATTGGATTTTGACAACTATTTAAATACAGGTACTCTGAATGTTTTTACAAAAGACTAACAAATTACCGCTGAAACACTGAAGCACTAATTTACACCTGTGGAAGCTATTACAGCCATTACAACCTAAGAGATTCTAAAGCCCTAACGGAAGAGTGTTATACAACAGCACTTATATGATTATACTAACATCGCTGCAAACAGACTCCCAATAGCGCTTTTATATACAAAGAACTGTGTCACTGCCTTAAGAAGTTACTGCAATTGTTAACCAGTCTGGTTATTTTTATAACAACACAATAGCTTTATTTAAGGCTTTTCTATTCATAGTCAACATTAAATATTAATGCACAGAGTTCTCAAAACGGGTTTTTTGCTAACAGCTATATATAGTGGTTGGAAACTGTTCTAGAACCTTTGTCTGATTAGAGCGTTACAATTATTTGTCTAAAGTTTGCTTGTAATTCTTTTAAGGACATTAACAATTTTATTTCTCATTTATTTTTTATTTTTTATTTTTTAGATTAATGGACACCGGTGTCACAGTATTTAAGTGATTTTATACTTATTTGAACACTTTGAATTCTTCTAGAATTATCTGGAATTTGTGTAATAAAAATTTGTTATTTAATATTGAAACCTGCAGCACCTTGCATTTTTTAAGAACATTTTTTAAGAATTTCCTAAGAAATCAAACTCTGATAAAAAGTGGTTTGGGTTAGTCTAGAGAAATACATATTAAATTAATTAAATCATAAGGTCCAATTGTATTCATTTTGATCTATTGGGGATATGTATAACATATATAGTTGTTATTAGATTATTTAGATTTGATACCAACACAGGTTTTTAGAAATTTATTTCAAAGTGCTAGATCGCCTCTTTTGGCGCCGCCTCCACCCCTTGTTATTTGTATTTATGGCCCTATAATTTGCAAAAAAAGCAAAGAACATGTAAACATTGGGTATTTCTAAACTCAGGACAAAATTTAGAAACTATTTAGCATGGGTGTTTTTTGGTGGTTGTAGATATGTTACAGATTTTGGGGGTCAAAGTTAGAAAAAGTGTGTTTTTTTCCATTTTTTCCTCATATTTTATAATTTTTTTATAGTAAGTTATAAGATATAATGAAAATAATGGTATCTTTAGAAAGTCTATTTAATGGCAAGAAAAACGGTATATAATATGTGTGGTTACAGTAAATTAGTAAGAGGAAAATTACAGCTAAATACAAACACAGCAGAAATGTAAAAATAGCCCTGGTCACAAACGGACAGAAAATGGAAAAGTACTGTGGTCATTAAGGGGTTAAATCTCAAAAAATGCAATTTTTAGAAAATATATCTGAAACTTTTATCACCAATGTATCTTAGTTCTCTTGTGTTCTTAGTTGATAGCTAAACCTAGGAGGTTCATCTGCTCATTTCTTAGACCTTGAAGAGTGCATCTAATCTGAATGCATTTTGACCACTAGAGGGCATTAGTTTTTATGTTTCATATAGAATACATTGAGCTCATGCAGTATAGTTACCCTGGATTGATCAGTGATTGGCTGAAATGCCAGTCTGTCAAAAGAACTGAAATAAGGAGGCATAGATACAAGGTTAATCACAGAAGTAAAATGTGTATTTCTTTAAGCCTTGTTTTTCCAAACTTGATAATGCATAAGTGTTTTCTTTGTAACCAACAATAATTAATGTTATGACTGTCCCTTTAAGCTGTGGTGTTGGCATCAAAACAGTGATATGCCATCATGTATAATTGTAATGGTCATTTTGTTTGAGATTAGGGAAACAGTTTGGACATCACATCACAGAAACCAATCAATGTATTCAACAAGGATAGGTATGTGATAATGTGGTCTCCACACACTTGTAAAACACACTCTGCAAACAATCTGCCTCCATGGACCCAGTCCCATAGAAGCCGATTATATACAGAGTGTGCTCCACAAGTGTAAGAAGACCACATCATCACATACCCATCCATTACACATTAAATAACTAAAAATATATACAAAATTACTTCCTCCTCCTTCCCCTCTTCCCACGAGACTGAGGCTCTAGGGGGGCAACTGCCCCCTCCAACGAGTTATCCTAGGAGATGTCTGGGGAAGAGGGGAAGGAGGAGTACTGGAATCACCCATCTGAGGAGGAGATTTAGGATGAGATGGAGGAGGGCCAGGAGCAGATGGTAAGCAGCAGATGGCCCAGGATCAGATGGTCCAGCAGCAGATGGTCCAGCAGCAGCAGCAGATGGGGCAGCAGCAGATGGTGTGTTATGTGCCTCCCAGAGGACCTGCAATATATCCTTAAGAGTATTCAAGATCTCTCTTTGGTCTTGGCGAATCTCATTAATTGCTTCCATCAGGTGAACTCTGCTTTGCACCTGTTCCCTCCGGGAGGCACGCATCTCTTCTAGAAAATCTTTTAATATCTGCAGATCTGCTATCTCTGCTGGTATCTCCTCCTGAGTAGCTGCTGGTGAATGGCAGGCTGCTGGTGCATGGTGGGCTGCTAGTGCACAGCGGGCTGCTGGTGCAGGAGGGGCTGCTGCAGGGATCTCTTCTGCAGTGCGGGCTTCTTCAGAGGATGAGGCTACAGGGATGTCTTCCATGTCTCCCCGAGGTGGCGAGTCATCTGCACCACTCTCATACCTTGGTGAAGGAGGAGCCTGTGGGTTCTGTGCTGCCTCCTCCCTGGGCTCAGACTCTGTATATTGTAAAAAAGAAAGAAATCAAGATATTAGCACAGTTCCAAATAAAGATGTTAATGTTGTATTTAAAAGTGTATTAATGAGGCTGCCTTTGTAATTCTATTGTAAGCAAAAGCAATCAATACGATTTCCGCATTTTCCAAACCGTGTTTCTGATATCTATATGGCCAATCTGAATGCGTTTTTGTGTTTGTTTTCAGTCTGTTTAAATGCACACCTAGGCCTCGCTTCCATTGAGTCGTTAAAAATGGAGCCGTAAGCTACCGAAGCGGCCGACAGCTAAAAGTAATTTACGGCTGCATTTTAGTACCAGGTTTCCATTGAAAAGATTAGCGTGTTGCGCGCAGTCGCTCTTTTCGTGTAGCTGTAAGTTAACGTTGTGTTAACGCTTCCATCTGACGTCGGATTTCTTGAAAATCAATTAGTTGCTAAGGTAACCCGACCTTACGCTATAGAATTTACGTTTAACGTCCGTGCTTCTTACCTGCGATCGCCTCTCAAGAAAAATAAAAAAACACTTATCCATATTTTTAATAATCAAATACTATTTTCTAATATAATTATATTTAACACTTATTTAACAATTATATTTAACACTTCATAAATATAAGTAATATTTCTTGCTGCCCTAGGCATAGGTCTAGTTTGCATTCTGTAGATATGTTCTTGCATATATTATTATATTTAAATATATACTGATATTTCTATTAGAATATAAGTTCAACTATTTCTATACATGAGACAACAATAAATATTACTTATAACAATTTATTTCTACATTAAAACACTTGCATTAGTTTTATAATTTCAATAGAAAATAGGTCTCAAAAAGCACAATTTTCCTCTTTTACACCTAGTTGAGCTGGGGGTAATATATCTCAATGTATCGACAGCCTCCGACAATGTATTAACGGTTAGCGCTTTCATTGGAAACCTGGTATAATTTATCGATTAACGGCTTCTATTACTTTCTATGGGACGCGAAGATCTTTTCGGCAGCCGAAGTCCGGCTGCCGATATCGAGGTATAACGCGCCATTGGAAACAGTCGATAAACGATATTGCTTCCGACAGCATATTTATCGGTTTGCGAGTGCACGCAAACTGAATTACGACTCAATGGAAGCGAGGCCCTAATCTGTAGACTAGATACTAATGTGATGGCTTTTCATGAAATGCAACTTTAGCAAGGTAATTGTGAATGCGTTTACGTAATAATGTCTAAAAAAGTGTAATTTTGTTAATCATATCCTTAAATATATTATTTATTTTTTATGTAAAGAGATTATTAAATGAGCTTACCGGAAGATGAGAGTGGCAGGTTCCCGGTATCGACTCATCAGATACCGACTACGGAGATGCTGGGATGCAGCATTTCCTCCCATCGGGAATATTCAACTATCATTTCAGAACCACCACCGGTCACTGTTAGATTCTTTTTGGTTCTCCCTTGAGAGTTTTCTTTTTAGTTCCATTTTGCAGTCCCGGTAGCGATGCTGTATAGACTTGACATCCCTGTTATGGACCCCACTGCATTAACGGCATCCCTGATCTCAAGCCATAGCTTCCTCTTCTCCTTAGGGGTGGCCTTCTGAGCCTGCAGCCACCTAGTCCTCTCCATATAAGCCTCTATGAGGGCCTCCTTCTCATCCATGGTATATCTCGCCTCCCTACTCAGCTTGGTTTTCCCCTGTGATGTGAGCCTCTATTTCCCGGACTGTAAAGCTCTACACTGCATGCCACTGGGCCCAGCCACTTGTTCATCTTGAACAAAGTGGCCAGGTCCACCCACCGCTTCCTCTCCCCCTTCCTTTCCCCCTTCCTGTCCAGTTCCCCTCCCTCTCCCTCTCTCCTGACTAACCTCCTGCCTGACCTCCTCTATAATCTTGTCTCTAAACTGAATCCTGAGGAACTCTAATAGTTATGGGCTAATCTGCCCCCTATCCCTCCCTCCCGACGTACTTCAACAAAAAGTGAATGTGCCCAAATGAAAGGGGGTCAAAATAAATAACAAACTGTAAAAGGTACAAAAAGTGTGAAAGGGATGTAAATAAAAGAGTGTAAGGGGTATTAAACATACAAAAATGTAGAAAAAGACTAAAATTAGGATATGTAAACAAAATCTAACTATGGGATGGGTATGGGCTTACAGGGAATGGGGTATGGGATTAAAGGGAATGGGGTATGGAGTGTAGTATGAGAGGGTATGGGGTATGGAGTGTATGTAGTATTATTAATAAGTGTATGTATGTATTGAATGTGTTTGCGTGTAAATGTGTTAATATACGTATTCGGAAAAACCACTTGCACACTCACCAAAACAAACTCTCGCTCACTAAAGCTCTCTCACTAACTCACTATCTCACACTACCACTAACTAACTCTCACACTAACACTAACTCACTCTCACACTAATTCTCTATCTCACACTACCACGAACTAACTCTCACACTATCACTAACTCTCACACTAACTCACTATCTCACACTACCAGTAACTAATGCTTACTCACTATCTCACACTACCACTAACTAACTAACTCTCACAATAACACTAACACACTCTCTCACACTAACACATACTCTCACAATAACAGTAACTCGCTAAATCTCACTAATCTCACAAAACCCTCCAGCAACACAGTCAAAGAAGCCATGCTTGTAGCGTGCTTATATACCCTATGTAAATGTTTAATGATGTACCGGTTTGCAAAGTAAAGTATGTTCAGGTGTGCATTGTTTGTAATTAGTATGTGTGCAATGTGTATTAGTTGTGTGAATTTGTGCATGCTCATATTGAGTTAGTATTTGTGTAATGTGTATAATGCGATGATTTTTTTGCATAACGTCCAAAAGTATTATCTGTAAATGTAAATAGATATTTGTGATGGTGTTGTATTTGTGAAGTGGTGTAAATATTTATATGTACTAAAGTTCCGTAATCTTGAATGTGAATGTTTTGTTTGTGTATGAGTGTGCAATTCTTTTTTCGTTTTTTTTTCCACGTTGCAAGATCGTAACGTATTTATGTATTCCTTGTTTAGTGTAAATGTTGTGCATTCTTTTTTTTTTTTCGATTGTGAATGTGTAATGCATATGTGCTATGTTGCGTGATTCTTGTTTGTACATTTGATGTGTGTTTTTGTTGTGCATTATTCCGTATACAGGGAGTGCAGAATTATTAGGCAAATGAGTATTTTGACCACATCATCCTCTTTATGCATGTTGTCTTACTCCAAGCTGTATAGGCTCGAAAGCCTACTACCAATTAAGCATATTAGGTGATGTGCATCTCTGTAATGAGAAGGGGTGTGGTCTAATGACATCAACACCCTATATCAGGTGTGCATAATTATTAGGCAACTTCCTTTCCTTTGGCAAAATGGGTCAAAAGAAGGACTTGACAGGCTCAGAAAAGTCAAAAATAGTGAGATATCTTGCAGAGGGATGCAGCACTCTTAAAATTGCAAAGCTTCTGAAGCGTGATCATCGAACAATCAAGCGTTTCATTCAAAATAGTCAACAGGGTTGCAAGAAGCGTGTGGAAAAACCAAGGCGCAAAATAACTGCCCATGAACTGAGAAAAGTCAAGCGTGCAGCTGCCAAGATGCCACTTGCCACCAGTTTGGCCATATTTCAGAGCTGCAACATCACTGGAGTGCCCAAAAGCACAAGGTGTGCAATACTCAGAGACATGGCCAAGGTAAGAAAGGCTGAAAGACAACCACCACTGAACAAGACACACAAGCTGAAACGTCAAGACTGGGCCAAGAAATATCTCAAGACTGATTTTTCTAAGGTTTTATGGACTGATGAAATGAGAGTGAGTCTTGATGGGCCAGATGGATGGGCCCGTGGCTGGATTGGTAAAGGGCAGAGAGCTCCAGTCCGACTCAGACGCCAGCAAGGTGGAGGTGGAGTACTGGTTTGGGCTGGTATCATCAAAGATGAGCTTGTGGGGCCTTTTCGGGTTGAGGATGGAGTCAAGCTCAATTCCCAGTCCTACTGCCAGTTTCTGGAAGACACCTTCTTCAAGCAGTGGTACAGGAAGAAGTCTGCATCCTTCAAGAAAAACATGATTTTCATGCAGGACAATGCTCCATCACACGCGTCCAAGTACTCCACAGCGTGGCTGGCAAGAAAGGGTATAAAAGAAGAAAATCTAATGACATGGCCTCCTTGTTCACCTGATCTGAACCCCATTGAGAACCTGTGGTCCATCATCAAATGTGAGATTTACAAGGAGGGAAAACAGTACACCTCTCTGAACAGTGTCTGGGAGGCTGTGGTTGCTGCTGCACGCAATGTTGATGGTGAACAGATCAAAACACTGACAGAATCCATGGATGGCAGGCTTTTGAGTGTCCTTGCAAAGAAAGGTGGCTATAATGGTCACTGATTTGTTTTTGTTTTGTTTTTGAATGTCAGAAATGTATATTTGTGAATGTTGAGATGTTATATTGGTTTCACTGGTAAAAATAAATAATTGAAATGGGTATATATTTGTTTTTTGTTAAGTTGCCTAATAATTATGCACAGTAATAGTCACCTGCACACACAGATATCCCCCTAAAATAGCTATAACTAAAAACAAACTAAAAACTACTTCCAAAACTATTCAGCTTTGATATTAATGCGTTTTTTGGGATCATTGAGAACATGGTTGTTGTTCAATAATAAAATTAATCCTCAAAAATACAACTTGCCTAATAATTCTGCACTCCCTGTATGTAATATGACAGAGGAGTGCGTATTTCTCGCGAGATCGAGTTTTAGCTAAAAAATCCTTGCTTCTTTCATATATCATTGATCTCTATGGGAGAATGATTAGCTCTGCCGTGATAACACGTAAAAAATAAACGTGATAGTTGTGTTACCGCGATGCGTTCCGAGGTTGTTTTGAGACTCGTAATACCTATGTTAAGAATGGCGCAATGGAAATAAAGAACACGTAACTAACGCACCCCTACTAATGGAATATTTTTAAATGGCATATTTTTTTGTAAAGAAAATCAACTTGTTCCATCAACATTCCCATTGTAGCCCTTATTCTTGCCAATTTAATTTGGAAATTATCCTCCTGAAACATTTGTGTGCTTTGATCTTTTTTTTCTTCAAAATATTTAAGATCTAAAAACATTAAAAAAAAGGTACAAAATAACTTTATTTCAGAATAATATATATATATATATATATATATATATATATATATATATATATATATATACCTTCTTTGGTTTTGTGGATGATATCCATATTTTTTTCAGTCTGTAAACATTGCATAATGCATTTTATTAAATAGATATCTATAAGTGGTCATTATTTTATTAATTTCTAGTAAACAATGGGAAATACATAATATACCTTTGTCTATTATATCTTTAACTGGATCAACCATTTTGTTGATTCTATGCCATCGAATTGTATTTGAACTTACAGGGGGGTAGTTATCAAGCCGTCAACCTCAAATACGCTGCGTATTCCGCAGCGTATTTGTGGCGAGGCTGATACGCCTTAGTTATCAAAGGCTCGAGACCGGCAAAAGTAGAATTTTGTGACGTCAGCTTCGATCCGCCGGACTCAGTCCGACACAGATCGATTCTTACGTCACTCCAGATGTTCCGCACACAAGTGCGGCACATTCTCACTACTTTTGCTAGCTATCAAAAAACTAGCAGGTACGATCAGCAGTTTTACGGCCCAGCGTACCTGGTTTTCAAAGCGCCAGCCTGGAGGCGGCGGATCCCATAGGAATCAATGGGAGTCTGACCATAGCGAAAGTACAAGTTCGCTGCTGACAGACATCCCATTGATTCCTATGGGAGCTGTCTACACCTAACACCCTAACATGTACCCCGAGTCTAAACACCACTAATCTGACCCCCCCTACACCGCCGCAACTAAATAAAGTTATTACCCCCTAAACCGCCGCTCCCGGAGCCCACCGCAAGCTACTCTATACATATTAACCCCTAAACCGCCGCTCCCGGAGCCCACCGCAACTATAATAAATGTATTAACCCCTAACCCGCCGCTCCCTGAACCCGCCGCAACCTATATTAAATGTATTAACCCCTATCCTGCCCCCCCTACACCGTCGCCACCTATAATACATTTATTAACCCCTATCCTGCCCCCCCTACACCGTCGCCACCTATAATACATTTATTAACCCCTATCCTGCCCCCCCTACACCGTCGCCACCTATAATACATTTATTAACCCCTATCCTGCCCCCCCTACACCGTCGCCACCTATAATAAATTTATTAACCCCTATCCTGCCCCCCACTATGCCGCCGCCACTGTAATAAAATGATTAACCCCTAAACCTAACCCTAACCCTAACGCCCCCTAACTTAAATATTAATTAACTAAATCTAAATAAATTAACTCTTATTAACTAAATGAATCCTATTTAAAACTAAATACTTACCTTTAAAATAAACCCTAATATAGCTACAATATAAATAATAATTATATTCTAGCTATCTTAGGATTTATTTTTATTTTACAGGTACCTTTCAATTTATTTTAACCATGTACAATAGCTATTAAATAGTTATTAACTATTTAATAGCTTACCTAGCTAAAATAAAGAGAAATGTACCTGTGAAATAAATCCTAACCTAAGTTACAATTACACCTAACACTACACTATACTTTAATAAATTATTCCTATTTAAAAATAAATACTTACCTGTAAAATAAACCCTAAGATAGCTACAATGTAATTAATAATTATATTATAGCTATCTTAGGATTTATATTTATTTTACAGGTAACTTTGTATTTATTTTAGCTAGTTAGAATAGTTATTAAATAGTTATTAACTATTTAATAACTACCTAGCTAAAAGAAATACAAAATTACCTGTAAAATAAATCCTAACTTAAGTTACAATTAAACCTAATACTACACTATCATTAAATTAACTAAATAAACTACCTACAAAGAACTACAATGAAATACAATTACATAAACTAACTAAAGTACAAAAAATAAAAAAAGCTAAGTTACAAAAAATAAAAAATTAAGTTACAAACATGTTAAAAATATTACAACAATTTTAAGCTACTTACACCTAATCTAAGCCCCCTAATAAAATAACAAACCCCCCCAAAATAAAAAAAATCCCTACCCTATTCTAAATTACATAAATTTCAAAGCTCTTTTACCTTACCAGCCCTTAAAAGGGCCATTTGTGGGGGCATGCCCCAAAAAGTTCAGCTCTTTTGCCTGTAAAAGAAAAATACAACCCCCCCCCCAACATTAAAACCCACCACCCACATACCCCTAATCTAACCCAAACCCCCCTTACAAAAACCTAACACTAATCCCCTGAAGATCATCCTACCTTGAGTCGTCTTCACTCAGCCGAGCCACCGATGGAACTGAAGAGGACATCCGGAGCGGAAGAAGTTAATCCTCCAAGCGGCGCTGAAGAAATCTTCCATCCGATGAAGTCATCATCCAGGCGGCGCTGAAGAAGTCTTCGATCCGGCCGATGTCATCTTCAAAGAGGCGCTGAAGAGGTATTCTATCCGGGCGAAGTCATCTTCCAAGCCGGGTCTTCAATCTTCCTTCCGCCGACGCGGAACCACCTTCTTCACCGACGGACTACGACGAATGACGGCTCCTTTAAGGGACGTCATCCAAGATGGCGTCCCCTCAATTCCGATTGGCTGATAGGATTCTATCAGCCAATCGGAATTAAGGTAGGAAAATCTGATTGGCTGATGGAATCAGCCAATCAGATTCAAGTTCAATCCGATTGGCTGATCCAATCAGCCAATCAGATTGAGCTCGCATTCTATTGGCTGATCGGAACAGCCAATAGAATGCGAGCTCAATCTGATTGGCTGATTCCATCAGCCAATCAGATTTTCCTACCTTAATTCCGATTGGCTGATAGAATCCTATCAGCCAATCGGAATTGAGGGGACGCCATCTTGGATGACGTCCCTTAAAGGAGCCGTCATTCGTCGTAGTCCGTCGGTGAAGAAGGTGGTTCCGCGTCGGCGGAAGGAAGATTGAAGACCCGGCTTGGAAGATGACTTCGCCCGGATAGAAGACCTCTTCAGCGCCTCTTTGAAGATGACATCGGCCGGATCGAAGACTTCTTCAGCGCCGCCTGGATGATGACTTCATCGGATGGAAGATTTCTTCAGCGCCGCTTGGAGGATTAACTTCTTCCGCTCCGGATGTCCTCTTCAGTTCCATCGGTGGCTCGGCTGAGTGAAGACGACTCAAGGTAGGATGATCTTCAGGGGATTAGTGTTAGGTTTTTGTAAGGGGGGTTTGGGTTAGATTAGGGGTATGTGGGTGGTGGGTTTTAATGTTGGGGGGGGGGTTGTATTTTTCTTTTACAGGCAAAAGAGCTGAACTTTTTGGGGCATGCCCCCACAAATGGCCCTTTTAAGGGCTGGTAAGGTAAAAGAGCTTTGAAATTTATGTAATTTAGAATAGGGTAGGGATTTTTTTTATTTTGGGGGGGTTTGTTATTTTATTAGGGGGCTTAGATTAGGTGTAAGTAGCTTAAAATTGTAGTAATATTTTTAACATGTTTGTAACTTAATTTTTTATTTTTTGTAACTTAGCTTTTTTTATTTTTTGTACTTTAGTTAGTTTATGTAATTGTATTTCATTGTAGTTATTTGTAGTTAATTTATTTAATTAATGTAATGATAGTGTAGTATTAGGTTTAATTGTAACTTAAGCTAGGATTTATTTTACAGGTAATTTTGTATTTCTTTTAGCTAGGTAGTTATTAAATAGTTAATAACTATTTAATAACTATTCTAACTAGCTAAAATAAATACAAAGTTACCTGTAAAATAAATATAAATCCTAAGATAGCTATAATATAATTATTAATTATATTGTAGCTATCTTAGGGTTTATTTTACAGGTAAGTATTTATTTTTAAATAGGAATAATTTATTAAAGTATAGTGTAGTGTTAGGTGTAATTGTAACTTAGGTTAGGATTTATTTCACAGGTACATTTCTCTTTATTTTAGCTAGGTAAGCTATTAAATAGTTAATAACTATTTAATAGCTATTGTACATGGTTAAAATAAATTGAAAGGTACCTGTAAAATAAATATAAATCCTAAGATAGCTAGAATATAATTATTATTTATATTGTAGCTATATTAGGGTTTATTTTAAAGGTAAGTATTTAGTTTTAAATAGGATTCATTTAGTTAATAAGAGTTAATTTATTTAGATTTATTTAATTAATATTTAAGTTAGGGGGGCGTTAGGGTTAGACTTAGGTTTAGGGGTTAATCATTTTATTACAGTGGCGGCGGCGTAGTGGGGGGCAGGATAGGGGTTAAACTATTTATTTAGTTGCGGAGAGGTGCGGGATCAGCAGGATAGGGGTTAATAATTTTATAATAGAGGGCGACGGTGTAGGGGGGGCAGGATAGGGGTTACTAGGTATAATGTAGGTGGCAGCGGTGTCCGGGAGCGGCGGTTTAGGGGTTAATACATTTATAAGACTTGCGGCGGGGTCTAGGAGCGGCGGTTTAGGGGTTAGTAACTTTATTTAGTTGCGGGGGCCTCCGGGGGCGCCGGTATAGGGGGTAGAACAGTGTAGTTTAGTGTGAGTGCTTAGTGACAGGCTAGCAATAAAGCTGGGAAAAAGCCGAAGGGCAGCGAGATCGGATGAGTGATAACTGTCACAGTCCGCTGCTCATCGCCCCGCGGCTTTTTGACAGCTTTATTTGATAACTTAGGCGAACGTATTCAAGGTCCGCGGCGGCGAAGGTAGGCGAGCTTAGGCGGACGTATTGGACCGGCGAAGCCAGAAAAGTAGACGGCTTGATAAGTAGCCCCCGTACACTTTTATCAAATAAGGCACATTTGAAATCATTTCCAATTTCTGAAAATCAATGGCAAATAATTGGAGTAGTTGTGTTTATCTTACAAACCACTATCAAAATAATCAATATATACTAATTTTGGTTACATTTTCTATATTTATATTGTCCTCTCTTCCAACAATAGAACTTTCATCACTTTGTCTTGTCTTATCTTCATTAAGATCAATATAATAATGTTTTTCAATTCTATCTGAACGGTCCTCCTTATGTGAACATACAGGATTATCTTCACCTGTATTAGATAAATTAATTGAACATTTACTATTTCAATTTCATATGTATTCAATTCATAATATTCAAACATTGATTTTTTAAATAATTTCTTTAAAACTTCTAATCCTTTGTGGACCGTTCTTGTAAGTAATTTATCTTTTTGTGTGGTGAAAGCCAGAGTTCTCACTCCTCCACTGCTTTTTGGAGACATCTGTCTGTCTATCAGTGTCAAAGGAAGGGGTGGCGAAGATGCCCTACTATTTGGTATTTCAGTCCTAATTTCTCTTAAATAACGTGGAATCTTTTTGCCTTCAATTTAGTTCTCTTTATATCTATTTAAAAATATATATATTTCTTTTTTTTTTAATAGTGATCTATTAAAGGGACACAAAACCATTTTTTTTTTCTTTCCATGATTCAGGTAGAGTATGCAATTTTAAGCAACTTTCTAATTTACTCCTATTATCAAATTGTCTTCAATGTCTTGCTATCTTAATTTGAAAATAAAGAATGTAAGTTTAGAAGCAGGGGGTTGTCCTTGCTGATTGGTTGTTAAAGGGACAGTCTAGGCCAAAATAAACGTTCATGATTCAGATAGAGCACGTAATTTTAAACAATTTTCCAATTTACTTTCATCACCAATTTTGCTTTGTTCTCTTGGTATTCTTAGTTGAAAGCTTAACCTAGGAGGTTCATATGCTAATTTCTTAGACCTTGAAGGCCACCTCTTTTCAGAATGCATTTTAACAGTTTTTCACCACTAGAGGGTGTTAGTTGACTTATTTCATATATATAACACTGTTCTTGTGCACGTGAAGTTATCTGGGAGCAGTCACTGATTGGCTAAACTGCAAGTCTGTCAAAAGAACTGAAATAAAGGGGCAGTTTGCAGAGGCTTAGATACACAATAATCACAGAGGTTAAAAGTATATAATTATAACTGTGTTGGTTATGCAAAACTGGGGAATGGGTAATAAAGGGATTATCTATCTTTTAAAGCAATAAAAATTCTGGTGTAGACTGTCCCTTTAAATGTCAGCCACAATTAAATAAATGCTCTCCAAGTTCGGAACCAAAAATTGGCTGGCTGCTTTGCTTAGATCCCTTCTTTTTCAAATAAAGATATCAAGAGAACAAAGAAAATAGATAATAGGAGTAAATTAGAGAGTTACTTAAAATTTCATTGCTCTATCTATATCAGAAAATAAAAAATTTGGGTTTTGTATCACTATAAAGGACAATTTTATAGACAATAACATGTTATGTCTCAATAAATAGAAGATAAGTGTATATTATCTCTTTACCGTTTTTATTTGTTTTGCATGCTTACTAACAGTCACCTAGATAACGAGTTTTGCGCTAAACAGGGTGTGAAACGAACACAACAAAAGTTGCGTTATTTCACTCTCCATAGTGCTGCCATTACAAGTTACTGAAAAGCCTCCTTGTGCGTGCGATTTGGTGGCATTAAGCTCCATACCGCACAAAAGCCAAGGGCTCCTTTGACGTGCTCATGCATGATTTCCCCCATAGACACATCATAGAGTGTTAGAAAAAAAAAATAACACCTGAAGTGCGGAATGGCAATCCCCGTAACGCAACCCCATTGATGTCTATGGGGAAAAAAAGTTATGTTTAAACCTAACACCCTAAATTAAACTCCAAGTCTAAACACCCCTAATCTGCTGCTCCTGACATCGTCGACATCTAAATAAAGTAATTAATCCCTACTCTGCTGCCCTCAATATCGCCAACCCTAATTAAAGTTATTAACCCCTAATCTGCCGCTTCCGACATAGCCGCCACTATAGTAAAATTTTAACCCCTATTCTGCCACTCCCCGACATCGCCACCACTATGATAAAGTTATTAACCCCTAATCTGCTGCCCCCGACATCGCCATCATTAAAAAAAAGCTATTAATCCCTATTCCGCCTCTCCCCGACATCGCCGCCACTAAATACAGTTATTAACCACTAAACTTCTGGCCTCCCACATCTTCGCCACTAAATTAACCTATTAACCCCTAAACCACTGCCTCCCCACATTGCTAAACACTCAATTAAACTAATAACCCCTAACTCTAACACCCTCTAACTTTAAATTAAAATTAAATTACATTAAAAGGGCATTTAGCTCTTTTTAAAAAGCCCAAACCCTAATCTAAAAAAAAAAACCACCCAAAAAAAAAAAAAAAAAAAAAACTAACACTAACCCCAGAATATCTACTCATGGTTTCTGAGTTCCGGACACCCAGGCGGCAAGAAGTCTTCATCCAGGTGGTGAGGTCTTCATCCAGTTGGTGAGGTCTTCATCAATCCCGGGGGCATCTTCTATCTTCATCCCGGAGGTGGGGAGTGGAGCCATCCTGGAAGCCGAAGACATCCTGCGTGAAGAATCCTCTTCATACGGCCACCGCAGTACAGTGAAGTTGAATGCAAGGTAGCCATTTAAAAAGGGCATCCCTTGCATTCCTATTGGCTGATTTGATTCTTCAAATTCAAATAAGCCACTGGGATGAGAGCTACTGAAATCCTATTGGGTGTTCAAATCAGCCAATAGGATTTCAGTAGCTCTCATCCTATTGGCTGTTCAAATAAAGAAATGTAACATTTATTAAATATTTTTAATATAGGTAACATATTGTAAGAACACAATACAGACTTTTTTTTAATTAAAAATCAATTGTCAAAATTTTGATTGGAAACCATATCCCTTATGGCCATGCCATGTCTATTTGGGGTCTCCCTAAAAATTTCCTCTGGAATATCATCCACAATGGGGCATTCTCTTTTGGTGGTAATATTGTGCAAATTACTACAAACTAATAATATTTTAGCAATTTTCTCAGTTGAATATTGCATTGTACCGCCAGATCTGTCCAGACTTCTGAACCTTATTTTCAGTAATCCAAATGTTCTTTCATTGTCACCCCTGGTGGTCTTGTGTGACTTATTAAACTGACTATTTTTCCTGAGTTGAAGTTACTATTCGGTGTCAGCAGCCATTCATAACAAGGGTAACCAGCATCCCCTGTAATACAAAAACATACATATTAAACATTTTGTCAAAGTTTGTAATGCAATTATTTTTTACATATATTAAACAATATCCATCAGTATAATTCTTCACTAATGTATCCAATTTTTTTTAAAGTGTAGATGTTAGTGTCACATTTGTATCAATTACTAATTTTACTTTGATCATTTTTTAAAAGTATATGTATAAAACAAAATAAATACATACTTTTTAAATGGAAAGATGGATATTGTTTTTATGGTTTTTTTAATCGGTTAAAATGGACAAAATGATATATTATGCCAGTATACCTAAACATATGTCAGTTTTGGCCCCCTCCCTCTAACATCTCTCCAATCTCGAACTTTTGATACAATCCAGTCTGCCTTAGGATGTAAGAATCATCACAGGAGCCAGGGTATTTGGATCTTACACTTATAATTCTCATTTTTGGGTCACACACTATCTGTACATTTGGAGAATAGCAAGACTTTCTGTTCCTATACATCTCCTCCCATAAACATGGTGGTCTTACTGCAATATGGGTACAGTATATGGCCCCAAGCAAATTTGGCATACCTGCCATATGATAGAATTGAGACTTTATAGATTGCCACTCTTCTGTGGTAGATGGTAGACAAACATATTCTGGGAATATATGCATGAGTGCCTCAATAACTTGGTAAGATGACGTGAAAAAGCTGATTGACTGAACCCAATAATGAAGCTGGACACGGCCTGAAAAATTCCGGTGGCAAAAAAGTGCAAGGCAGCAAGGAACTTGAGGAGTCTGGAAATGGCCATTGATCTTGCCGTCACAGGCTCTAGAAAATGTGCAATTTCAGCATATAAAGTTAAAGTTGACTGATGATCCAGATAGAACCTTTGAACAACCTCTTTATCGGAAAAGCCATATAAAGGAACCCAAGGAAGGAATACACGCTGTACCTGCATTCTCCTTCTTCTAACAACATTTTCTATGGCATCAGCTTCTCGATTCTGCCTTCTTCTCTTAATTTGCATCAGATGAAGAATATATAGTTGAAGAAGTGTCTCCATGGCTAGCACCATTGACAGTGAGTAAAGATTCAAGTCTATTGACATTCTTTTATATGACTTGTAGGCGTATATCTTATAAACCCTATTGTTTAATATTGTGCTCACCACCTAAATGCTGGTGAGGGATAATTCACAAGATAGATGCTGAAAAAGTAGCGGGCAGATAAATAGATTGTTAAGTAATTATTGTTTATTGCGAGATTTATGTGGAGTGTGGAATTTTATGCTACAAAAAAGGCCAGAATATAAAAGTTGCGGACAAGTTCGCTCGATACTTGTAAATGACATTTTTTTACTAATTTCAGGGCTTAGTACATATGATCTTCTATCCGTACACAGAAATTTAGACAGAAAAGTTCACAAACACCTCGCTGATAGCTTAGTATATGGAACTGGAAACAGATAACTAATATACAGTAAAATAGGAACAATCTCTCCTTACCCTCTAAGATTAAAGAGTGCAAAGACAAGAAATATATTTTCTTTTTTCACTATGGCACACATATTCTGGCAACTATCACTTCTTTCAAAATCCTCATTGGGAGCAGAGCTTGCCACAAAATGGTTGTTTGGCAGTAAGTGCTGGGCCTTTTTTGTTCTTAGTACAAATAGGAGAGGACATACTTCTGCTAAACTCTGTGCTCACAGAATAATAATCCCTACTATATAGCCCATCCTGCCTCCAAATATCCTTGTACACTCCCGACCACACTAGGAGCTCAGAGTTTGGACGCTTCTCACTGGATCCAGTTGACTACTTTGCCCAAGCTTCCGATGACCAGCTAGCCCACATGGCACATCTCGGATGAGACTAGACACACAATAGGCTCTTACTCAACCCAGGCATGCCTCCACCTTGACTAGAGGTTCATTCTATCGATCAAGCATAAGAATGGCTTTCACCATCGAGGAGGAACTCACTACAGCATTATGCAATCTTCTTGCCAATATGGAATGGAGAATGAGCCATAACTTCAACAATCTCTTGCTACTGCTCCGAGGAGAAGATACAGAGGATCCTTATTTGAACATAGAAGGGCCTGATCCTAATGTGTTGGCCAGCCAGCATCCAGATAGCAGGAATTCTACCTAAGACAGAGCTTCCGCCAATGGCAGCCCGGTTTGCCGACACACTAGCAGTACTGGCAAAGAATAGTAATATTACCTCAGGAGGCGATCTGTCCCTGGCGTTTTTTTGGGGGATGCAGCTAGCCCCTCAGAGAGCTGATACAATCTTACACCAGACACATTGGCCCCCAAGTTGGAGACAATGAAGGGCACAGTCTTGGATGGGAGCATCTTCACCTTGATCTCTCCACTTGGCTCCTTGTCCATCCTGAGGCTTTTGGACTTGGTGATCATGGGATCTGCAACTCTCTGAAACTCTCCCAGATTAAATGCACTGTCAGCCGCACACTGGACAGTAATACGGACGATACAGGTGAACTTACAGGACTCCTATACTCCATGTGGAATAGGATAAGGAGACTCTCCCCTTCTTTACTTATTAGCCTTAAGACTGTAGAGGAATGGTTTATATACTTATTCAAAATTATTTTATTTGTTGTTAACAGACACCTAGATTTAGAGTCCTGCGTTAGCTGTCAAAACCAGCGTTAGGGGCTCCTAACGCTGGTTTTGACCGCCCGCTGGTATTTAGAGTCAGTCAGGAAAGGGTCTAATGCTTACTTTGCAGCCGCAACTTTTCCATACAGCAGATCCCCCTACACCATTTGCGTATCCTATCTTTTCAATGGGATCTTTCTAACGCTGGTATTTAGAGTCTTGGTTAGAAATCTAGCGACAAGATTCCAGCCGCAGAGAAAAGCCAGGAGTTAAGAACTTTCTGCGCTAACACTGGTTCATAAAGCGCTTAACTATTGTGCTCTAAAGTACACTAACACCCATAAACTACCTATGTACCCCTAAACCGAGGCCCCTCCACATCGCTGACACTCTAATACATTTTTAACACCTAATCTGCCTACCGCACACCGCCGCAACCTACATTATCCCTATGTACCCCTAATCTGCTGCCCCTAACACCGCCGACCCCTATATTATATTTATTACCCCCTAATCTGCCCCCCCCAACATCGCCGCCACCTACCTACACTTATTAACCCCTAATCCTCCGACCGGACCTCACCGCTACTATAATAAAGTTATTAACCCCTAATCTGCCTCACTCCCGCCTCAATAACCCTATAATAAATAGTATTAACCCCTAATCTGCCCTCCCTAACATCACCAACACCTAACTTCAAGTATTGACCCCTAATCTGCTGACCGGACCTCACCGCTAACTCTAATAAATTTATTGCTAAGTCGAACCCTAACACTAACACCTTCCTAAGTTAAATATAATTTTTATCTAACAAAATAAATTATTTCTTATTAAATAAATTATTCCTATTTAAAGCTAAATACTTACCTGTAAAATAAACCCTAATATAGCTACAATATAAATAATAATTATATTGCAGCTATTTTAGGATTTTATATTTATTTTACAGGCAACTTTGTATTTATTTTAACCAGGTACAATAGCTATTAAATAGTTAAGAACTATTTAATAGCTACCTAGTTAAAATAATTATAAAATTACCTGTAAAATAAATCCTAACCTAAGTTACAATTAAACCTAACTCTACACTATCAATAAATTAATTATATAAAATACCTACAATTATCTACAATTAAACCTAACACTACACTATCAATAAATTAATTTCATACAAATACCTACAAATAAATACAATTCAATAAACTAACTAAAGTACAAAAATGAAAAAAGAACTAAGTTACAAAAAATAAAAAAATAATTTACAAACATTATAAAAATATTACAATAATTTTAAGCTAATTACACATACTCTAAGCCCCCTAATAAAATATCAAAGCCCCCCAAAATAAAAAAATGCCCTACGCTATTCTAAAATAAAAATTGAAAAGCTCTTTTACCTTACCAGCCCTTAAAAGGGCCTTTTGCGGGGCATGCCCCAAAGAATTCTACTCTTTTGCCTGTAAAAAAAACATACAATATGCCCCCCAACATTACAACCCACCACCCACATACCCCTAATCTAACCCATACCCCCCTTAAATAAACCGAACACTAAGCCCCTGAAAATCTCCCTACCTTATCTTCACCACGCCAGGTATCACCGATCCGTCCAGAAAAGGCTCCGAAGTCTTCATCCAAGCCCAAGCGGGGGCTGAAGAGGTCCATCATCCGGCTGAAGAGGTCCATCATCTGGCTGAAGTCTTGATCCAAGCGGGGGCTGAAGAGATCCATAATCGGTTCCGATCAGCCAATAGAATGCGAGCTCAATCTGATTGGCGGTGGTGGGTTGTAATGTTGAGGGGTATTGTATGTTTTTTTTTACAGGCAAAAGAGCAGAATTCTTTGGGGCATTACCCGCAAAAGGCCCTTTTAAGGGCTGGTAAGGAAAAAGAGCTTTTCAATTTTTAATTTAGAATAGGGTGGGGCATTTTATTTATTTTGGGGGGCTTTGTTATTTTATTAGGGGGCTTAGAGTAGGTGTAATTAGCTTAAAATAGTTGTAATATTTTTATAATGTTTGTAAATTATTTTTTTATTTTTTTTAACTTAGTTCTTTTTTATTTTTTGTACTTTAGTTAGTTTATTTAATTGTATTTATTTGTAGGTATTTGTATGTAATTAATTTATTGATAGTGTAGTGTTAGGTTTAATTGTAGATAATTGTAGGTATTTTATTTAATTAATTTATTGATAGTGTAGTGTTTTAATTGTAACTTAGGTTAGGATTTATTTTACAGGTAATTTTGTAATTATTTTAACTAGGTAGCTATTAAATAGTTCTTAACTATTTAATAGCTATTGTACCTGGTTAAAATAAATACAAAGTTGCCTGTAAAATAAATATAAATCCTAAAATAGCTGCAATATAATTATTATTTATATTGTAGCTATATTAGGGTTTATTTTACAGGTAAGTATTTACCTTTAAATAGGAATAATTTATTTTATAAGAAATAATTTATTTTGTTAGATAAAAATTATATTTAACTTAGGGGGGTGTTAGTGTCAGGGTTAGACTTAGCTTTAGGGGTTAATAAATTTATTAGAGTAGCGGTGAGGCCCGGTCGGCAGATTAGGGTTTAATAAGTGTAGGTAGGTGGCGGCGACGTTGGGGGGGGGGCAGATTAGGGGGTAATAAATATAATAAATATAATATAGGTGTCGGCGGGGGTTAGGGGCAGCAGATTAGGGGTTCATAGGGATAACCTAGGTTGCGGCGGTGTACAGAGCAGCAGATTATTGGTTAATAATAATATGCAGGGGTCAGCAATAGCGGGGGCGGCAGATTAGGAGTTAATAGTTGTAAGGTTAGGGGTGTTTAGACTCGGGGTTCATGTTAGGGTGTTAGGTGCAGACTTAGGAAGTGTTTCCCCATAGGAAACAATGGGGCTGTGTTAGGAGCTGAACGCTGCTTTTTTGCAGGTGTTAGGTTTTTTTTCCAGCTCAAACGGCCACGTTGTTTCCTATGGGGGAATCGTGCACAAGCACATTTTTGAAGCTGGCCGCGTCCATAAGCACCGCTGGTATTTAGAGTTGCAGTGGCGATAAATTATGCTCTATGCTCCCTTTTTGGAGCCTAACGCAGCCCTTCTGTGAACTCTAAATACCAGCGGTATTTAAAAGGTGCGGGCGAAAAAAAAGCATGCATAGCTAACGCACCCCTTTGGCCACAGAACTCTAAATCTAGGCGTAAGTTTTTTTAATTCTGATTTTTTCACACCTCTCACATAGAAAAAGGTTTAATCTTGATGATGCATATATGGAAACACTTAGGGCTCCATGTACTAAGCAGTCAGCGAGCTACCCGCAACAAATCTCGCGTCAAAATTCGCAAACTGATATGTACAAAGCCGTCAATTATGTTAAAACTCGCATCTTTAAAATTGCGAGCGTACTTATCCGCCAAACCTCGCTACCGCTCCATTTTTCACTGTAATTAGACACATTTGACCACCAACTCGCCAAAAACGAATGTACTAAAAAATCTATTTGTCCGCTCGCTACAATTTCCGCTCCCACCTTGTTATTTTTGCCTCGCCACCTTTTAGGTGGCGGGCAAGGTACAAAACAATAGGAAAGTCAATCTAGACGCCAGTCTAGACATATATAAAAGGCAGTAATATCAGCATTGTACAGCATAACTGGCGTCTAATTTGTCTCTCATTTCCATGTACATAAATTGCGCCAAATTTGTCGACTGCAATTAAAGAGTAATCTATATTTTAAATTTGTATTGTATAGTTGTCAATCTTTATAATTATTTTTATATTAATATTTATATATTATCAGATCCAGATGAAGCCATATCCAAATTGTAAATAAATATTACAAAAATAACGCTGTTATCACTCTTCAAAAAATTTAGAACAATAATAAAGTTGTTTAGATTAGTTGAACTTTTATAGGAGCAAAATTCTATTCCTGCGACTACTATGATGTTCGTGACACCTTGCATGTCACGTGTTAATAATTGGCCAGACAATTCAACTGAAAGTTAAAAGTACATCAGCTTAGTCGCGGCGAGCGAGACGTCAAATTTATCAATAATCCGCCACTGCTCGCGGCGGGCTAGACTTGTCTATTTATTGGGGGATTATTAGTACATAGTGACAGCGGACACCATTTCGCCCGCGGCGAGTAACGGCGAGTTTATCCGCGTCTAAAATGACGGATGAATTGACGGCTTAGTACATGGAGCCCTAAATGTAAATTTTAAATCCTGTTACTAGTATTCTGTCTTAGAAATTTTCTGTTAATACCACATGTCTATGCTTTGGAATGACTATTGGGATTTTACCTTATAGGGATTTAGAACCACATTATTAGTAATGTATCTCTTTTACTATCAATATCAGCTACCAGAAATACTCGTGTCAGCTTCAGCACATATACCCTGCTTGTCTACCCTAGCTTCTATATGTGAGCTAAGTTGGGAACTCATTAACACATACTTCCCACAATTAGAAGTTTGTCCCACTCCAAAAATATGCTGATCTATTGATTTAATCTAGATTTCACATACATATATCCTTAGCAAAATATTTCTATTTTACTAATTAGCAAGGCAGACAGTATTTCTTCAAACATGAAACATCCCTCTAGGCTAGGCATTATGCTATATATATATATATATATATATATATATATATATATATATATATATATATATATATATATATATAAAGGGTAAGTCCCACCAGGGGGAATGAAGGAGGAGACCCGGAGACAGCAAACAAGATATATAGATCTTTAATTCTTTAGTTCAGCCAGACGGCCAAATGACAGGTGCAAGTACAGGTAGACACCTGACGCATTTCGCGCATGCGTACATGCGCTTCATCAGAGGCTAATGAGTTTTTTGTGAGGCAAGACCTATATTGGGGCCTGTAACCAATCAACAGTCAGTTTGCGAGTTGCAAATGTGCAGGTAATGGTTGATTGATTGTTTGAGAGAGGTTACCTGCCCCCTAATAGGTCTCGCAAGATATATTGTTCATATCCAACAGAGCACACAATAACAAATCCTAACAATAAAAACTAAGATAAAATAAAGTAATATATACAATAAAAGATCTATTGCTTATTTCAAAAAGACAACAGTATCAGTTTCCAATTACTGTGACATATAAAAAAATAACATGTTAACTGTTTGATTTCAGTTAGAGAACCCATATATAGATCAAAATATTTCAGTTAAATATGTCATCTAAGTAATATAATATTGTTAGAGAAAAAGAAACACAACTAAAAGATAATAGAAAATAAAAACAAATGTAAAATAAAGTCTTAATAAATGTTATAACATATAAAACAAATAATAATAATTATTGTAAGTGATGTCTCAGTTCTAAATTATTAATGGTATTCAAAACAAAAGGACCTTCAATATAGGTGACTCATAATAAGCACCAGTGGGTTAGGGAAAACTTTAATGTTTTATCACAGGTCACTTGAAAAGACCACATCCTGTGTTTGTGGATTATATGGTCTGATAGTACAGATAGAGCATATATTATTTTGTGCTATATCCCTGCTATGGGTTTAATTCTCAAGTCAACTACAGTTTAGAAACCTTATAGGACTGTGACTAGGGATGAAGTATTAGTACTCAATTATCTGTACTGAATCATACTGAGACAATCAAATATCCAATAAAAAATTTAAAGACATATTCATAAGCTGTAGATAGTGCAATATAAAGGATATGGTAGATATGAACAAGGGTATGTAAGTCTTGGAGGAGGGGAATTAGTCCCACTGATCTCTTAAGGATCAAATTAAAGGTTATTCAAACAGTAAGTTAGGTTAAAGTAAGGAAACCAAATATAGAAGAGAGAGATTTTACTTTTGTATTATCTAATTTACATTATATTGTGCATTTTATATTTGATTATACGTGAGAGTTATAATATTTGTTAGTAGTTACTTCTCTCAAAATTTGTTTTTCAAAGATTTTTTGGTTGAAAGTATATCTCTCACTATCAGGGCATTTTCATTCACTACTTACTTGTCTATTCAAAGAAATAAAATTCACTACAGTCATATAGAGATGTAAGTATTCTTAACTATTCAGTAAAGAGATCTACGTCCATCCTCTTATTAATTCCCTCTGGGGCCCTAGTGTGTAATTTTACTATCCAAAATATTTCCTTTTTGCGAAGAGTTTTACCTCTATCTCCCCCTCGGGGGTGTTGTTTTATGGTATCTATGCCGATAAACGAAAAATATTTAGGGCCTATACCATGAGTTCTAAAATGTTTAGCCACTGGTGTTTTTGGTTCTTTCTCATCTAGAGAACGTAAATGTTCTCGGATCCTTTCCTTTAATGGACGGGTCGTGATGCCTACATATTGACTTGAGCAAAATAGGCAGTTGATCAAGTAGATCACAAATATAGAATTGCAATCTATCCTGTCTCTTATTTGAAAAGTTTGTTTAGTAATATTTGAAGAAAATGTGTTAGTGACTGTAATACAAGTACAACCCTTACAAGGGACATGTCCACATTTAAAACAGCCAGATCTAAGGCTTAACCAGTTTTTATTACTGGTGGATTTTCCTGCAAAGTTTTTCCTTGTAATATCTCCTAAGGTCGGGGCTTTTCTAGCTACACACTTTACGCCTGTTGTAAGTATATTGCTTAATGTTTCATCACCTTTTAAGATAGTAAGGTTCTTTTTTACTATTCTGCAAATCTGTTGGTATTGTTTACTGAATCGGGTGATGAATAGCATGTTACTATTTGTACTGGTTTGATTGAATTCTGTGCTCCTTCTCTTAGGTTTAGTTATAAGTAGGTCCTGTCTGTTTATTTTCCCTACTTGTTCTTGAATGCGTGTTAGTAGATGTTTCTGGTAACCCCTATCTACTAATCGAGCTGTCAGCTCGTGTGCCTGTGTATAGTATTTGTTAAGTTCTGTACAATTACGGCGCAATCGTAAATATTGCGCCGTTGGAATACCTCTCTTTAGGTGAGAGAGATGACAGGAATCCGCACGCAGTATGGTATTGCGTGCCAATGGTTTTCGATAAGTGCTAGTAAAGATTCTGTCAGCTCTACTCTCTATACTGAGGTCCAAGAAATCAATTTTAGTTTCATGTTTGTTTGCTGTGAAAGTCAAATTATAATTGTTATGGTTCATATAATCTATGAATTTGTCCACTGGTTGTCCATCATGACTATTCCAAATGATTACAATGTCATCGATGAAACGACCATACATAATGACATTGGTAGCAAAAGGAAAAGTACTGGAGAAAATACGATTTAATTCCACCCCATATAAATGTTGGCATAGGCGGGGGCAAATTTTGCCCCCATCGCTGTGCCACATTTTTGTAAATAATATTCTCCTTGAAAAACAAAGAAATTATTTTGAAGTAAAAATTCAGTGATTTGTACAATGAAAGATATGAATTCATCTCCATAGTTAGAGTGGCGATGTAACATAGCGTCTACTGCCCTAAGACCCAACATATGTGGAATGTTGGAGTATAGGGCAGTGACATCAATGGTAGTCCATGTATATGTGTCCTTCCAATTGATGTCTTTGAGTTGAGTAATTAAGTGTGCGCTATCCCGTATGTATCCTGGAAGAGCTAACATGGTAGGTTGGAGAATGTGATCGAGCCAATCACCCAATCTTTCGCAAAGGGACCCATTACTGGCCACTATGGGCCTGCCAGGAGGTTTTTCCAAGCCTTTGTGTATTTTGGGTACAATTCTAAAGTAAGGGGTGGTTGGCTCGTGCACATATAAATGATCTGCCAGTTCTTTGTCCATGTGATGATGTTCAACTGCAAAATCTAACAAATGTGTTAATATATGTTTGATGGAATTGGTAGGATTGAAGCGCAATTTAGTATACAGTTGACTATCACTAAGTTGAGAGTTTATTTCTTCCACATAATCATGTTTGTTTAATAATACTACTGCCCCTCCTTTGTCCGCTTGGACTATGACAATATTATCATTATTCTGAAGTTTGGACAGAACTTTTCTCTGTGTTTTAGTGATATTGTCAGAATTAATATTGAGGGGATTGTAATCAACCGATCTATATAGATCTGTGAGTTCCCTCTCTACAACTCTCTGATATGTGTCCAGTAGGTGGTGTCTTGAATGTATTGGATAAAAGTGAGAGGTGTTTTTATAAATAAAATTAGTGCAATTATTAGTTAGAGCTTCAGTGTGTCTAAGTGAATCTTGTTCTAAAGTAACAAGGTTGGTTAAATCTAGTAAATCTGTAAATTTTAATCCTACTGATAAGTGTTGGGTAGTAGGTATAGGATCCTGAGTGTCAGTGAGCCTACTGTGAGTATTAGTGTCAATTGCGGTATTTTGAAAGTGCTGTTTCAGAACTATTTTTCTTACAAATTTATTTATATCGATTAGAGTGTTGACTAAATCAAAATTGTGCACAGGTGCATATGATAGGCCCTTGTTTAGTAGGTCTATTTCTGTATTGGACAAAGGATATTCAGAGAGGTTAATAACCGCTATTTCTTTACATTTTTTCTGACCCTGCTGGGGTAACGGTAAGTGGACTCTGAATTTTCAGTTTCTATAGTAGTATCGTTCTTTTTTGGGGTGCTGGTTTGATGTGGCTGTTTTATCAATGATTTAAGTTCTCTTCTATTGGTATTTAATGTTGGATTAGGTGTTGTCACCTTAGATGTACTAGGTGTTTGTTCATCCTCAGTCATTTGTTCACTGCTGTCATAGTGATCTGTGTCTATACTAGAGAAAGTGACATGTTTAATAGTGTCATGTTTGGTCTTATTACCCTGTGTATGTTTATTTTTTTGCTTATTCTTGTTTTTTGACTTATTATTTTTGTTTTTATTTGTTGACCAATTAGATCTAGTAGGTTTGTGTTTTTGCCAAGAATACATTATGTCAAGTTCATAATCCTTGACATCTCTTTGGTATTTTTGTACTTTCCTATCAGATAGAATAGTGTCTAATTGGTCTATTGTTTCGTTAAGTTGTTTAGTGTAATCTGAATATTTCTGACTCTCTTCAAAAGGTTTTAAAGAAATCATACTATTGTTGATTTCAGTTAAAATCAAATCTCTCTCTTCTTTTTTGTGGTTTAGTAATTGTTTCATCAATATGATGGAGCAATTGGTCAAATTAATATTCCATTCCTCCATGAATTTTATATTATTCAATGCAAATGATGGGAATTTTTTCATGCGTAGTCCCCTAGGTACTTTGTTTTCTGATATATATAATTCCAAGAATTCAATGTCCCACCACAAATTGGTTTCCTTGAATCTCAATTGTTCTAACTTAGAAAAAATGTTAGTAATATCATCCTCTTTGACTAAACTAGTTATCTGTACTTCACCTTTTAGTGCAGTTTCCATAATGCGTTTACGTTTATTTTCATCTATAACCCCTATGGGTAAATTGCTGGTGGCCATTATGGGAAATGCACTAATGTCCAAAAGAACTATATGTGTATATATATGCAAATAGTATTGTTAGAGATATAGTTACAATGTAGTGTAAAGATTTATATATATACAAGTTCGACCCAATGTGCTGCTAAATGGGAAAAAAAAAATCAAAAAATTATACAAAGAATGCAAAGATAGCAGTACAATAGCTAGCAGGTATAGTTTTCCTTACTCATAAACAATGGTGTTTCAAAATTAGTTTAGCCAAATCTAAAGTATAGTATTTTAGATAATGGCACTATAGAATGTTCCGGAGACAGCAAACAAGATATATAGATCTTTAATTCTTTAGTTCAGCCAGACGGCCAAATGACAGGTGTAAGTACAGGTAGACACCTGACGCGTTTCGCGCATGCGTACATGCGCTTCATCAGAGGCTAATGAGTTTTTTGTGAGGCATATATATATATATATATAGGGAATGAATTTTATTTAGATGCAACTAACCTATCCTGCTGAAATATTTTTTCATTGCGTAGTTTCTTTATTCTCTTTGGCATCATTTCAAATGATTAACCCAACTTGAAAGTCAGAGGTTACTAATCCTGAAACATGTCATATTGTACTCGTACTGTATTCCCCATATTCACCTCGCTTAACATTGATAACAACTTCTCATACACTACCAGCAATCTACCATATTTCATTTATCCGTCAACACCGCAATTGACTTGAATACCTTTAACAAAATACCCATTGTGTCCTCTCCATACCATGCTACACTCGTTAGCTACTAGTAACCATATCACTATATCCACTACCCTCCCCCCTCCTCCCCCACCTCCGATTTAAAGTGTTTTTTGTCTGCTGACTTACCCCCTCCCAAATATTTGATGCTAGTTCTTTTAACTCATTAATACCTACTCACACTTGCAGGTGTGTTCATAATTGACCTAACTCTTACTCCTATGCATTAAATGTTACCAAAAATAAAAATTGAAGCTGCACCAGTAATCCAATTGCATATAAAACTGCTTTTATTGATAGCTGTGTACAGACTTCAAAAATAAGCAGGAAGGTTATCGTGACAAATAGTGCCTAGACAAACGCACATGAATGACAAACTGCTGACTGACATGTTTTGGCCATTCTGGCCATAATCTTAGCTAAAGTGTCTATCCTTAATTCACATTTTAAACACCTGTGCTCCTTGTGATTGGTTTAAAATTGTATCATATGTGTTTGTCTATTGAGGCTCTAAATTAACTGTTTCATGTTTAACACAAATATGTCAGCTTCATTTTAGACAATACCTGTTGAACAACAAATTCACATATTTCCTCAGTAGCATCACTTATTGTCTATATGAGTCTAAATTTACTTCACTAGTACCCATGGTTAATGACATGACCAAAAGTGATGATATAATTAAAACTTAAACTGAACATTAAAATTGAAATTGAAATTAAGAGTTACCACATACACAAAAATAATGATAACAGTTACTGTTAAAGTATTTTGATTTCAATGTATGGGTTCAATTTAACAAATAGAGGATATAAAGATATAAGAGATAAAAGAGAGGCGCTCTGGACACACTAAGGCTCGTTGATCTATTCCCAAAAATGTATTAAATCAAATTCTGAATATAATCCTGTGGGAACCCTAGTTCTTAGCCTGTGTATCCAGAACACCTCTCTCTTAGCTAGCAAATTTTCTCTGCCCCCCTCTTTTCTTGCACTTCACTTGTTCAATAACCGTCCATTTTAACGAACTTACATTCTTGTTATGTTTGATTTTGAAGTGTTGTACTAGGGGAGTTGTGAGCTTGCCTGCTTTAATATTGGTAATGTGCTCTCGGATCCTTTCTCTTGCTTCCCTGGTGGTGAGACCTGTATATTGTATTCGGCAAGATTCGCAAGTTAACAGATAAATTACATAAGTTGATCTGCAATTCAGAAATGAATGGTGTCTGAAATGTTCTCCGGTGGCTGTGCTGATAAAACCCTCACCTGGTTGTAAACAACCACATGCTATACAAGGGCCATAGTTACATCTATAGACACCAGTGTGCCTTAACCAAGATGAACTGGAAACATGATTTGCCCTCAATTGTGTGGGGGCAACCACGTTGCCAATAGTCATGCCCTTCCTGTATGCGAACCTACACCCCTTGGACACTATATTTGCAAGTCCCTCATCTGCTGTAAGCATACAAAAGTGCTTGCGTATGATATTGCATACCTTATGAAACTGTGCACTGTATTTGGTTACAAAAGTTATCTTTCCGAAATTTGTATTCTTCAAATTTGAATCTTTTGGGGTAAGGAATTAATTCCTTTCCCTTCTGGAGATGGTCTCTCTTACTCTTGCAACCTATTTTCTATCATAACCCCTACTGCAGAGGTGATTCTCCAGGTCCAAAGATTCTTGTTCGAATTCTATCTGGGTTGAACAATTTTGTTTTATACGTATGAACTGACCCTTCATCACGGAAAAAAATACCCTTTGGGGGTGACTACTTTTCATGTGTAGAAGTGTATTCCCAGTGATTGGTTTCCTATACACTTTAGTGTGTATCTTTCCCTGTTCTCCCATTAATGTTACATCTAGAAAATTAATGTGGGTTTTCCCATAATCATGGTTAGTCTAATGCCTGCTGTATTGCTATTTAAATCTCTGAGGAATTCCACCAACTCTGCCTCTTCCCCCTCCCAGATGATCAGAAGATCATCTATATATATTCTATAGTATTTTATCTTAGATTTCCAGGGGCCATCGCCCCCATAGATGTGGGACAGCTCCCACCAACCCATGAATATGTTGGCGTAGGAGGGCGCAAATTTCACCCCCATGGCTGTCCCACATCTCTGGAGGTAATGGACACCTTCAAACTCAAAAAAAATTATGGGTTAAGAGAAACTCCATAACCCTAAGAATGTATTGACAAAATTGGGGATTATAGTTGGTTGCTCTCCTCAGAAAAAATGCAATTGCCTCCAGGCCTGCACTGTGCAGAATACTGGAGTACAGGGCAGTGACATCCAAAGATACCCAACTATAACTCCCACTCCAACTGAGAGAATCTACATCAATCAGAAGTTGTTTCATGTCTCTCAGGTAGCTTGACAGGTTCTGTACTAAGGGTTGCAATATAGCATCCAGCCATTGTGACAATGGTTCTAGAATTGAACCGATGCCACTAATGATAGGACGACCTTTTACCTCTAAGATGGATTTGTGCACTTTCGGAAGGAAATTGAAGATGGGCTTAACAGGAAAATCCACTATAAGATACTCACTGGTCTTTTCATCTAAGAAACCTGCTTCTTTCCCATCGTCTATAAGGTCTAATAGTTCCTGTTTAAATCTAACTGTGGGATCCATTGTTAGACTCCTATACTGGGAAGAGTCTGATAGTTGTTGTGTTGCTTCTTTCAAAAAGAAGTCTTTGTCCATGACAACCACAGACCCTCCCTTATCAGATGCTCTGATGACCAAGTTTGGATTCTCTTTGAGGCCCCTGAGGGCCAATATTTCTGCTTTATTTAAATGTTACCATCTACTTTACAATCCTATGGACATTTTTCTTCTTGTATAATGTATGACCATGCCCAACTAGTTTATTTTTCAATTGCACACACCTGTTTAATATCAATATGTATCATATTAAACAATATATTTAATATAAAAATTGAAGTCTAATTTATCAAGATCAGGAACTTCCACTTACAGTACTCATGTTCATTTTCAGCATATAATATTGTTGCTCTTCTTATCCTAACAGGATTATTTGCCTTACTGTATGCCTCTCATAGATACACCATGTTTGGATACACTATCCGTTTTGTTATTTCTTTGCACATGCAAACAACTTCCTGTGATTGTGTTATGTTTAATCAAACCTGTATCTCATTTCCTCAATAAAAAAAAACTTAAAATTGAAAAAAAGAAAATCCTCATTAGATTTCACTCCAATCACCTCAATCACATCTTTCTGAATTGGCCATCCACTAAAATCTAACTCTCTCCATTCACCAAAAGCTTTCACCTCACACTTTTTTTTCCAAACCCTTAAACCCACTTTCTCTACAAAACCAATCCACATGCAATCGCACTCTCTTCAAACTCAATGGAGATTTACATACATCAGTCACATCCTCCATATATGATATTACTTTTAAACTTCTCCTACCACTACCAGGCACCTCTACACAAATAATCTTATCTTTCCTTAACAATTGCATCAAATGCTCATTCACAATAACAAGCAAAATTGGTGATCATGAACATCCCTGAAACACATCAGATTTAATTTGAACAAACTCAGACAAAAAACTTTCACTTGCATTCTACTTATAAAATCCCTATACATACTCTTAATCCAATCACACAATGTTTGTTACTACCTAATTTCTCCAAAACATTAAACATATATTCATGTGAAACCATCTCATAAGCTTTTTCAAAATCGCCACTGAATGTTTACATTCCTTAGAGTATCATATTGTAACTCAAACCCACGAAACTCTCAGCAATCCAACGCCAAGGCACTGCACACACTTGTTCTTTACCCACAATCTTTCCAACCACACACTTTAACCTTTCAGCCAACAACTTTGAAACAATCTTGCAATTAACTTTCAATAACAGAAGAGGTCTCTATTTTTTCAAATTCTATTTATCTCCTTTTTAATATTAATATTAAAATTATTACACTTTCATTGATTTAGACATTTTATGCTCACTCAATACCCACTTACAAACACTTACAAACATCCAGCACACACTCACCAATCAGACTCCAAAACTTACAATAAAAATCCACTAGCAACCCATCACTTCCAGGCACTTACACTTCTTCATACCTTTCACAATACCAATTAATTCCCCCAAACTCACATCTATTTCAAGCATACATAAATCCTCATTATTAGTTTTTACTTCCACATCATTCAAAACCTCATTACACAAACTTTAATCATATTCTTTAATCTATACAAATTCTCATAAAACAAAAACAATTCATGCATAATTTCATCTTTCCCTTCTCTGTGAAACCCGGATTAATCCAACACACTCACCATACCTTGCTTATACCTACAAACTTTCTTAACTTGTATATTTTTAATTTTCCTCAAATGCTTCCATTCTCACCTGCATCACAATACTTTTACATTTCTCACACACTTAGGACCTTCTAATTCATTATTCACATTCTCACCCAATATCTTCAATTCTCTCAAATGCTCTAAATCCCTCTGTCAGTCTCACAAACTCCATTCTTCACGTTTCATCCTTCCATTCCTAAAAAAGAAAAACATACATTCACTCTTTACCCATTCCCATCAATCAAAAACCCACTTTCTCCTCTGCATCCATTTATACTCCCTCACAAAACACTCAACAATTCATTAATTCTCCAACAAACTCACATTCAATTTCCACACAATGCTTTCATTACTCAACTCTTACCTTAGAGACATCTCTTTAGCTGACCAGTTGTAGGATGAATCTCCTTCTCATTTTTGCCCTGCAAGATTTCAGGGACTTCGAACTGCTCTATATATTTTTTTATAATATCCTTCATAGAAGATGGCCCAATATGCTTGGTTGGGGGGACCCTCAACGGGATCAGTATCATGTTTCTACAGTATCTCCCTTGGGTGCCTCTACTTTCACAGATTGCTGTCCTTGCCTCAAGATCAAGCACCCTGAGCAACCACCTGAGCAAAATTCTTACCTTCCAGTAACTGTGGTGGACAATGTCATTAAAAATATCCAGTAGCCCCGCAGTGGCAATTTTTCTTCTCCACCATACAATTTACTGCATAATGGCCTTGTTCACTACAATTCTTGCAAGAAACATCATCTTTACAGGTATCCTTTGTATGCCCAAACGTTTGACATTTTTGGTCAATACCGAGGCATAAAAGGAATCAGAAGGTAGCCTTGATTGCTGTTGATGGAAAATGTTTGGGGAGGATGCTGTCTCACATCTCCTGCCTCATCCAAAAAGAACTCTATATTGCTTTTCTGTGTTTTGGCTAAGATCAAGTTTAGTATCTGTTCTTATCAGTTTAATATCTGATACGTCCCCTATCTGGGGATCATATAATAAATTGACTTTTTGAACAGGGAGATGAAAGAAGAACTTGCTCTGTCCACTCTATGCACTGACCTTGTATTGCAGTACCTTCAGAACCGGTGCACCAAAAAAACAAACAAAAAAAAACTCCATATAAAACCTCCTTTTCCCAGTAAATGTCCCATAAGCATTTTTAAGTCTCTCTGCAAGACTCACGCAGGAGCAAAATCTCTGCAACCAGTTCACTTTGAAGGAGTCATTAACAAAAGGATTATACACATCAACCAACACAGTAATTCTCATGGTTTCACCATACTGTGAGTGAAATGAAAACCCTGCAGATCAGGGTGACCCCTAAAGGACACAGCCTTATGGTAACATAGGGAAGCAATCTCTTTGGACATAAAGGAAACATCAAAAGCACCATAATGGCAAAATAGCTGGATACAAAATATCTCCTTGCCAGGCATCCCAAGCATCTTCTCAATAATCATTGACTGCACACTTAGCAATCTAAAATGCCTTTGTTTTTCAGCATCCACAAAAACCTGAACAGTCTGTGGAAAGGTCCTGCTGTGTAACACTTAACTTTTTTTTAACTACTCAGTAATACAGGAATTTATAAATCTTAAACAAAAGTCTAGCCAAAGTCACATAGCAATATATCCATTAAAAAGTATCACTTCCAGAAGATAACATCAGATAGGAACAAATACACTAAAAGAAAGGTTTATAACAAAACAAAAACTAAAGTAAGGAATTCCTCAAAGTAAAGTTCCACATACTAGCAGATTTTCTTCTACCGAAAATCTTAATATCCCTCAAGAAATATACATACATTAAACTAAAAGCTATCCTTACACAATCTTTAGGTGAAAACTCATCTTTAATTAGTAGTAAAAGATTGCTTGCCTTTCATAATACTTCCTTAAAACAAATGATAGATTACCATATTCCTAAAAACTTGGCTTCATTACCATATAAAACTGCCTCAAAAAAAGAAGCATTTTCATCAAACATTTAAAAGTAGGCCCAGCCAGTCTCCAAATTTTTTGTGAAAAAAAAACATTTCCAAAAAATATGTACAGTGTTTCATTGACTGCACAGGAGGACCTGGGGCACACAGGACTAGCCAACAGACCTCTTCTGTACTGGACATCTTTTGTGGGCAAACCTCCTCTAAATATACCCCATGCTAAATCCTTCAGATAATTTCTTAATTCTTTCATAGACACTTTCCACAAATTTTAACAGACACATCACTTGAAAAATTAGAAATGTTAAAAACAATTTATTTTTTGCCTAAAAACATATAAAATGATTTTATGATCTGTTAAATCTTCTGGGCTAAAATCCTTAAAACCATAATCCTTAATAATGTTATCTAAAATAACATAACACAGTAAAGGATTAAAAGCATATGGTTGAGATAAAAAAAAAATTGGACCACTTATACCTTTTAAAATGTCATATAATTCTTTAAAAAACAATCATTACCATAAAATGGCATTTTTAGGTTAAAAGCAAAATACTTAAAACACCAATCTTATGTAACTTCTTCATTTCCTCCCTTCGACATGTCTCCATCTTATATCCCCAACGAAAAAGAAAATATTCTATAATAAATATTTTTAACCAAAGAACCGGCAGAAAAAAATACCTTTGCTATATATAGAATAATAGGCAGAATTATTTGCTTTATCACTAAAGTTTTCCCATCTAAAGATAACAATCTCAAATTGCAAAAATAAATTTTCTTCTAAATCTTATCCACAACAAACTCCCAATTAACGCCACTTTTTAAATTAGAAGAAAAAAACACACCTAAGACCTTAATCTTATCCCTAATAAACTGAACATCGACACATAACACACCCTCCCATTTCCCATACAACATATACTCAGATTTATTCATATTCATCTTAAAACTAGACTCCTTACCGAACCATTGAAACAAAGAATTGCATGCTTAATCGATGCACTTTCCCTACACAAAACAGTCAAATCATTCATAAACACCATAAACTTACGGCTAGATTACGAGTTTTGCGTTATGAGTAAAAAAGCAGTGTTAAGGCTCATAACGCGGCTTTTTCCCTACCGCTGCTATTACGAGTCTTGTAGGTACAGCTGTATTTTTTTGGCTGTAACGTAAATTAACATGCAATTTTTGTAAAGTCTTTTCAATGGGACTTACATAGCGCCAATATTACAAGCTTTTTTTTGGAGGCCAAAAAGTGAGCGGTACAGCCTATCCCGCAAGATTCGTAACGCATTCTAAAGTCAGTAGTTATGAGTTTTACACTACAAAGCTATAGCATAAAACTCATAACTAAAGTGCTAAAAAGTACACTAAATCCATAAACTACCTATTAACCCCTAAACCAAGACCCTCCCACATCGCAAACACTAAAATAAAATGATTAACCCCTAATCATCTGCTCCTGACATCGCCACCACTAGAATCAACATATTAACCCCTAAACCACCGCAATCCTACATTGCAAACACTAGTTAAATATTATTAACCCCTAATCTGCTGCCCCTAACTTCTCTACAACCTACATTAAGTTATTAACCCCTAATCTGCCGCCCCCAACATCGCCGCCACTATACTAAAGTTATTAACCCCTAAACCTAAGTCTATCCCTAACACCCCCTAACTTAAATATAATTAAATAAATATAAATAAAACCTACTATCATTACCTAAATAATTCCTATTTAAAACTAAATACTTACCTGTAAAATAAACCCTAAACTAGCTACAAAATAACTAGTAGTTACATTGCATCTAGCTTATATTTTATTTTTATTTCACAGCTAAGTTTGTATTTATTTTAACTAGGTAGAATAGTTACTAAATAGTTATTAACTATTTACTAACTACCTAGCTAAAATAAATAAAAATATACCTGTAAAATAAAACCTAACCTGTCTTACACTAACGCCTAACCTTACACTACAAATAAATAAATTACCAAAATTAAATACAATTAACTAAATTAAATACAAATACCTAAATTACAAAAAAGACAAACACTAAATTACACAAAATAAAAAAACAAATTACAAGATATTTAAACTAATTACACCTAATCTAATAGCCCTATCAAAATAAAAAGCCCCCCAAAAGTAAAAAAAACCCTAGCCTAAACTACCAATAGCCCTTAAAATGGGCTTTTGCGGGGTATTGCCACAAATAAATCAGCTCTTTTACCTGTAAAAAAATACAACCAACCCCCCAACATTAAAACCCACCACCCACACAATCAATGCCCCAAATGAAACCCTAACTAAAAAAACCTAAGCTCCCCATTGCCCTGAAAAGGGCATATGGATGGGCATTACCCTTAAAAGGGCATTTAGTTGCCAAAACCCTAATCTAAAACTAAAACCCACCCAATAAACCCTTAAAAAAACCTAACACTAAACCCCGAAGATCCACTTACAGTTTTGAACAACAAAACCGGGAGAATTCCTCAACAAAGCGGCAAGAAGTCCTCAACAAAGCCGGGAGAAGTCTTCATCCAAGCCGGGAGAAGTGGTCATCCAGATGGGCAGAAGTCTTCATCCAGATGGCATCTTCTATCTTCATCCATCCGGAGCGGGTCCATCTTCAAGACATCCGGTTCCTTTAAAGGGGCACTGTACCCAATTTTTTTCTTTCATGATTCAGATAGAGCATGACATTTTAAGCATCTTTCTAATTTACTCCTATTGTCAAATTTTCTTTATTCTCTTGGTATCTCTATTTGAAAAGCAAGAATTTAAGTTTAGATGCCGTCCCATTTTTGGTGAACAACCTGGGTTGTCCTTGCTGATTGGACAGCACCAATAAACAAGTGCTGTCCATGGTTCTGAACCACAAATTGGCTGGCTCCTTAGCTTAGATGTCTTCTTTTTCAAATAAAGAAAGCAAGAGAACAAATAAAAAATTGATAATAGGAGTAAATTAGAAAGTTGCTTAAAATTGCTTGCTCTATATGAATCACAAAAGAAAAAAATTTGGTTCAGTGTCCCTTTAAGTGATGTCATCCAAGATGGCGTCCCTTAGATTCCGATTGGCTGATAGAATCAGCCAATCGGAATTATGGTTGAAAAAATCCTATTGGCTGATGCAATCAGCCAATAGGATTAAACTTCAATCCTATTGGCTGATCCAATCAGCCAATAGGATTGCGCTCGCATTCTATTGGCTGTTCCAATCAGTATTAATACTCTTGATACTTTAATATACTATGGCTTGAACAATAATGTGAAGTTATAATTTTTCATTTCTTATTTCCCTCCTTCCATGTTTGGTTAATTTTTTACAATGTTAGTTGAAAAAACTAAGGGAGAACGTTGTTTTATCACCTATTATATATATATATATATATATATATATATATATATATATATATATATATATATATATATATATATTGTAACAGGAACCACTTTTAACCACGGTCTTCTAGGGCACAAATGCAGCACAGGACAGTCACTGTAGTTCAAAAGGCTTTATTTTTCACAGCAATAACAAACAGGCAGTTCATTTTCAACAGAGGGAAATCCTTCCTCTGCAGCAAAGCTAAATGCTTTTAAATGTGTCCCAGCACTTCACAGCATTCCACAAGTGCTTTGTAAAAATAATGTCCTTTTACAGTTCACAGGAACAAAAGTCTTTTACACAGTGTAACAAACACACACACCAGCTTCTGTAGCTGTATATCTCTCTCCCAAGGCCTAAGTGAGGCTGCTATTTAAACCCTCACAACTTCTAATTAGCCACACCGGTGATTAGCTGCTGGACAGGTTCCCGGCTGTCTGGGATAATCAAATACACACACTTTCTCCCTGGGGTTTTAACTGAAAGGAGAAATAGCATGTACAATGCTTGGTCTTAAATATCTTCCATTTATAACCAGGCCTTGCTTTCTGTCACATATCCTCCCCCCAGCTCACACCCAGTGGGTTGAGCGACCATGGATATCAATGAATGTACCCGAGACAAACCATCAGCATTGCCCTGCAAAAGACCGGCCCCGTGCTCAACAGTAAAATTGAAGGGTTGCAAGCTAAGAAACCACCTAGTAACCCTTGAATTTGTTTCCTTATTCTGACTCATCCATGTGAGAGGAGCATGATCTGTTATTAATTTAAATTTTCTTCCCAACAGATAGTACCTAAGGGTCTCTAAAGCCCACTTAATGGCAAGGCATTCTTTCTCCACTATAGAATAGTTCTTTTCCTGTGGAATAAGTTTTCTGCTTAGGAAAAGGACAGGATGCTCTTCTCCCTGACACTCCTGCGAGAGAACTGCTCCTAAACCAACATCAGAGGCATCTGTCTGTACAATAAAATCTTTACCGAAATTGGGGGTTACCAAAACTGGATGGGCACAAAGGGCATCTTTCAAATGCTTAAAAGCTTGTTCTGCTTCTGGGGACCATTTTATCATAATTGGGGCCCTTGCTTTTGTGAGATCTGTCAAGGGTGCCGCAATTGTAGCGAAATTCGGGATAAACCTTCTATAATAACTAGTTATCCCAATAAATGCTCTTACTTGTTTTTTAGTTAGAGGCTGTGGCCAGTTCTGTATGGCCTCTACTTTTGTTGTCTGAGGTTTAACTAATCATCTACCAATAGTATAACCCAAGTACTTAGCTTCCTGTAAACCAACGGTACATTTTGCAGGATTGGCAGTTAACCCAGCGGACCGTATTGCATCAAGTACTGCTTGAACTTTTGGAAGATGGGATTCCCAATCTGTACTATAAATTATAACATCATCCAAATATGCTGCCGCATAACGAACATGGGGTTTCAGAATTCTATCCATCATCCTCTGGAATGTTGCCGGGGCCCCATGTAAACCAAATGGCAACACCGTATACTGAAATAAGCCCTCTGGGGTTGAAAAAGCTGTCTTTTCCTTTGCTTGACTAGTGAGAGGCACCTGCCAATACCCTTTCGCTAAATCAATTGTAGTGAGATAACGTGCTTTTCCTAGCCTTTCTATCAACTCATCTACCCTAGGCATTGGGTAGGTGTCAAATTTGGAAACACAATTAAGCTTACGAAAGTCATTACAGAACCTTAATGAACCATCCGGCTTTGGAACAAGCACGATTGGACTGTTCCACTCACTTTGTGATTCCTCAATTACCCCAAGCTTTAACATTTTTTCTACCTCCAGTTTAATAGCCTTTCTACGAGCCTCAGGGACCCTATAGGGTTTAAGGTAGACCTTCTTCCCTGGTTCTGTTATTATGTCATGCTTAATAACATTAGTTTTTCCCGGTACCACAGAAAATACCTTGTTACAGAAGCATTAGTTATTCTGTTGTGAAGAGCTTATTTCCCAGCAGCAATGCCTGAACCAGCAAGCCAGCGCCTAAGAAGGGCTCCAAGAAAACTGTAACAAGTTTCATTTCATAAAGAGTTAACTCTTTTTTTTCAGCTTTTAGAAACTATTGTCTAATCACCTCTGGAGCCAGACTGCTAATTGATAAGATGAACTTGTAAACTTGTTATCTTAAGTACTGTAATCCTATTGTGGCCTGTCAAAGGACAGTGCTCTCTATCTAAATGTGTGATGGGGGATTTTGTGCTTCCCCCCCTCTCCCCCTGGGAGTGCCCTGTGTGCATGTAACCTTAATAAAAAGCAGGCTGGGCATCCCAGTCCTGAGTTCTTGTTTGACCCTCAATCGCAGCGTTGACTCGTTTTTGTGGGCAGAAGGGTATCCTAGCTGTACTGCAGCTAAGGGAGATTATTCTATATTTGCGAGACTCATATAGAATACTATGGAAAGCAGCTTCTCCCCTCTTTAGCAATAGGGATCCAGGCTACTAAGCGGTCCATCTCTCAGCGAGACTAAGGGTAACCGTAACATTTGGCGGCAGCGGCGGGATTTTCCTGGATTTCCTAGGAGAGGTACAGAACGGATGGAGAGCGCTTACGAAAAATTGAAGCGTACAACCCTAAAGGATTTACTTGAAAGCAGAGGGGGGTACGCCAGCAACCGGCCGAGGAGAGAGCTGATCGCAGAATTGACCGAACTGGATCAGAGCGTCACAATGGCGGAAACACCGACCACGATTAGTGACGAAAAAACCAGGATTGTTCGGGAAAGGCTCTCATTATACGGGCCGAACCCCTCCATGGAATTGGTACAGCAGTTGATGGCGGAGGCGGACGAGGATATACGAGAGACTCGAGCCCACAAACTCAACCTAGCGAACGCACACCGCAATGCTGAAGCCCCGCAGGTAATCATCCCTGTCGAAAATGCTGGGAGGCCCAAGATACCCTATGCGGCATTTCGACCCTTCCTAGAGAGCAAGACAGGGATTGATGAATATTTGGCGGACTTCGAAAGGCAATGTGCCCTGCACCAGATTCCCAACAGAGAGTGGCCCACGATATTGTCTGGGAAACTATCCGGGCGAGCCCTGGAAGCCTTTCGTACTCTGGGTGCTGAGGAAGTGACACAGTATGAGCTAGTTAAGGAGACACTGTTGCGACGGTACGCTGTAACTCCGGACACGTATCGCCGACAGTTTCGGGGCACGGAAAAGAAGCCTAACGATACCCATATGGAATGGGCGCACCGAATGCGGAGAGCGGCAAATCACTGGCTGAGCGGAAGTAAAGCGGTGACTGGGGAGGAAATTTTACAATTGTTTCTCTTAGAACATTTTTATAATGGCATGGAACAGCAAGGGAAGGAATGGCTGCGAGACAGGCGGCCTTCTACCTTAGAAGAAGCAGCCAAATTGGCCGATGAACATTATGACTCCCGTCTTCACGAACCCATGAACTACCGAGCTCCAGCACGGGTCGAACCCAGAGAGGTTTACCGTGCACCCCCTCGTGCTGAATTCCGAGCCCCGGTGCCCACAGGGCCCGTCCGACACTCAGGACCACCCAATAACAGCTCTGAGCGTCCCAGACCGACTTGCCACCGATGCAAGCAACCAGGGCATTTCATGGCTAGCTGCCCCCTTAATACGCACCAGACACCCAGGAATTACAATTACCCCTCTGGGTCCTATCGTCCGGCCCGGGCCCTCTGTGTTAACCAAGAGGCCCCTATGGAGGGATATGTGGGGCCGCTTCACGAGGCAGACCCTGTATATGCTGCCTCAGATAACCGCCAGCACCATCGGCAGAGGGTATGGCTCGAGGGGCGATCTACCGAGGGATTGCGAGACACAGGGGCTACTATCACGCTGGTACAGAGTCATTTGGTGCCAGAGCACAAGCGATCCGGACAGACTGTGGCCGTTAGAGTGGCGGGGGGGGGATGTGTACAAAATTCCAACAGCTAAAGTGCATCTTGATTGGGGAGCGGGAAAGGGGGCTGTGAACGTGGGCCTAATGGATAATTTACCTGCCGAAGTACTACTGGGCAACGATTTGGGCCCCATGACTTCTGCCTATGCTCCAGTATGCAACAACGAGGCGGACCCAGTGACTACACGGGCCCAAGCCCGGACGGAGCGAGAGCTCTCACCAGTGCGGGAGACACAGGTAAGACCTACCCCGACCTTGCCTGACAGGTTAGGCCCCATACCCTGGGACACCCCAGATGCCTTCGAGGCAGAGTCTAAGACTGACCCGACCTTACAAAAGTACCGGGAACGAGCAGAGACCGGAGGGGGCGGGGCAGATAACGAAACATTCTTATGGGAAAAAGGGAAACTATACCGCTGGACAGAGAAAAGGGGACAGCGTAGGCGACAGCTGGTAGTGCCCCACAAATACCGTCAAGAAATCCTCAAAATAGGCCACGACATCCCCTTAGCAGGCCACCTAGCCGTTACCCGTACCCTACACCGCATTACTCACACGTTCTTTTGGCCAGGGGTGCACGCTGACGTTAGAACTTACTGTAACACCTGCGATGTGTGTCAACGAGTAGGAAGGCGAGGCGATCACCCTAAAGCCCAGCTAGTAAATATGCCCATTGTAGAGGAACCCTTCAGCCGGGTTGCTATTGACCTAGTGGGACCACTGGCTACCCCTAGTCCCTCCGGTAAGCGATACATTCTTACCGTAGTGGACTACGCTACCAGGTACCCAGAGGCTGTCGCCCTATCCAACATACAAGCGGATACGGTAGCGAATGCACTAGTACAGGTGTTCTCCCGGGTAGGATTTCCAAAAGAAATCCTATCCGACTGAGGCACCCAATTTACGGCTGAATTGACCCAACAACTCTGGCAGGTTTGCAAAATTAAGTCCCTCCTAAGCTCCCCATACCACCCCCAGACGAACGGGCTGTGTGAGAGGTTCAATGGGACCCTCAAGCAAATGCTCAAGACGTTCACTCAGGAATACCGAGACTGGGAACGCTTCCTGCCGCACCTCCTATTTGCTTATCGGGAGGTGCCCCAGGAAACGACAGGGTTCTCTCCCTTCGAGTTGCTCTACGGAAGAAAGGTACGGGGACCCCTAAACCTGATCCGGGAGCACTGGGAGGGAGAGATGGAGGCTGACGGTGTCCCAATTGTGCCATACGTGCTGGAACTCAGGGACCGAATGGAGCAATTAGCCAAATCCGTGCGGGCTAATCTCCAGTTGGCCCAGAGAAGACAGAAAGTATGGTACGATCGGGGGGCCCGAAAGAGAATCTTCACCATAGGACAAAAGGTGTTAGTACTTAAGCCGGTGAAGACAGACAAATTGCAGGCGTCCTGGCAGGGTCCCTACCAGATCGTAGAGAAAAGGGGAGACACCACTTATGTGATAGCTAGCTGCCACGACAACAATCTTAGAAAGACATTCCATGTAAACATGCTCAAGGAATATTTTGAGCGACCAGAGAACGTGACGGCCGTATGTTGTTCCCCTCAGGAAGACCCCGACAGTTTACCCATTCCAGACCTATTAGAAAAGAGCCTCCCCACAGGTATAGTGGCGCAGGTTCAGATAGGGGACCGACTTAGCCCCACTGAAAGGGAGCAGCTCAACCAACTCCTCCAGTCCAAACACCTCACCTTCTCCCCGAAGCCAGGGTACACTACTTTAACCACCCACCAGGTAGATACTCCGGGACAAGCTCCCTTGCGCCAGGCTCCGTACCGAATCCCCGAAGCAGTTAGGACAGGAATGAAGAAGGAGATCGATGAGATGCTCCAGCTCAGGGTAATTGAGCCCTCCGATAGTCCCTGGGCCTCCCCAGTTGTCTTGGTGCCCAAGAAAGATGGGACCACCCGGTTCTGCGTAGACTATCGGAGGCTCAATGAAAATACCGTGACGGACGCTTACCCTATGCCCAGGGTAGACGAGCTACTCGATCGTATAGCCAGGGGAAATTACCTGACCACTATTGACCTCTGCAAAGGTTACTGGCAGATTCCCCTGGCCCCGGAGGCTATCCCCAAGTCGGCATTCGTCACCCCATTCGGCTTATATCAGTTTAGGGTAATGCCGTTTGGGATGAAGAATGCCCCAGCTACATTCCAGCGCTTGGTGGATAGGCTCCTGGATGGCTTCCAGAGTTTTGCTTGCGCCTACCTGGACGACATAGCGATCCACAGTGAGTCCTGGGAGGACCACTTAGCTCATGTGGGAATGGTTCTGGATCAGATCCGGGCTGCTGGCCTGACTCTGAAGCCAGAAAAATGCCACTTTGGGATGGCCGAGGTACAGTACCTGGGTCACCGGGTGGGGTGTGGAAAGCAGCGACCAGAGCCGGCCAAAATAGAAGCTGTCGCCAATTGGCCCACCCCCATCACTAAGACTCAGGTCCTAGCCTTCCTGGGCACGGCAGGGTACTATAGACGGTTCGTACCAGACTACAGCACACTTGCCAAACCCCTGACTGACTTGACCAAGAAGAACTTACCTCGACAGGTCCTGTGGTCTCCCCACTGTGAAACGGCTTTCCAGGCTCTCAAAAATGCTCTAATTAACGCTCCTGTCTTGGCGGCCCCAGCCCTTAACAAACGTTTTATCGTCCATACAGATGCTTCCATGTTCGGGCTGGGAGCTGTCCTCAGCCAAGTAGGCGAAGATGGAGGGGAGCATCCAGTTGCCTACATCAGCCGGAAGCTCCTGCCCCGCGAAGTCAGCTATGCAGCGGTCGAAAAGGAGTGTTTGGCTTTGGTGTGGGCATTAAAGAAATTGACTCCCTATTTATATGGTCAGGAGTTCACTCTGGTCACCGACCATAACCCGTTGGTGTGGCTGAACCGGGTCTCTGGAGATAACGGCAGGCTATTACGTTGGAGCTTATCGTTGCAAACCTTCAATTTCACCATTACTTACAGACCTGGGAAACAGAATGGCAACGCCGACGGGTTGTCCAGACAAACCGACCTCAGCCCCGCATAACCAGCGGTCTGGACAGCCTTAGTCTGCCCCGAAAAGGGGTCAGACCGTGTCTGCCAGAGTGTTCCACAGAAAGGGAGCAATGTTACAGAAGCATTAGTTATTCTGTTGTGAAGAGCTTATTTCCCAGCAGCAATGCCTGAACCAGCAAGCCAGCGCCTAAGAAGGGCTCCAAGAAAACTGTAACAAGTTTCATTTCATAAAGAGTTAACTCTTTTTTTTCAGCTTTTAGAAACTATTGTCTAATCACCTCTGGAGCCAGACTGCTAATTGATAAGATGAACTTGTAAACTTGTTATCTTAAGTACTGTAATCCTATTGTGGCCTGTCAAAGGACAGTGCTCTCTATCTAAATGTGTGATGGGGGATTTTGTGCTTCCCCCCCTCTCCCCCTGGGAGTGCCCTGTGTGCATGTAACCTTAATAAAAAGCAGGCTGGGCATCCCAGTCCTGAGTTCTTGTTTGACCCTCAATCGCAGCGTTGACTCGTTTTTGTGGGCAGAAGGGTATCCTAGCTGTACTGCAGCTAAGGGAGATTATTCTATATTTGCGAGACTCATATAGAATACTATGGAAAGCAGCTTCTCCCCTCTTTAGCAATAGGGATCCAGGCTACTAAGCGGTCCATCTCTCAGCGAGACTAAGGGTAACCGTAACATACCTCTTTGTTCATTCTAATAAAATCCTTGACCTCTCTCTTCTGATGTACAGATAGGGTTTCCGATATATTCACCTCTGGTTCAGTGACAGGGAGTTCTGTAGGTTTTACCAGATTTATATGATATATTTGCTCAGGTTTCCTTCTCCCTGGCTGACTTACTTTGTAATTAACATAATTTATAACCCTGATATTATTTCTTGCCTCTACCAATGTTGGATCCTCCCATTGGGCTTTTTTAAAATTACCAGGGCCACCAACCAGATCTATCAAATCATCAATATTTTCCAAGCTAGTACTTGGTACTTCATTACTCTGAGAAGGTTGATGACCTACTAATACAGGCATAGGGCAATAAATCTTATTTTTCTCCTTTTCAATGGAACCCCCTTCAAAATCAGTTTCAGAGAAAGGAAATACATAAATATCAGAAGTTTGACATATTTCTGGAGATTCCCATAACTCCAGAAATTTTGGAAAATTTCTCCCTATCACCACCTCATGGGCTAAATTTGGTACTACACCAACACAATATTTTAATTTACCACACTGAGTCTCAATCTCCACCTCAGCTGTAGGATATGCCCGTTTATCTCCATGAACACAGATAATTCCCATTTTTTCCCCATAATCTAATACTGCATCTGGTACTAAAGATTTAGCCACTAGTGTGACCATACTTCCTGAATCAAGCAAAGCCCTAGACACTTTACCATTAACCGTCACAGTACACCAATGGGAATCATTATTAACAGAGCTGTTGCTATTAGACAATAGTGAATGTGCAACATTACAGTCCATAGATTCATCTTTATCACAGTCTCTAGCAATATGCCCAACCTCATTACATTTAAAACATCTTACAGGTTGGTTATATTTAAATGTTTCCTTAATTCCTGGGGAAATGTCTCTGGTGTTTTGCCTATACACCTGCTGCTCTCTTATCCCTTTTATCCCCTGAACAGTCTTACCAGTTCTTGTAGAGCTCTGGGACTTGGGATTGTGGGGCTGATCCATTGAAGATTGTTGCAAAACTTCTCCTGAAGCTATAAATCTTTCGACCAATACAATCAACTGATCCGCTGTTTGAGGATCACCTTGATTAACCCACCGCCGCAGGGAAGCAGGTAATCCACGCTGAAACCAGTCCATCACCAGTAGTTCCACTATTTTGGTAGCCGAATTAACCTCTGGTTGCAGCCACTTCCTGGCAAGGTGTATAAGGTTGAACATCTGGGATCTTGCAGCATTATGAGATGAAAACATCCAGGAATGGAATCTTTGTGCACGGACTGCCGAAGTCACCCCCAGGCGTGCAAGGATTTCTGCTTTCAATTTCTCATAGTGGCTTGTGCTGGCTCTAAATCAAAGTAGGCCTTCTGAGGTTCACCACTAAGAAATGGCGCAAGTATACTTGCCCACTCAACTGTCGGCCATTTTTCTCTTTCTGCTGTGCGTTCAAATGCCAAAAGATACGCCTCAACATCATCAGCTGCTGTCATTTTTTGAAGATAATGACTAGCCCTTATTACTCTGGAACCTTGGCTGCCACCAACATATTCAGAGTTTAGTCTTTCTGATATGGCTTGAACCTCTCGTTGCAGAGTCTGTGTAGCACTTTGCTGCTCCTCCCGGGTCTTCCTGAATGTCTCAGCTTGCACAGCAGCCATCTGTTGTATCAACAATTCAGTGTTCTCCTTCTGTGATTTAGCCAGCAGCATAGCACTCTCTGACTGGGCCAAGACCAACTGTTGCAGTGCTGCACTATTTTCAGCAGCTTTTCTGTTAGTCTCTTGCTGTATAGCATTAGAATGGATCAAAGCTTTAATGACTTCCTCCATGTTGCTTGCAGATTATTATGCCCACAGACTTACAACGTGGATGCCCGCATTCTCCACCAAGTGTAACAGGAACCACTTTTAACCACGGTCTTCTAGGGCACAAATGCAGCACAGGACAGTCACTGTAGTTCAAAAGGCTTTATTTTTCACAGCAATAACAAACAGGCAGTTCATTTTCAACAGAGGGAAATGCTTCCTCTGCAGCAAAGCTAAATGCTTTTAAATGTGTCCCAGCACTTCACAGCATTCCACAAGTGCTTTGTAAAAATAATGTCCTTTTACAGTTCACAGGAACAAAAGTCTTTTACACAGTGCAACAAACACACACACCAGCTTCTGTAGCTGTATATCTCTCTCCCAAGGCCTAAGTGAGGCTGCTATTTAAACCCTCACAACTTCTAATTAGCCACAACTGTGATTAGCTGCTGGACAGGTTCCCAGCTGTCTGGGATAATCAAATACACACACTTTCTCCCTGGGGTTTTAACTGAAAGGAGAAATAGCATGTACAATGCTTGGTCTTAAATATCTTCCATTTATAACCAGGCCTTGCTTTCTGTCACAATATATATATAGGATTTTTCTATTTCTGGAAGCTAAATAAGTTGAATGCTTTTTGAATAGGCTCCGTAATTGGTATATAGCGACTTTATAACACTGTAAGGTAGATTTGTTTAAATATGTAATAACACACTTTTTGCTGTTGATGTGAATATTTCCCAATATTTTATTTAATCTTACTACATACTAATATAGATATCATATCATAATGAAGGAATAAATAGCATCTAATACCTGCCCTTTTTCAAAATGGACAATGTATGCACGAAAAGTGTATTGTTTGGAATCTTCCCCTTTTCTAAAATGGAGGACGGAACATTCAATCATAGATCGATGACATTGTTGCACATTGCACCTCACATGTAATTCCAGCACATATATGCGTGAGCTGGTATTACTTAGTAGAGCACAAATATCACATTTGCATAAGCAATATTTTGTGCTCAACTCATAATATGGCCCTATGTGTTTAAACCCACAAAGGCAAGGGTCGAATCCAATCAAGAAAAGTGTTGGAACTCGCCAAGACTCCCCCCTCACAATTAATATTGTTTTATATAAAAACACGCACACACTGTATTTGTATATATATAATCTATACACTTTGGTTAATGAAAGTAAATTAAAGTGAAGGTCCATTTTGATGAATTAGTGCCTGTTTTTTTTTAATAAACCTATTAAAAACAAGAGCAGGGCCAAAATAACAAATCCGGCTTCCTCCAATCACAGCATTGCATCAGGCCTAGATTCCCCCGGGGGGGGGGGGAAGCTGTGATTGAAGGAAGCCTGATTCATCATTTCTGACATCTGCAGAGGCTTCCAACAGCCGGGGGAATCGCTGAAGCGGCATTGAGGATTAAAAGGTAAGTCTTTGAAGAAAACAGTGAAATGTCAATTTTGATGAATTAAAGTGCCCTTGTTTTTAATAGGTTTATTAAAAACCGGGCACTAATTCTATAAAATGGACCTTCACTTTAAATCCAATGAAGGGTTGAATGGTTGCCTTTGGGCCTGAGAATCCTCCTCTGTCACAGAGTCTCACCAACTTAAGGTGCAATAGTCCTATTTCTGATAAACGGAGCTAAATAACCCCAGAGCAAGGCACACAGAAATGTAAGCACCATGTGTTACACACAGTGTGGGGTGATAACACGGTTTGCATTTTGTGTATTGGAGGAAGTGTTACTGCCGATTGCTAGAGGATCTCACTATCCCTTTAAGCAAATTGTGCTCCAGCTCTTCCCACTAGCAGCAGCAGTGTTTACTGAAGTGTTTATGTTCTCTGTTCAGAGGGAACTTAGCTCCTCCTGCAAAAATAGTGCAGGAAATCCGTTCCCATACGTTCCTGCTCGACTTGAACCCTGTGCAAAAGGGTTAAAACATAGCACAATGCACTATTTTTACCTAGCTGAACATATTCAACCTCGTCAGCCAGATAACATATTGCATTGCTAATCCTTAATCTAATTGTTTTCAACAAAAGAAACTAATAAAAACATGTAAATTCAATAATAAAAGTCTCCTAAAATTACATGCTCTATATGTGGACAATGAAAGATTAATTTAGATTAATAATATCCCCTTAAACACATGAAAATCAGATGATAACTGATGATAACTGCCTTTTCACATAACTAAAAATATACATTCATGACATTTTGGCAATTAATAATTTCATATCTTTTTAAGTAATTTTATAATTAAAAGGACATCATACCAATATGTTGAATAACTTGAATGTGAGTCAAAAATATCTATAAAAAGCTGAATAGAAAATATCACATGAACATCTCTGTGTAAAAAAGTAAGATATTTTACTTCAAACCTTCCTCAATAGCCATATTCTATTGTAAATGGGCTTTCAACATACAATCAAGATAGTCCTGTGACTTGCAAGGGATTATGCATCTGGCACATGCAGGATCAGTTATGCAGTTTACCTCCTCAATTTAAGGAAGTTTACTATGAATTCTTTCAAGATTATGGAAAATAACAATAAAGTTAAGTATGAATTTGGCACTGATAAAGCTTTTTGGCTTATTTTCCAACATGTAGATGACAGTATAAACAGTAGCTCTATATAACTGAGCACTTACTCTGGTGATCTAAAAACATTTTGAGGTAAAATATATTTTTTTACTAAGAGTTTATGTGATATTTTCTAGTCTGCTTTTTACAGCTATACTGCATCACTTTCAAGATTTACCGTATAGGTATAATGTCCCTTCAATTCATTTAAATTTCAAAACACTTCTTTAAAAGCATTAAAGAATTCTTGGGAGATTGCATTATAATTCATTACAAGTTTTTTGCTATGATTTTTAATTTTGCATTAAAGGGATACTAAACCCATTTGTTTTCTTGCATGATTCAGATAGAGCATAACATTTTAATCAACTTTCTAATTTATTCCTTTTATACATTTTTCTTCACACTCTTGCTATCTTTATTTGAAAAAGCAGGAATCTAAGCTTAGGAGCCGGCCCATTTTTGGTTCAGCACCCTGGGTAGTGCTTGCTGATCGGTGGCTACATTAAGCTACCAATCAGCAACCGCTTCCTATGTGATGAACCAAAAATGAGCCATCTCCTAAGCTTACATTATTGCTTTTCAAATAAAGATATCAAGAGGACAGCTTTTTTATAATAGGAGTAAACTAGAAAGTTGCTTAAAATTGCATGCTCTATCTGAATCATGAAAGAAAAAAATGGGTTTAGTGTCCCTTTAAATAAGAATTATGTTTATAAATGAGAACTTGAGCAAAAAACAAATAAGCAAACAAAACAAAATAAAAGCTAAGAAACAACATTCAAAACAGACAAGAAATTAATTTTCAATAGGTACTCTGTGTAGGTTTTAAAAAGGCAGTATATATGCTTGATACGTGTTTTTTTCTGAATTAGGTATCCTCCTACGAAAATATTATCTGAAATGCTTATGACAAGTGCTTTATCGTGGCACTTTCAGATCGATTAAAATGACTTTTTATTATGAAAATAAAACATCGTGATTTCACCCAAGAATTATGGCTGATGGTAGTAGCGTTCAATATTTCTCAAACCTATACAGTGTTTAAATACTCTGTTGAAATTGCTTTTATTGTTATATGGTATAACATCCATTTTACAGCTTACATTTTTCTTTTAATACAACAATTCTTCACATATTAGAAACAAACTGTTTTCTAACAACTTGCAGTTCGAAACTTGTCAAAAACATTTAAAATATTTCGCAAGTAAAAATTAACAAATGCAAATATAACTGACATTTCTCTCAGTAATTGTTCACAACTAGTTAGTGTGTAGTCGTACAATTCTAATCCCATTACCCGTTAGTGAGAATTCTATCTCACTTTCGCCTAAGTGCATCTATCTCTTGCTTCTGTGAGCATAATTAATGGCTCCCATATGGTGAGGAATTGATCCTTAGTCGCTAGTAGGTCGGCTGCCAGACTAGACATCTTATAGAAGAGGTTTATATTTCGCTCTATGATTAAGAATCCTGGGGGTTTTGTATTCCAGTATTTGATGAGGCACATTCTGGTAGCTGTGCAGGTTATAGCTATCAACTTATTTTGGCTAGTGGTAAGTCCTGTAACTGGAAAGTGCAGTAGTGTGTGCTCAGGGAGTAATTCTATCTCTTTGTCAAAAACTCTACCTAGTAAATTAGCTGTGTCCTTTCAGAAGGGTTGTATTTTACTACAGTGCCACCATGTATGTAGATATGTCCCCTTCTCTCCATAACCTCTGAAGCAAAGATTATTATCCTTACCTCCCGTCTTGATTAATCTGGAGGGGTGTAGATACCATCTAAACACAGCCTTATGTAATTTTCCTGTAGTGGGGAACTAATAGTAAATGAGGTCCCTCTTTGCAGTGTTTCGACCCATACTTGGACTGACCATTCTTTACCTAATTATTTTTCCCATTTGTGCATAAATGCTTTTTGGTGATGGAGTCTGACTTATTAAATATGGGGTACAGTTTGGCTATTGATCTCTTTGGTCTTTGTTTTGACAGACAGATAATTTCAAAAGATGTAGAGCTATGTGTGAGCTTTTCCAAGCACCTCTGCTACTCTAGATCTCAAATGGAAATAATGAAATAAGGTGTTTTTATCAGATTGGTCTAACTCATTGTATTGTTGTATCGAGAAAAACTTACCATTATCAAGTGTATCAGCTATCCTGTACAAGTTGCTGTTTATCCATTTACCTTGTACTATTTTATCTAAGGAGGAGTTTAGATCTATCAGTGGGGCGACTGTCAAGTTATTATTTAGTAACGGAAAAAGTTTAGTGGTTCTATCCCACATGAACAAGGTGTGTGCTTTATCTATGTAGCTTGTCCCCTTCTGAGGTCTATTTATCTTTGCCGTCCACAGTAGTTTGACTATATCATCTATTCCCATTATCTCAGCTTCTAACTGTATCCATTGGATATTGCCTGATCTATTATGCCACAGGGCAGTTTGTGCCATTCTGGCAGCATTATAATATGAGACCAAGTGTGGTAGGCCCAACCCACCCCCTGATCTATGTCTAGTTAATATTTGCTTGTTAATACTTGCTCTGTTATTATTCCAAATGAAGGCCTGGATATCCCTTTGTAGGTTGTTAAGGTCTGTAAGTGAAACTGAGATGGGTAGCGATCTGATGGGGAGTATAAAGATGAAATCTGTATGGAACTCCCCTCTAATTCCAGCCTTTTCCAATAGGGCATGCATATAATTCCAATTTACTCTATTGAAAGCCTTCTCTGCATCCAGTGATAGGAGCAGAGAAGGCACTTTATTGATCGAAGCTTAATTTATTGTCTATGACTTTATGATCATTATCTGGGGCTTTCATTGCCTTGATAAATCTGACTTGATCAGTGTGAATTAAGTTAGTCAAAGGCCCGTTCAGTCTATTAGCTTACATTTTTGTAATATTTTGATGTTGTGATATATTAGGGAGATGGGTCTATAGTTCTTGCAATATTGTTTGTTCTTCCCAGGTTTGGGGATCACCGAGATTCTAGCCAGGAGCATTTCACTGGGAATCTCATTACCCTTCATTATGGCATTAAATATGGAAACTAGCAATGGTATTATAATATTTTTAAATGTTTTGTAAATATGCCTTTATAACCATCAGGGCCTGGTGCCTTATTGGTTTTTAGATCCTTAATGACTGTCAATACCTCTGAGAGGGTTTATGGGCGAGTTAAGAGAGCTTCTGTCTTCGTCAGTGAGGGAGGGCAGAATGCTATCATCCATAAATGTATCTAGGGCGCCCCCTGCTGCCAGTTCCTTAGCTTGTGTAGATAAGTTATATAAGGTTTGTTAGTAGTCTGCTAAGTGTTGGCTATCTCAATTAGGGTTGTTTGACATGCTACCTGTTGGAGGTGTCAGGGTGCGAGGAATCAGACTAAGACGAGAAGTGCAAAATTAATCACACCTTTATTAACAGCAAAAAATAATAAAAAGTCCACAAGTTAAATAACAAGCCAGGAATCAAAACAGAGCTGGTAGTCAGACGAGCAGAGTCAGGAGCCCAAGCGAATAGGTCAGACGAGCCGGAATCAGGAACAAGGAGAACCGCAGAGTCAGGAACAAGCCAGGGATCAGGACCAGGAGGGATGTCAGACAGCCAGGTAATACACAGGAGCTCTCTCAAACAGGTCTGAGATAACGCAAGGGCAAAGCATACTGAACAGAGGCCCTTTAAATAATAAGTGATGACATCACAATTCTGAGACTGCATTCTGTCTCACACGGATGATGTACACCAGTCTGGCCATAAATGAAGTGCAGAAATGAGCAGCATCACACTCAGTATGCACACAGAGTCAGCAAGAGAGGTGAGTAAAAATGGCTGCCAGCAGCACATGGCAAACAATGCAGAGAAAAAACCCAGGTGGTTTGTATTTGGGGGACTGAAGTAGCTCTAGTTACCTCCTTTAGTTTATTAAACGAGCATTATATCTGGTTTGTTCCGTGTGTTGCCTATCTTGGTCACCTTTAGCCAGTTGATTTTTGCCCATAGGTTTTCTAGTCTCGCCTTATGGATTCTATTCTGTTTCGCAGATTCGCTTATAAGGTTCCCTCTCTCATATGTTTTAAGAGCACCCCAAAGATGCAATGGGTTATCTGTAGTGTCCTTATTTGTCGCTATGAATTGTGCTATATCTTTTGTAGTTTTTACAGAAACTACTGAGTCGTCCAGCAGCCTGGGGTTAAGCACCCAGGATCGGGTCTATCCTGCTTTATAATGCCCTGAAGCTGAGTCTCTACTGTGGCGTGATCTGACCAAGGGCATGAGCGTAAGTGTGCTTGAGTTAGTAATGGAACTAGTGTTTGCTTAAAAGAATGTAATCGATCCTCAAGTGAGATTTGTGTACTGCTGAATAATATGTGTAATCTCTAGTTTTTTTATTCATGGTCCTCCATGCATCTATCAAGTTATGGTCAAGTACAAAGTCACCTAAGAGGTTGTGGCTGCGCTCCTGTCTTTGGATTCCAAGTGTAGTAAGTTTAGATCTGTAAAGGTGATTATTAATGGTCAAATTAAATTCTCTCCAATTATCAGTCAATGTTTTTTCCATAGGGTAAGCTGTTTGCTATTTTGGAGATGAAGGCTGACAGATTCTTGTTTGGGAGCAAAGATGTTACAAATTATAATGGGTGTGTTGTGTATATAGCCCTTAACTGAGATAACCGTCCTTCTTTTGTCTGTGATTATTTCCTCTTCCTTGAAATTAAGGGATGCTCTGTTTTTTGGGGCTCACATTATGATATTGTTGAGGGAATTATCTATCCCAGTATCTGGGTGTATTTGCCTTAGTGAAAAGTGTTTCCTGTAGTAGTATGATATGTGCATTGAGGGATTTGTACTCAGTGATTGCTTTTTTGCGTTTTACATTGGATTGTAGGCCTTTCACATTGTGTGATATCATTTTAATGGGCCCCATGTGTAGTAAAGGGAATGACGCTCAATTGTACCATAATTACAGTGGTTATCTATGTTAGGAGTTTGCTGGTGGGTAGCCTGAGTGGGAAGATGTAATATTCTAGAAATCTGTACCTGAGGTAAAGAAGACTTCTGTCCTACACTAAGAGTGGTTATGATAGTTATATTACATAGAGAGAATATGTATGTGAACAAAAGAGATGATCCAAAATTTTTTTTTTTAACAAAATAAACATAAATAACAGTTTATCAACTATGATACTAATAATTGAGCCACAGCAAAACAAACTAGCCTTTTCTGTGAGGAAACCTGATCTGGTTACTTAGTAAGGCAGTAACATCCATTTATGAAAGAAGGTAGATTTCACCAGATGTTTTTTTTTTTTTTTTGTGATAGGAAGGGGGAGGGAGGGGGGGGTAGGGGGGGGGCAAGAAAGACAAGAGGGTAAAATGTCTTCCATCTATGTGGGAGAAAAGGTGCAATAATGAACCCTTTTCAAAACATTAGTGAATTTTCAATAACATATTTAGAATTAACTAGATCAACAATCAGTTGTAACCTGAAGGCTTAAGTAAACAGGGCTAACCAACACTCATTATAAACATTGTTCATCTTCAGTAATGATTTACTAAACAAAATAAGAAAGGTGGAATGCTCTCTTCTTCTTGTGCTTGTGCAGCCCACTCCGGAGTTTTAGGATCTCTGGAGTCCCTTTTTGACTTTTTTTGTCTGGTCACAGGTGGTCCATTCCCATTGTAATGTTTTCCTTTGCAGTTTGGGGGGGGGGGGTCTGGGGTTGGATGGAGTTTCTTTAATAGCCTTTTTCCTTTCCTCAATCGATCGTGCAGAGTAGGTAGATTCTGGTTAATTAAAAACCAATCCAAAAGGAAAGTTCCATATGTATCTGATATGAGAGTTGTTGAGAACCAAGAGCATGGGTTTGAATTCTCTACCATCTGCGGAGTGTGACCAGAGCAAGATCTGTATAGATCTGGATACGATTTCCCCTCGAATGACAAGGAAGAGGAGAGTCTTGCTGATTTAATTAGTTGTTTTTTGATGTGGTAATAGTGGAGCTTCCCTAGCAAGAGATGGCTCTGGTGGTCTTGATAATGCTATATATGCTCTGTCCATCAGGAATATTGTATTATATACATCTGGTAGTAGGAGTTGATGGAATAGTTTCAACATTGTTTCAGGGAGGTTGGTATAGCTTTCGGCTAGATTTTGGATGTAGATATTGGATCGCCTGGACTGGTTTTCAAGGTCTTCGATCTGATCCTCTAATCGCTGAATTTTTTTATTCTTCATGGATAAAATGAGTGAAGAGTTGCTTATGTCATTGAAATATATTCTCTCTATGATGCTTTAAGTCATGTGGTTTGCTTGCTCGTGCGTGCTATGGTTTGCCCTCCTGATATGTAATCTAGTTGCCGCGGCTCATTTGCTCAATTTATCATCTCATGGTGTAAACCGTCTCACTGCACTGAGAATCTCTGGCAGCTTTAGACAAGCTTGGTTCTCTTGCCGTTAGTTGCTACTAGTTGTAGTGTCCCCTTTAAATCTTTAAATTCCTTCCACTAATCTTCTCCTTGTCAGTATCACTTTAAGCTTTACTAACTGTAATGTCCCCTTTAATTCAGCTCCCACCTTCTTTTGCTTTATAAGTGCACTTCCTGCTATCCTCTTTGCTTGATTATTTTTGTTTGGCCCAGGTTAAAGGGATACACTCCTCCACTCCAGCTGAGAGATATTGAGCCTCAAGCCTTTTTTAGCCTATTAGGCTACTTGTTGCCTTCATCGCTATCCTGAACAAAGTACCTGACTCTTTTTGTTACACATTTTGCTGTTCAGTTCCTCTCCGTTCTCAGCTACAGAACACTTCCTGTTCCCAGCGGATTGGACTTTGTACAGCAGGATCTACACGCTGTTTCACGCTCACTCCTTCCAGTAGCTTTCACGGGACACTGCTACTGCTGCCCTTCTCATCGTGTTAACATACACCAACCACTGGATTCATTCTGCTACAGCTGCTAGTACTTGCAAGTATATCTCAATCTGTATTGAACTGCTAATTGTTATTTGTCTGCCATTCCTTGCTTGCAATACTTTGCTTATCTATTTGGATAACCTGTTTTCTATCATTTGCTGCTTAAATCTCCAGTCTGCATCTATCCCATATCTTATACTTTGCAACAATCAAAGTACTAAGAACATATCAGCCGTATATTTTTGCATAGTGTCATTTATACTTATATCAGCAGTTATCCTAACCTCTACCTGCTGTATTACTTTGCAAACACTCAGATTCACCCTTACAACCGCTGCTGGGAATCATCCATTACTATTAAAGTGCTGTATTAATACTGACACTGCAGGCTAAGCCTTTCCTGTGGTTGTTCCGCTATTACAGCTACGACAATATTTAAAGGTAGTTAGTTATAACATAATAATCAAGCTTTAAAAAATAGCTACTAGATAGTAATGGATCCCCAAACTGTGAAAACTGAAATTGACACTCTTAATCAAAAAGTGTAATATCTGGCAAGAGCACTTACAGATTTGCAAACCGAGAACAATGCCTTAAAGAATTTGGGTTAAAGACATAGTTGCACCAAAAAACCCTGAGCCTCCAGAGGCCACAGGTAAATCCACCAGCTTTATTTTCAGGGAAAGAAATGAATTCAGAGACTTTAAAAATGCCTGTTATCTTCTATTCACCATGAAACCCAGGACCTATTGTTCTGATAAAATAAAAGTCTGCACAGCCATATCTTATTTAACTGCCGAACCCAGGTCATGGGCAAACAGACTATTTGAGTCAAATAATCCTATTTTGGAGTCCATTGATCAATTCTTCCTTTCCATGGCAGCTTTATATGAGGATACTAATACCCAGATTCAAGCAGAAATTAAACTCAGAGCACTTAAACAGGGTAAACGTCCTGTTGAGGAGTTTATAACTGATTTTCAAATGTGGGCAACTGACTCCCAATGGAATAACATTTCCCTAAAAAATCAGTTTAGATTGGGACTTAATGACACACTTATAGATTGAACTTTTAAGGCTTGAGATGCCTGATACATTGCAAGGATTAATGAAACTAGCAACCACTTTAGACCGTAGGTTTTAGGGAGAGACGCTCTGAAAAATTATCAACAGACACACCCCCTAGAAGGTTATTGTTCCCCACTACTGAAAAACATAATCACCAACAAACACCCATGGAGATAGGTGTCATTAAAGGTCCTCTATCACTGAGGAAAAATGAGACGACGCATGTCTAATCTCTGTCTTTATTGTGCGAATAAGGATCATTCAGTTTCATCCTGTCCAATTTTAAACCGACAAAAGAAGGGTAAGCTGACTAGTATACAATTCTGCCACATCTAAATTAAGTGTAGACCACCAATCATTCACATTATCTCTGTCTTTGCAGTGGGATCTCCAACAAATCAAGACTGACGCAATAATTGACTCCGGGGCTTATGATTATTTCATAGATTCTAAGTTTGTTTCTGTAAATAAAATACCTTGTGTTGATAAGCATACACCTGTGTTTATAAAAGTTATTGACGGTTCCTTCATACATAACAGACCCATCACACAGCACACCATACCTTTGTTAATTACTACAAATCATGGTCTCAGTGAATATCTCAGTTTCGATGTAATACCAAACTCTTTACATCCTATATTATGGGATATAGATGGTTGAAAAAACATAACCCGAGTATAAATTGGGGTGAAACCTAATATTGTATTTGATTCCCATTACTGCAAAACCACTTGTTTCCCCTATCAGTTACTTGGAGCAGTAGACATAGCTATTCCTTCTGAATACCATGATTTAATGATGTCTTTGATCTAAAAGAGGCTGAGGTCCTGCCTCCTCATAGGGTATACGATTGCCCCATAGATTTAATCCCTGGTTCCCAAATCCCATACGGGTAAATTTATCCACTTTCACAGAAGGAGTTGCAACACTTAAGGGAATACTTAGAATGACAACTTGAGAAAAGGCTTTATAGTACCCTCTGTCTCACCTGCAGCTGCAGGCATGTTTTTTGTTACTAATAAGGATCAGTCACTAAGACCAATCATCGATTATCGGGCCTTGAACTCAATTACCATAAAGAACCGTTACCCTCTGCCACTCATCCCCGAACTCCTAGAACGCTTAAATGGCGCCACCATTTTTACTAAATTGGATTTGAAGGGGGCCTATAACTTAATAAGAATCAAGGAGGGGGATGAGTGGAAGACAGCTTTTAGAACGAGGTACGGACTCTTTGAGTATAAGGTTATGAAATTTGGGCTGTGCAATGCCCCTGGCACATTTCAAAACTTTATAAATGACATTTTCAAAGATCTAATTGATGTGTGTGTTATCATCTATCTCAATGACATTTTGGTTTATTCTAGAGATACACAGGAACACATAAAACATGTCAGGTGGGTCTTAACAAGACTTCGTGAACATAAATTATTTGCAAAGGCAGAAAAATGTTTATTTCATGTACATGAAATAAAATTTTTAGGTTATATCATCTCCCCTGACAAAGTACAGATGGATCCCGAAAAAGTGATGGCAATTAAGAACTGGCCCAAACCCCACTAACTTGAAATCTCTACAGAGATTTTTAGGGTTCACTAATTTTTATCGTAGATTCATATACAACTTTTCTACTATTGTGAAACCACTCACAAATCTAACCAGAAAGGCTGTTCCATTTCGGTGGACCCCAGATGCTGATCAAACCTTTAACTTACTAAAAGACTGTTTTACTACCGCTCCAATTTTAAGTTTACCAGATCATACTTGTCAGTTCATTCTGGAGGTGGATGCCTCAGACACGGGCTTGGGTGCAGTTTTATTCCAAAGATCTGATGAGAAACATCCTACTCACCCCATTGCCTTTTATTCCAGAACGTTGTTTACCCGCTGAAGTTAATTATTCAGTAGGTGACAAGGAGTTGCTGGCAATAAAATGTGCACTGGAGGTCTGGAGGCCATATCTTGGAAGGCACTGACAAAGCTTTCATTATCTACACTGATCATAAAAACCTTCAATATTTAAGACAGAATAAGACATTATCTTCCCGTCAAGTGCGTTGGTCACTTTTTTTGATAGATTTAATTTTTTAATAACATACAGACCAGGCAAACTAAACACCAAAGCTGATGCCCTTTCTCGACTGTAAGATAGCAGACCACATACAGACGACACTTTACATATGATAACCTTCTCATAAAATAATCGGAACTTTAAATAATCTTGAAGTTGATATTTTAGAGGCTTTAGAAAGTGACAGGCTGCCTACACCAATTTCAATTGCACAAAGAACCAAACGGTCTTCTCACAATGAATCAGAAATTGTACATACCAAAACAATTAAGATCCAGAATCCTAGATCATTATCATGATCATCCTCTGTCTGGTCATTTAGGTATATCCAAAACAACCGAACTGATGCAAAGGAATTTCTGGTGGCCAAATATGGGTAAAACTATACAAGATTAATGTCACATCTTGTGAGACATGTGCACGATACAAAATCGAGAGGAAAAAACCAATAGGTTATCTCACACCTCTTCCTATTCCTGATATTCCCTGGACTGTAATTTCCATGGATTTTATAGTGGAACTTCCACCATCACAAAACCACAACACAATCATGGTAGTCGTCGACCATTTGACGAAGCTTGCTCACTTTAATACCTTTAAAAAGTTTACCCACAGCCTCCCAAACTGCTGATACCTTCCTAAAGCAAATTGTAAAACTACATGGGATACCAAATGTCATTATAACAGATCGTGGCTCTCAGTTTACCTCCCATTTCTGGAAGGAAATTTGCAAACTGTTAAACATACATCCTAGACTTTCAACGGCATATCACCCCCAGACTAATGGCCTCACTGAGCGAGTGAATGGTATCCTTGAACAATATCTTAGATGCTACATTACACACCAGCAGAATGACTGGCTCCATCATTTGGCCTTAGCCAAATTCTCTTATAACAATTCTGTATCGACCTCAACTAAGATGACCCCTTTCTATGCCACTTATGGTTATCACCCTCAAACCATCCGACTGCCTAAAATAGATTCTGCATCACCATCTGTCACTTCTTACTTAGCCAATCTACAGGATGCCCTACAACTACTGAAAGTTCACCTACACAAAGCCAAGACTGATCAACAACACTATTATAACACAAGACATCGTCCAGGTCCTAATTATAAAGTAGGCGACCAAGTGTGGCTTTCCCACCAAATTTCTTAAACTTGTTATACCTTCTAAGAATTGGGTTGTCAATTCATCGGGACCATTCCGTATTCTACGTATTCTCAACCCAACAACTGTTGTGTTGGACCTGCCAGAGAAATACAAGATTCATCCTTATTTTCATATATCGTTGCTCAAACCTACAGAACCAGTGAAGAATTTCCACGCTTAAGTGTTCCTCCACCGCCTGTTACTGTCGAGGATCATGAGGAATATGAAGTTGATAGCGTCCTCGACTCACGTATACATCGTGGGAGACTGCAGTATTTGGTTTGATGGAAGGGGTATGGGCAGGAGGAGGACTCTTGGTTGTTGCACTCTCTGGTCCATGCTCCACGTCTTGTTGCTCTTTTTCATAGACGTTACCCTCAGAAACCCAATGCATCCTCTGTGATGATGCCCTGAAGGGGGGGGGGGGGTCTGTAATGTCTCCTTTAATTCAGCCCCACCTTCTTTTGCTTTATAAGTGCACTTCCTGCTATCCTCTTTGCTTGATTATTTTGTTTGGCACAGGTTAAAGGATACACTCCTCCACTCCAGCTGACAGATATTGAGCCTCAAGCCTTTTTTACCTATTAGGCTACTTGTTGCCTTCATCGCTATCCTGAACAAAGTACCTGACTCTTTTTGTTACACATTTTGCTGTTCAGTTCCTCTCCGATCTCAGCTACAGAACACTTCCTGTTCCCAGCGGATTGACTTTGTACAGCCGGATCTACACGATGTTTCACGCTCACACCTTCCAGTAGCTTTCACGGACACTGCTACTGCTCCCTTCTCATCGTGTTAACATACACCAACCACCGGATTCATTCTGCTACAGCTGCTAGTACTTGCAAGTATATCTCAATCTATATTGAACTGCTAATTGTTATTTGTCTGCCATTCCTTGCTTGCAATACTTTGCTTATCTATTGGATAACCTGTTTTCTATCATTTGCTGCTTAAATCTCCAGTCTGCATTCTATCCATATCTTATACTTTGCAACAATCAAAGTACTAAGAACATATCAGCCGTATATTTTTGCATAGTGTCATTTATACTTATATCAGCAGTTATCCTAACCTCTACCTGCTGTATTACTTTGCAAACACTCAGTTTCACTCTTACACCACTGCTGGGAATCATCCATTACTATTAAAGTGCTGTACTAATACTGACACTGCAGGCTAAGCCTTTCCTGTGGTTGTTCCGCTATTACAGCTACACAACATTTAAATAGTGTAGTTATAACACTAACAGGGTCGGGGCAGCCTCTTCTACAGTTAAGGGACAGACTGTTAAGGGACAGCCTCAGACTTTTCTGCTGATGCTCCGAAGCTGCTCAGGAGGGTAGTAAGCAAAGATCGATCTTCTGCTATATGCTGACGGATTTCAAGTTATGAAGGATTTCCCCCCTTATTTAAGGGCTATTGAGCCTTTTCTTGGGCTTTTTGGCAATAAAACTTAAGTTTAAGAGTCACTTTTTGTAGCAGAGCTCCAGTAACATGCCACTGTTCTATAGCACAGTCGGCTACCCCCCCCCCCACAGTTTTTTAAATATTCTATTGCTTTGGCTAATACATATCTTGGAATTTGCATGTGCCTCATTCTTTTAACGTTTACTGAAATCCCTCTATTCTAGACTGTATTTGATATTTGATGAGGGAAACTGAGACATAGGGCTCCATGTACTAAGGTGTCTGCAAGGTGTTCGTGAGTTTTTCGGTTTAAATTTCTGCGTGCGGATTGAATGTACTATGCCCCAAATTCATTGAAAAACTGACATTTACAAAACTCCTTTGCCAACTTATAGGTGGCGAGCACAATAAAAAACAATAGGGTCTATAAGATATACGCCTACAAGTGATATAAAAGATGAACAATACACTTGAATCTTTACTCACTGTTGATCCTGCTAGCCATGGAGGCACTTCTTCAGCTATATATTCTTCGTCTGATGCAAATCAGGGGGAGAAGGCAAATTCAGGAACCTGATGCTGTAGAAAATGTTGTTAGAAGAAGGAGATTGCGGGTACAGCGTGTATTCCTTCCTCGGGTTCCTTTAGATGGCCTTTCCAAAAGAGAGGTTATTCAAAGGTTCCATCTGTATCGACATTCAATATTGACTTCATATGCTCAAGTTGCACAGTTCCTAGAGCCAGTGACGGCACGTTCAATGGCCATTCCCGGACTTCTCAAGTTTCTTGCTGCCTTGCACTTTTTTGCCACCGGATCGTTTCAGACAGTGACCAGCATCATCATTGGTTTCAGTCAATCTGCCTTTTTGCATCATTTAACAAAAGTTATCGATGCACTCATGCATATATTCCCAGAATATGTATGTCTACCATCTACCACAGAAGATAGATTGTCTACCATCTACCACAGAAAATAGAAAATGCATCATAAAATATGGGCAGGATAGGCCTATATGTTAGATGATCAAAATTGTCGCAAAATAACATGGATTTTCAAAATGTTTGAACTAATAAGAAATTGGCTAAACCTACTGCACTATATCATTCTAATAGGATTACATTCTATTAAAAGTTTTAAAATTTAAGAAATTAGATTTATTAAATTTTATACCTCTTAGGTCGCTATCACAATCGTCTGTAATCATGGTGATAACTTCGGGCCTAAACACTGCACCAGTCTCTGCTTGTAATCGGTCAGATCTGCGACATAAGCTGTTCCACCTCCGGTAGCACGGGAAGAATTTTTTTTCTTTTGACAATTTCGCTTTGGCAAATTAATGTCATTGTACCTTTTCTTTATCTGGTCAGCGTTCTTTTTTCCGGGGCCCTGAGCACTGACAGCATCACTGATACGAGTCCAGATACTCTTTATAGGGTGACTGGAAGTTTGCTTTGCACGACAACCAAATAAATAGTCATAAGAGTCGAGTACCATATCAACAAGAACCAGTTTCTGCTGGTTCTCCTGAAGTTTCCCTACTTAATTTATTAAATATATATATATAAGTTTGAAACGCTTCAAGTTCAGTAATTTTTCTGCCTGAAAAAATAGATAAAGTGGACTTTATATATTACTGAAATAACTTCCTGTGACAAATGTGACGTTTCTGACACCTTACAGTCACGTGGGACAAACATGACTGACAAGTTGTAAGAAAATAATAGTACAGTCTTTACTAGTGAGGCATCAGATGTATGAATCATTCGCCTGCACTCAACAATGTTTACACTGTTTTTAGTACATATGGCAAGTGGGCAGCGTCTCGCTACCTGCGAGTTCTAGTGAGTCGATCAGACACACTGTCGTGAGCAAACTGACGCTTTAGTACATGGAGCCCATATAACAAAATCACTTACATTACCACTGGAAATATAAGTGGTATTCCATTTGACATATATGTAATACATTTCAACAAAGCTAGGTAACTAAAAATGTGTTCTGTCTTCATCTTATGTACATATTAGAGAAGATAAAAGATAAATGAATGCAGTTATGAAAAGTTTTTATCTTTCTGAAGAGGTCAAGCCTGCAAAGCAACTCTGAGAAAAACGACCTCATCTACATATACCCACAGGGAGAATGAACACATTGAGAATTCAAAGAAAAAGTATTTAACTTTTACAATGCAAATAACTAGTCCAGACTCCAGTGTATGGGGAATACCTGTCTGCAGTTTAAAGTCTGGATTTTAAAGAACCTACAAATAAAATAACAATTGATTGAGAGTTTAAATATATGTTGTTTTAATTGTCAGCTTCATATAGGATTAATCATCAGTGTGTGTGGAGCAATTATGGGCTAAGCTATGAGTGGAGCTCTATTTATCACTCCTGCTCTTGCGTTAACTCTGCTAGAACTAAGATTTTTGCGTGCATAGGGTATTACAAATTTAAAGTAAAATATTATTGCATGCATGAACTTGGAATATCATGACTGTGTTAACATATTCCCCCATAGGGGCCCATTTATCAAGCTCTGTAGGGAGCTCGAAGGCCCGCGTTTCTGGCGAGCCTTCAGGCTTGCCAGAATCACCAGTTATGAAGCAGCGGTCTAAAGACTGTTGCTCCATAACCTATCCGCCTGTTCTGAGGAGGCGGACAGACATTGGCGCAATTCAACCCGATTGAATACGATCTGGTTGATTCCCCCCCCCCCCTGCTAGCGGCTGATTGGCTGCAAATCTGCAGGGGGTGTATTGCTCTCCGCATTCAGCGATATCTGTCAGACATGATCCGCTGATTGGATCATGTTGGACAGACACATAATAAATAATCCCCACAGACTTTAAAGGAGCATGAAAAGGAAAAACACCCAACAAATCCAACTGCATGATATTTCACATTCCAATGTTCTTTACATAGCAGAGAATGTTCTATAAATTTCTTAACTATATATATATATATATATATATATATATATATATATATATATATATATATATATATATATATATATATATATATATATATATCAAAAGAACCCAAACAGAAGTTGTGGTAGGGAAGCGGCACTCACTGGATTTGAAATTGAAACATACCCCTCTGTGCAGTTAGACAACTGTAGCAGTTTGAATCCTGAACAACTTCTGGTTTACTCTCCCATGTGATCTGACCCCTGGGTTACCATAGTGATCATGATAAACAAAAACTATTATACACATAACATTGAGACACCATGTTACACTTAGTCAGTGATTAGAGTGCTGAAACAAATTGTTATACAATGTGGATGGGTGATCTTAATAAGTAAATAATAATAATAAAAAAGACAATCGCCTAGATTTAGAGTTTTGCGTTAGAAGGGGTGCGTTAGCTACGCATGTTTTTTTTCCCCTGCACCTTTTAACCCCTTAACGACCGACGACGTATGCCATACGTCCTCAAAAAAAAAAGCACTTAACGACCGAGGACGTATGGCATACGTCGTCGGTTTAACAGAGCACTGGAAGCGATCGAAATCGCTTCCAGCTGCTCTAACAGTATTGCAGGCTTGCCTTGAGGTCTAGGCATCCTGCAATACTGTTCCCGAGTGCCGGGACCGGATTGATCACTCCCCCACGAGTGATCACTTCCGGTTTCGCTCCACGTGGAGCCCAGCAGTGTTTCAGAGCATCGGAAGCGATCGGACACGCTTCCGATGCTCTGCTTGTGTGCTACGTGCCTCGGTGGGTCGAGGCACTTAGATATTTGTAAAATAAAAGTAAAAAAATTTTAAAAAAAAACCCGAATAAATAAAAGAAAGCCCTAAATAGCCCCCCCCCTCCCCCTTCACTAGGCATCCAAGATGGCGATGCCCAGTGCATCATGGGGCCTCTGGGGGTGTCCCTAGCCTGCATCATCATAGGGGCAAGCTAGGGTCACCCAATCTGAGCCTCCCACCCTAAAAAAAAAAATAATAATAAAATACCCCATTTGTCTGAGCATGTCAATATTTGTAAATATTGACTATGATCAGTGTGGATCTCCCTTCCTCTCCTCACTTGCCATTTTGTTGGAGAGAGAGAGAGACCTGTATTTAGCAGAGAGAGAGATTTATTTCTTTTATTTGTTAAAAAATATAGAACCAAAGGCTCTTTTCAGAGCCATTAACCCCTAGCTTGCCAGTGATCACTATATATCACTGGCAGTAAAATAGGTGCACTTTTTTTTTGCTGCATTTTGCTGTCTGTGCATTTTTTTAGGGGTTAATTTTGTTGTTGTAATTTTTTAAAAACCCAAAGGCTCTTTTCAGAAACATTTAGTTAATTTAATTTAATTTTCAGAGCCATTAACCCCTAGCTTGCCAGTGATCACTATATATCACTGGCAGTAGCATAGGTGCACTTTTTTTTTGCTGCATTTTGCTGTCTGTGCATTTTTTTTAGGGGTTAATTTTGTTGTTGTAATTTTTTAAAAACCCAAAGGCTCTTTTCAGAAACATTTAGTTAATTTAATTTAATTTTCAGAGCCATTAACCCCTAGCTTGCCAGTGATCGCTATAAATCACTGGCAGTTGCATAGCTGTACTTTTTTGCTGTCTGCGCATTTTTTTAGGGGTTAATTTTGTTGTTGTAATTTTTTAAAAACCCAAAGGCTCTTTTCAGAAACATTTAGTTAATTTAATTTAATTTTCAGAGCCATTAACCCCTAGCTTGCCAGTGATCGCTATAAATCACTGGCAGTTGCATAGCTGTACTTTTTTGCTGTCTGTGCATTTTTTTAGGGGTTAATTTTGTTGTTGTAATTTTTTAAAAACCCAAAGGCTCTTTTCAGAAACATTTAGTTAATTTAATTTAATTTTCAGAGCCATTAACCCCTAGCTTGCCAGTGATCGCTATAAATCACTGGCAGTAGCATAGCTGTACTTTTTTGCTAGTTAATTTAGTTAGTTAATTTAGTTAATTTAATTTAATTTTCAGAGCCATTAACCCCTAGCTTGCCAGTGATCGCTATAAATCACTGGCAGTTGCATAGCTGTACTTTTTTGCTGTCTGTGCATTTTTTTTAGGGGTTAATTTTGTTGTTGTAATTTTTTAAAAACCCAAAGGCTCTTTTCAGAAACATTTAGTTAATTTAATTTAATTTTCAGAGCCATTAACCCCTAGCTTGCCAGTGATCGCTATAAATCACTGGTAGTAGCATAGCTGTACTTTTTTGCTAGTTAATTTAGTTAATTAATTTAGTTAATTTAATTTAATTTTCAGAGCCATTAACCCCTAGCTTGCCAGTGATCGCTATAAATCACTGGCAGTTACATAGCTGTACTTTTTTGCTGTCTGTGCATTTTTTTAGGGGTTAATTTTGTTGTTGTAATTTTTTAAAAACCCAAAGGCTCTTTTCAGAAACATTTAGTTAATTTAATTTAATTTTCAGAGCCATTAACCCCTAGCTTGCCAGTGATCGCTATAAATCACTGGCAGTAGCATAGCTGTACTTTTTTGCTAGTTAATTTAGTTAATTAATTTAGTTAATTTAATTTTTTTTAGTAATTGTTTTCTGTGACAGATACAAACATGTCACAGAAAAGATATAGTGCTGAGGAGGCGTATGCCATCCTTGCGTCAGAGTCAGATGCCTCTATTTCTGACTCAGACCCCAATTTTGACCCTGCCATGTGCTCAGATACATCACTAGATGCAGTCTCAACTGATAGTGATGTATCTGTGGCTGCTAGCCCCCCTGCCAGCCCCCCTGCTACCCCCCCTGCCAGCCCCCCTGCCAGAAGGAGGCGTGTTGCTGCCATTGCTGCTGAAGAGTGGGTAACGCCTCATCTCCAGAGGCCAGATATCCCACCCTTCACAGCAAATGCTGGCATAAATATAGATGTGGCAGGTTTTAGCCCCCAGCAGTTTCTGGAAGTGTTTCTGGGCGATGATATATTGGGGAACATTGTCGCCCAAACTAATTTATATGCCCATCAGTTCCGTGCTGCAAAGCCTGGAACATATTTGGCAAAGCAGCAATGGGCCCCCATCAATGTGCCAGAATTCAAAAAATTCTGGGCATTGACTATGCTGATGGGCATCATAAAGAAACCCTCCATTCGCTCTTACTGGAGTACTAGCCCCATCTGCTCTACCCCCATTTTCTCCCAGACTATGTCGAGGAAGAGGTATGAAATGATTCTGCATTTCATGCACTTCAGCGACAACAGCCTGTGCCCCCCTAGGGAGCATCCCCAATTTGACAGGCTGTATAAAATCCGCCCCCTGATAACCCACTTTTCTGCCAGGTTTGCAGAGGCTTATACACCTGGAAGGAATATATGCGTTGATGAATCCCTAATGAAGTATAAGGGAAGGCTGGGATTCAAGCAGTATATTCCTTCCAAACGCTCCAGATATGGGGTAAAGGTGTATAAGCTCTGTGACAGCGAGACTGGGTATACTCAGGCCTTCCGGGTGTATGAGGGAAAGGATAGCCACCTTGACCCTCCAGGTTGCCCAGAACATATGGGAACCACTGGCAAGATTGTCTGGGACCTGATATTACCCCTAATGAACAAAGGGTATCACTTGTACTTAGACAATTTTTATACAAGTGTCCTTTTGTTCAAGCTACTGTATTGCTTTGATACAGTAGCTTGCGGTACAATTAAAAAGAACCGCGCAGGTTTCCCAGGACAGCTTGTACGCACCCGGCTACGAAGGGGGGAGACCTCAGCTCTGCGCCAAGAGGAGCTGTTGGCACTGAAGTACAGAGACAAGAAGGATGTATACCTTCTTACCACCATCCACACAGAGAGGACGGTGGCGGTTTCTGTACGTGGCAGAGCTGAGATCATAAGGAAGCCAGTGTGCATCAAGTCTTATAACCGGCATATCGGTGGGGTTGATCTGGCTGATCAGCTGCTGCAGCCCTACCTAATTATGCGGAAGACAAGGGCCTGGTACAAAAAGGTTGCAATTTACCTAATGCAGATTGCAACCCACAACGCTTTTTTGTTGTTCAAAAAAGCAAACCCCAGAGTTAAAAGACTTTTTTACAGTTTCAGCTCCAGATTATTACGGGGATTTTGTACCATGATGCACCTGCTCCCCGGGCGGTGATGGGAGAGAGCAGAGTTGGGGCTACCCATTTTATTTTTAAAATCCCCCCTACTGCCACAAAGCAGAAACCACAAAAAAAATGCAGAGTCTGTACCAAGAGGGGGAAGAGAAGGGACACCATATATTACTGTCCTGATTGCCCTGGACAGCCTGCACTCTGCATTGGGGACTGCTTCAAGCGGTACCATACAATGGTCAATTTTTAAAAAAATAAATACATTTGCTGTTACATATATATATATATATATTTTTTGGTTATGTTTACAGTTAGATGTTTTTTTGTTTTTTTTACTTTTACTGTGCCAGATTTTTACATTTCACTACTCTATTTTTTTCTAAAATTGGGCCTGTTTTTTTTTAACCAAAACCCCTGTCAAACCTATGCATGGGGGACATAGGTGTTCTCAGGGTGCCTTGCAGAAAACAACCTGAAGTATGTTTTTGTAATAACTTACAACAGTCTCTCCTAAATTATAGTCAAAAAGCAATGTGTCTGTAAAAATGAAAATTGAAAAATTACCACCATACACTTTCTCCAATTTTTTGGGCTAAAACGGTTGCTTCAAAGGCATCAAAGCACACCATATACAATACCTTGGGGTGTCAACATTTAAAAAAATATACACTTTGAATGCAATAAATAAAAGTGGGGTATGCGATAGGCCCCAGACTAAAGATAGGCCTATCAGAAGAAATACTCTAATTTTTAATAACTAAAATCACAAGTCATAACATTGTAACATAACCTTCCCAAAATCCTGGCAAACCTATGAATGGGGGGCATAGGTGTACTCAGGGTGCCTTGCAGAAAACAACCTGAAGTATTCTTTTGCAATAACTTACAACAATCTCTCCTAAATCATAGTCAAAAAGCAATGTGTCTGTAAAAATGAAAATTGAAAAATTACCACCATATACTTTCTCCAATTTTTTGGGCTAAAACGGTTGCTTCAAAGGCATCAAAGCACACCATATACAATACCTTGGGGTGTCAACATTTAAAAAATATACACTTTGAATGCAATAAATAAAAGTGGGGTATGTGATAGGCCCCAAACTAAAGATAGGCCTATCAGAAGAAATACTCTCATTTTTAATAACTAAAATCATGTAACATAACCTTCCCAAAATCCTGGCAAACCTATGCATGGGGGGCATAGGTGTACTCAGGGTGCCTTGCAGAAAACAACCTGAAGTATTCTTTTGCAATAACTTACAACAATATCTCCTAAATCATAGTAAAAAAGCAATGTGTCTGTAACAATGAAAATTGAAAAATTACCACCATATACTTTCTCCAATTTTTTGGGCTAAAACGGTTGCATCAAAGTCATCAAACCACTCCATGTATAATACCTTGGGGGGTCAACTTTTTAAATATAATCACATTTATGGAAAACAAATAAATTGGGGTATGTTAAAAGACCCCCAAAAAAGACGATAGGCAAAGAAAATATGTTAAATGTGAAAAAAAATCACAAACACATGTCAGACATTTGGCATTGCACCGCCCAAACAAGCCACCAAACCTATGCATAGGTGGTATCACTGAATCAAGAGATGTTGGTGACCACATATTGGTGTCTTCTTTGGTAGTAACACATAACAGGAGCTGTGAATCCATGTCTAAAGTACAATGTATGTGAAAAATAACACAAAGAAATGAATGCCCAATAGTTTGACAAAGACTAGTGGTTGAATTAGTGTATGGAAAGTGTTAAAACACCTGCATTTGAAATACCCTAGGATGTCTACTTTTCAAAAATATATGGTTTTATGGGGGTAAATTACATTGGCCGGCTTCAGAAATGTCTTAAATAGAACATGGGTGCATGGGATGTGAAAATGGGAAGTGTAAAAAATGGAATGCGCTTCCTAAAAATAAGGCCTTCTAGCCCCCAGAGAACCCAACACACCTATACATGGGTGGTATCACTGTACTCAGGAGATGTTGTTGAACACATATTGAGGTGTTTTTTGGCAGTAACACATAACAGGAACTGAGAATCCATGCCTAAAGTACAATGTGTGTGAAAAATAACACAAAAAAATGACTACCCAAAAGTTTGACAAAGACTGGTGGTTAAATAAGTTCATGGAAAGTGTGAAAGTACCAGCATTTCAAATACCCTAGGGGGTCTACTTCTCAAAAATATATGGTTTTATGGGGGTAAATTTCATTGACCGGCTTCAGAAATGTCCCAAATAGGACATGGGTGCATGATGACCGATGTGAAAATTCCAAGTTGAAAAACTGGAATGCGCTTCCTAAAAATAAGGCCTTCTAGCCCCCCAGAGAACTCAACACACCTATACATGGGTGGTATCACTGTACTCAGGAGATGTTGTTGAACATATATTGAGGTGTTTTTTGGCAGTAGCACATAAAAGGAACTGAGAATCCATGCCTAAAGTACAATGTGTGTGAAAAATAACACAAAATAATGACTACCCAAAAGTTTGACAAAGATTGGTGGTTAAATAAGTTTATGGAAAGTGTGAAAATACCAGCATTTCAAATACCCTAGGGGGTCTACTTCTCAAAAATATATGGTTTTACGGGGGTAAATTTCATTGACCGGCTTCAGAAATGTCCCAAATAGGACATGGGTGCATGATGACCGATGTGAAAATTCCAAGTTGAAAAACTGGAATGCGCTTCCTAAAAATAAGGCCTTCTAGCCCCCAGAGAACCCAACACACCTATACATGTGTGGTATCACTGTACTCAGGAGATGTTGTTGAACACATATTGAGGTGTTTTTTGGCAGTAACACATAACAGGAACTGAGAATCCATGCCTAAAGTACAATGTGTGTGAAAAATAACACAAAATAATGACTACCCAAAAGTTTGACAAAGACTGGTGGTTAAATAAGTTCATGGAAAGTGTGAAAATACCAGCATTTCAAATACCCTAGGGGGTCTACTTCTCAAAAATATATGTTTTTATGGGGGTAAATTTCATTGACCGGCTTCAGAAATGTCCCAAATAGGACATGGGTGCATGATGACCGATGTGAAAATTCCAAGTTGAAAAACTGGAATGCGCTTCCTAAAAATAAGGCCTTCTAGCCCCCAGAGAACCCAACACACCTATACATGGGTGGTATCACTGTACTCAGGAGATATTGTTGAACACATATTGAGGTGTATTTTGGCAGTAACACATAACAGGAACTGAGAATCCATGCCTAAAGTACAATGTGTGTGAAAAATAACACAAACAAATGACTACCCAAAAGTTTGACAAAGACTGGTGGTTAAATAAGTTCATGGAAAGTGTGAAAATACCAGCATTTCAAATACCCTAGGGGGTCTACTTCTCAAAAATATATGGTTTTATGGGGGTAAATTTCATTGACCGGCTTCAGAAATGTCCCAAATAGGACATGGGTGCATGATGACCGATGTGAAAATTCCAAGTTGAAAAACTGGAATGCGCTTCCTAAAAATAAGGCCTTCTAGCCCCCAGAGAACCCAACACACCTATACATGGGTGGTATCACTGTACTCAGGAGATGTTGTTGAACACATATTGAGGTGTTTTTTGGCAGTAACACATAACAGGAACTGAGAATCCATGCCTAAAGTACAATGTGTGTGAAAAATAACACAAAATAATGACTACCCAAAAGTTTGACAAAGACTGGTGGTTAAATAAGTTTATGGAAAGTGTGAAAATACCAGCATTTCAAATACCCTAGGGGGTCTACTTCTCAAAAATATATGGTTTTATGGGGGTAAATTTCATTGACCGGCTTCAGAAATGTCCCAAATAGGACATGGGTGCATGATGACCGATGTGAAAATTCCAAGTTGAAAAACTGGAATGCGCTTCCTAAAAATAAGGCCTTCTAGCCCCCAGAGAACCCAACACACCTATACATGGGTGGTATCACTGTACTCAGGAGATGTTGTTGAACACATATTGAGGTGTTTTTTGGCAGTAACACATAACAGGAACTGAGAATCCATGCCTAAAGTACAATGTGTGTGAAAAATAACACAAAATAATGACTACCCAAAAGTTTGACAAAGACTGGTGGTTAAATAAGTTCATGGAAAGTGTGAAAATACCAGCATTTCAAATACCCTAGGGGGTCTACTTCTCAAAAATATATGGTTTTATGGGGGTAAATTTCATTGACCGGCTTCAGAAATGTCCCAAATAGGACATGGGTGCATGATGACCGATGTGAAAATTCCAAGTTGAAAAACTGGAATGCGCTTCCTAAAAATAAGGCCTTCTAGCCCCCAGAGAACCCAACACACCTATACATGGGTGGTATCACTGTACTCAGGAGATGTTGTTGAACACATATTGAGGTGTTTTTTGGCAGTAACACATAACAGGAACTGAGAATCCATGCCTAAAGTACAATGTGTGTGAAAAATAACACAAACAAATGACTACCCAAAAGTTTGACAAAGACTGGTGGTTAAATAAGTTCATGGAAAGTGTGAAAATACCAGCATTTCAAATACCCTAGGGGGTCTACTTCTCAAAAATATATGGTTTGATGGGGGTAAATTTCATTGACCGGCTTCAGAAATGTCCCAAATAGGACATGGGTGCATGATGACCGATGTGAAAATGCCAAGTTGAAAAACTGGAATGCGCTTCCTAAAATTAAGGCCTTTTAGCCCCCAGAGAACCTGACACACCTATACATGGGTGGTATCACTGTACTCAGGAGATGTTGTTGAATACATATTGAGGTGTTTTTTGGCAGTAACACATAACAGGAACTGAGAATCCATGCCTAAAGTACAATGTGTGTGAAAAATAACACAAAAAATGACTATCCAAAAGTTTGACAAAGACTGGTGGTTGAATTAGTGCATGGAAAGTGTTAAAATACCAGCATTTGAAATACCCTAGGGTGTCTACTTTTCAAAAATATATGGTTTGATGGGGGTAAATTCCATTGGCCAGCTTCAGAAATGTCCCAAATAGGACATGGGTGCATGATGACCGATGTGAAAATTCCAAGTTGAAAAACTGGAATGCGCTTCCTAAAATTAAGGCCTTTTAGCCCCCAGAGAACCCGACACACCTATACATGGGTGGTATCACTGTACTCAGGAGATGTTGTTGAACACATATTGAGGTGTTTTTTTGGCAGTAACACATAACAGGAACTGAGAATCCATGCCTAAAGTACAATGTGTGTGAAAAATAACACAAAATAATGACTACCCAAAAGTTTGACAAAGACTGGTGGTTGAATTAGTGCATGGAAAGTGTTAAAATACAAGCATTTGAAATACCCTAGGGTGTCTACTTTTCAAAAATATATGGTTTGATGGGGGTAAATTCCATTGACCAGCTTCAGAAATGTCCCAAATAGGACATGGGTGCATGATGACCGATGTGAAAATTCCAAGTTGAAAAACTGGAATGCGCTTCCTAATATTAAGGCCTTTTAGCCCCCAGAGAACCCGACACACCTATACATGGGTGGTATCACTGTACTCAGGAGATGTTGTTGAACACATATTGAGGTGTTTTTTGGCAGTAACACATAACAGGAACTGAGAATCCATGCCTAAAATACAATGTGTGTGAAAATAACACAAAATAATGACTACCCAAAAGTTTGACAAAGTCTGGTGGTTGAATTAGTGCATTGAAAGTGTTAAAATACAAGCATTTGAAATACCCCAGGGTATCTACTTTTCAAAAATATATGGTTTGATGTGGGTAAATTCCATTGACCAGCTTCAGAAATGTCCCAAATAGGACAAGGGTGCATGATGACCGATGTGAAAATTCCAAGTTGAAAAACTGGAATGCGCTCCCTAAAAATAAGAGCTTTTAGCCCCCCGAGAACCCAACACACCTATACATGGGTGGTATCACTGTACCCAGGAGATGCTGATGAAGACATATGAGGGTGTTATTTGGCAGTAACCCTTAATATTATCAGTAAATGTATTCTTAAATTGCTATTTTGTCAAAAAATCAAATTATTTTTTTTCCCCCCCAAAACTTTGGCATTGATTGGTGGTAAAATGGTTGCATGAAAAAAGTCAAAATACCCCAAGTTTAATACCTTAGGTTGTCTTCTTTTAAAAAATATATACATTTGAAGGGTTATTCAGGGATTCATGACAGATATTGGTGTTACAATGTAACTATCGCCAATTTTTAAAAAACATGGTTTTGAAATAGCAAAGTGCTACTTGTACTTATTGCCCTATAACTTGCAAAAAAAGCAAAGAACATGTAAACATTGGGTATTTATAAACTCAGGACAAAATTTAGAAACTGTTTAGCATTGGTATTTTATGGTGGTTGTAGATGTGTAAGAGATTTTGGGGCTCAAAGTTAGAAAAAGTGCATTTTTTTTCATTTTTTCCTCATATTTTATATTTTGTTTTATAGTAAATTATAAGATATGATGAAAATAATCATATCTTTTGAAAGTCCATTTAATGGCGAGAAAAACAGTATATAATATGTGTGGGTACAGTAAATGAGTAAGAGGAAAATTACAGTTAAACACAAACATCGCAGAAATGCAAAAATAGCCTTGGTCCCAGATGGTCAACAAATTGAAAAGTGGTCTGGTCACTAAGGGGTTAAGTAACGCTGGTATTTAGAGTTCTCTGAAGGGCTGTATTAGGCTCCAAAAAGGGAGCGTACAGGCATATTTACCGCCACTTCAACCCTCAATACCAGCGTTGCTTACGGACGCGGCCAGCTTCAAAAACGTGCTCATGCAGGATTCCCCCATAGGAAACAATGGGGCAGTTTGAGCTGAAAAAAACCTAACACCTGCAAAAAAGCAGCGTTCAGCTCCTAACGCAGCCCCATTGTTTCCTATGGGGAAACACTTCCTAAGTCTGCACCTAACACCCTAACATGTACCCCTAGTCTAAACACCCCTAACCTTACACTTATTAACCCCTAATCTGCTGCCCCCACTATCGCTGACCCCTGCATTACACTTTTAACCCCTAATCTGCCGCTCTGTACACCACCACAACCTACATTATAGCTATGTACCCCTAATCTGCTGCCCCTAACATCGCCGACACCTATATTATATTTATTAACCCCTAATCTGCCCCCCCAAAGTCGCCGCTACCTACCTACACTTATTAACCCCTAATCTGCCGACCGGACCTCGCCGCCACTATAATAAATGTATTAACCCCTAAACCGCCCAACTCCCGCCTCGCAAACACTATAATAAATAGTATTAACCCCTAATCTGCCCTCCCTAACATCGCCGCCACCTACCTATAATTATTAACCCCTAATCTCCCGCCCACAACGTCACCGCTACTATAATAAAGTTATTAACCCCTAAACCTAAGTCTAAACCTAACCCTAACACCCCCCTAACCCTAATACCCCCCTGATCGGAACAGCCAATAGAATGCAAACTCAATATGATTGGCTGATTGGATCAGCCAATCGGATTGAACTTCAATCTGATTGGCTGATTGCATCAGCCAATCAGATTTTTTCTACCTTAATTCCGATTGGCTGATAGAATCCTATCAGCCAATCGAAATTGAAGGGACGCCATCTTGGATGACGTCCCTTAAAGGAACCTTCATTCATCGGGAAGTCGTCGGTTGAAGACGATGGCTCCGCGTCGGCTCCTTTGAAGATGGCTCCGCTCCGCTCTGGATGGATGAAGATTGAAGACGCCGCCTGGATGAAGACTTCTACCGAATGGAGGACCTCTTCTTGCCCCGCATGGATGAAGACTTCTACCAGATGAAGGTCCTCCTCTGTGCACCTTGGATGAAGAATTCAGCTCGGCAGAGTGAAGACGACTCAAGGAAGGATGATCTTCAGGGGGTTAGCGGGGGGTCTGGGTGGGTTAGAGTAGGGGTATGTGGGTGGTGGGTTGTAATGTTGGGGGAGTATTGTATTTTTATTTTCAGGTAAAAGAGCTGATTACTTTGGGGCAATGCCCCACAAAAAGCCCTTTTAAGGGCTGGTAAAAGAGCTGATTACTTTTGTAGTTTAGAATAGGGTAGGGCATTTTTTTTATTTTTTTTATTTTGGGGGGCTTTTTTATTTTATTAGGGGGCTTAGATTAAGTGTAATTAGTTTAAAATTCTTGTATTTTTTTTTATTTTTTGTAATTTAGTGTTTGTTTGTTTTTGTATTATAGAATAGTTTATTTTATTGTATTTTAGTTTAGTTAATTGTTGGTAATTTATTTAATTAATTCAATGATAGTGTAGTGTTAGGTGTATTTGTAACTTAGGTTAGGATTTATTTTACAGGTAATTTTGTACTTATTTTAACTAGGTAGCTATTAAATAGTTATTAACCATTTAATAGCTATTGTACCTAGTTAAAATAAATACAAAGTTGCCTGTAAAATAAATATAAATCCTAAAATAGCTACAATGTAATTATTAGTTATATTGTAGCTATATTAGGGTTTATTTTCTAGGTAAGTATTTAGTTTTAAATAGGATTAATTTATTTCAATTTAGGAATATTATTTTGTTTATTTTAAATTATATTTATGTTAGGGGTGTTAGGGTTAGACTTAGGTTTAGGGGTTAATAAATTTATTATAGTAGCGGCGAGGTTGCGGGTGGAAGATTAGGGGTTAATAATTGTAGATAGGTGGCGGCGATGTTAGGGAGGGCAGATTAGGGGTTAATACTATTTATTATAGTGTTTTCGAGGCGGGAGTGCGGTGGTTTAGGGGTTAATACATTTATTATAGTGGCGGCGAGGTCCAGTCGGCAGATTAGGGGTTAATAAGTGTAGTTTGGTGGTAGCGACATTGGGGGGGCAGATTAGGGGTTAATAAATATAATGTAGGTGTCGGCGGTGTTAGGGGCAGCAGATTAGGGGTTCATAGCTATAATGTAGGTTGCGGCGGTGTCCGGAGCGGCAGATTAGGGGTTAATAATATAATGTAGGTGTCAGCGATAGCGGGGGTGGCAGATTAGGGGTTAATAAGTGTTAAGTTAGGGGTGTTTAGACTCGGGGTTTATGTTAGAGTGTTAGATGTAGACTTAGAGAGTTTTTCCCCATAGGAAACAATGGGGCTGCTTTAGGAGCTGAACGCTGCTTTTTTGCAGGTGTTAGGTTTTTTTTCAGCCAGCTCAGCCCCATTGTATCCTATGAGGATATCGTGCATGAGCACGTTTTGCCAGCTTACCGCTAGGGGTTCATAGCTATAATGTAGGTTACGGCGGTGTCCGGAGCGGTAGATTAGGGGTTAATAATATAATGTAGGTGTCAGCGATAGCAGGGGTGGCGGATTAGGGGTTAATAAGTGTAAAGTTAGGGGTGTTTAGACTCGGGGTTTATGTTAGAGTGTTAGTTGTAGACTTAGAGAGTGTTTCCCCATAGGAAACAATGGGGCTGCTTTAGGAGCTGAACGCTGCTTTTTTGCAGGTGTTAGGTTTTTTTTTCAGCCAGCTCGGCCCCATTGTATCCTATGAGGATATTGTGCATGAGCATGTTTTGCCAGCTTACCGCTACCGTAAGCAACGCTGGTATTGAGGGTTGAAGTGGAGCTAAATTATGCTCAACACACCCTTTTCTGAGCCTAACACAGCCACTCAGAAAACTCTAAATACCAGCGTTGCTTGAAGGGTGCGCTGGGAAAAAAAGCAGCGTTAGCTATGCGGGTCTTTACCGACAAAACTCTAAATCTAGGTGATAGTTAGTGCAGAGGAGAAAGACAATTATTGACAAGTTTGTCTAAATCAGTGTGTTTGTGCTAGTATAGCACATTCGGAATGAAAATAAAGCATAGATCCCAAATCTAATATAGCACCATGCTATGCAAATCTGTTTGTGGCGCAATTTGAAGAGAATAATAAACTTCTGGATACACCAGAAATCTTAGCGTTCTATCGCTATATCGATGATATTCTCCTAATTTGGCAAGGGGAGGAATCTGCACTCTTAAAATGGTTTGATAACCTTAATGCGCTACCAAGCCCCTTAAAATGTACTATACAACTATACAAACAACAGATTGATTTTCTTTACATTAGAATTTTTAAAAACAAAGGTAAATTTGGCACCACTTTGAACAGAAAGCCTACAGACAGGAATTCAATTCTCCATGGCAGAAGTTTCCATCCTCCAATACTTCTACCTGCTATCCCAAAGGCACAGTTTGATCGAGTAATTAGGAACAATACTTTGGATGATACTAAACTAATTCAGATCAATTAAATGGAACAACGATTTAAACAGAGGGGCTATGGAGCAAGATTGTTAAAAAAATCCAAAATAAAAGCAGTGGAAGCTGAAACCAAACATACCAAGAGGGCACAGAAAATACTCACTTTTACCACAACGTACTACCCGGACAAACAACTAATAGGTTCCACTCTACAAAAACATTGGGACATTATCAAAACTGATCCTAATCTACCTTTTGAGGACTACGACCCACCACTTGTATGTTTTTGTCGGGGTATTAACCTCAAGGACCAATTGATGCGACCATGGACAACAGAATAACACAAAGAACATGGTTGCCTGTAAAGAAACCAGGATGCTACCAACCAGGATCCACCATCCCCATACCAACAAAGAATTTGTGATTAAACATTATGTCACTTGCACCACTACTTACATAATCTACATAATTATTTGTGCATGTGGACTTTTTTATGTGGGAAAGACTTGTGACACCTTGAGAAAAAATATGGTGAAAAGCACTTCTGATCAGCCAGTTGCTAGACTTTTTGCGGAAATGGAACACAGTTTCCCAACTGAAAACCAAGATAATTGACCATGTCCCTCCTGCAAAGCGAGAAGGTAACAGGGACAAAAAACTCCTCCAAATTGAATCCAGATGGATTTACAAACTGGACACACTCTACCCAAAGGGTTTAAACATGATGCTAGAGTGGCACTGTTTCTTATAATATGTTTGCCTTTAATTAAAGGGATACAACACCTTAGACCAGGGTTTCCTTCTATCACCTGTGATAGAATTCATCGATCTGCTCCAGGGTTAATACATCTGATTAATCTCAGGGTTTTGGCTGTGCAGCTTCCCCAGTACAGGTTTGGTCTATTTTTGTATCCTCTATTACAAAGCAACAGTGCATAGCATCTATATCAATGAGATAAGTCCATTCATGTTTACTTATTTATTTTTTGTTCGTTCTAATGTTTCCATACCATGTGTAATTATGACTGCATACCTTATTAAGAACATTCCTAAGATTTTGATTCCCAAAAAAATATTTGTTGATTGTTTTAATGACATGCACTAACTATGTGCTTAACTTAACTCTGTCACATGCTGTGGTAATGGAATTTGGAAGCTATGCTTTATTTCTTTCATGTAATTGGCAAGAGTCCATGAGCTAGTGACGTATGGGATATACAATCCTACCAGGAGGGGCAAAGTTTCCCAAACCTCAAAATGCCTATAAATACACCCCTCACCACACCCACAATTCAGTTTTACAAACTTTGCCTCCTATGGAGGTGGTGAAGTAAGTTTGTGCTTAGATTTCTATGTTGACATGTGCTTCTCAGCATTTTGAAGCCCGATTCCTCTCAGAGTACAGTAAATGTGAGAGGGATGTGAAGGGAGTATCACGTATTGAATGCAATGGTTTTCCGCATGGAAGAACTATTTCATAGGTTCTCTGTTATCGGTCGTAGAGATTCATCTCCTACCTCCCTTTTCAGATAGATGATATACTCTTATATACCATTACCTCTACTGATAACTGTTTCAGTACTGGTTTGGTTATCTTCTGTATGTGGATGGGTGTCTTTCGGTAAGTATGTTTTTTATTACTTAAGACACTCCAGCTATGGCTTGGCACTTGATGCATTTATATAAAGTTCTAAATATATGTATTGTACTTATATTTGCCATGAGTCAGGTTCATGTATTTCCTTGTGCAGACTGTCATTTTCATATTTGGGGAAAATAAACATATAAAGAAATATTTTTTCATATCTGGGGTTTAGTCTTTTTTTCAGATTGACTACATTTTTCTTGCAAAGACTTTATTGCATCATTCTTGGCGTGAGAATTTGTTGGGGCGAAAGTATGTCCATTGACGCAAGTTCGTCATTTCCAACATCGTAGTTGACGCCGAGTCCTTACACAGGGTTGCATCGTTAGTAACGCAAGTGTATCATTTCCAGATGTTGTTGGTGGAAAAAAAAAATCAGTTACGTTGTGCGTCATACTTGGCGCCAAATTTTTCATTCATTTATTACCCCATTGCCTTTTTCTATGTCAGAGGGCTATGCTATTTGCATTTTTTTCCCATTCCTGAAACTGTCATATAAGGAAATTGATAATTTTGCTGTATATGTTGTTTTTTTCTTTTACATTTTGCAAGTTGTCTCAATCTGATCCTGTCTGAAAAGTATCTGTTGTAACTTTGCTGCTTGACATCGGTTCTACCAAAGCTAAGTGCAATTATTGTAAGATTGTGGAAATTATATCTCCGAATGTCATTTGTAATAGTTGTCATGATAAACTTTTACATGCAGAGAATGTATCCATCAGTAATAGTACATTGCCAGTTGCAGTTCCTTCAACTTCTAATGTACATGATATACCTATGAATTTTAAAGAATTTGTTACTAAATCTATTCAGAAGGCTTTGTCTGCATTTCTGCCTTCTTATAAATGTAAAAGGTCTTTTAAAACTTCTCATAAAGTTGATGATGATGAAATTTCAAATGACTGACAACATAATGATTTATCCTCCTCTGATGAGGATCTATATGATTCAGAAGATCCTTCCTCAGATATTGACACTGACAAATCTAATTATTTATTTAAAATAGAGTATATTCGTTCTTTGTTAAAAGAAGTGTTAATTACTTTGGATATTGAGGAAGCCAGTCCTCTTGACGTTAAGACTAGTAAACATTTAAATGCTGTTTTTAAACCTCCTGTGGTTACTCCAGAGGTTTTTCCTATTCCTGATGGTATTTCTAATATGATTTCTAAGGAATGGAATAAGCTAGGTACTCCTTTCATTCCTTCTTCAAGGTTTAAAAAATTTTATCCTTTACCAGCAATTTCAATAGAGTTTTGGGAAAAGATCCCCAAAGTTGATGGGGCTATTTCTACTCTTGCTAAAAGTACCACTATTCCTATGGAAGATAGTACTTCTTTTAAAGACCCTTTAGATAGGAAACTTGAATCTTATCTAAGGAAAGCCTATTTATATTCAGGTCATCTTCTTAGGCCTGCAATTTCTTTGGCTGATGTTGCGGCTGCATCAACTTTTTGGTTGGAGAATTAGCACAACAATTATTGGATTCTGACATATCTAGCATTGTTCGCTTACTGCAACATGCTAATCCTTTTATTTGTGATGCCATTTTTGATATTATCAAAATTGATGTTAGATCCATATCTTTAGCTATTTTTTGCTAGAAGAGCTTTGTGGCTTAAACCTTGAAATGCTGATATGACATCTAAGTCTAGACCATTATCTCTTTCTTTCCAAGGTAATCATTTATTTGGTTCTTAGTTGGATTCTATTATTTCAACTGTTAGTGGGGGAAAAGGAGTTTTTCTGCCTCAAGATAAAAAAACCTAAGGGTAAATCTAAGGCTTCTACCCAATTTCATTCCTTTCATAAAAATAAGGAACAAAAATCTAATCCTTCCCCCAAGTAATATGTTTCCAATTGGAAGCCTTCCTCAAATTGGAATAAATCCAAGCCTTTTAAAAAACCAAAGTCATCCCCTAAGTCCACATTAAGGTGCGGCCCTCATTCCAGCTCAGCAGGTAGGGGGCAGATTAGGGCTTTTCAAGGATATTTGGATAAATTCTGTCCAAAATCAATGGATTCAGAGCATTGTCTCTCAAGGGTATCGAATAGGATTCAAAGTAAGACTTCCTGTGAGAATATTTTTTTTCTCACGTATCCCAAATCCAGTAAAAGCTCAGGCTTTACAGAAGTGTGTTTCAGACCTGGAGTGTTCAGGGGTAATCATGCCAGTTCCTTTTCAGGAACAAGGTCTAGGGTTTTATTCAAATCTATTTATTGTCCCAAAGAAGGAAAATTCATTCAGACCAGTTCTGGATCTGAAAATTTTGAATCGTTATGTAAAAGTACCAACTTTCAAGATGGTGACTATAAGGACTATTCTGCCTTTTGTTGAGCAAGAACATTATATGTCTACAATAGACTTACAGGATGCATACCTTCATATTCCGATTCATCCAGAACATTATCCGTTCCTGAGATTCTCTTTTCTAGATAAGGATTAACAATTTGTTGCTCTTCCATTTGGCCTAACAACAGCTCCAGGAATCTTTTCAAAGGTTCTAGGTGCCCTACTTTCTGTAATCAGAGAGCAGGGTATTGTGGTGTTTCCTTATTCGGACAATATCTTGGTACTAGCTCAGTCTTTACGTTTTGCAGAATCTCACACAAATCAACTAGTGTTGTTTCTTCAAAGACATGGTTGGAGGATCAATTTACCAAAAAGTTTCTTGTTTCCTCAGACAAGGGTCACCTTGTTAGAATTCCAGATAGATTCAGTGTCCATGACTCTGTCTTTAAAAGACAAGATTCATTTGAAATTGGTTGCAACCTGTTGGCACCTTCAGTCCTCAGTCATTCCCTTCAGTGGCTATGTGCATGTAAGTTTTAGGCATCATGACTGCAGCATCGGGCGCGATTCCTTTTGCTCGTTTTCACATGAGACCTCTCCAGCTTTGTATGCTGAATCAATGGTGCAGGGATTATACAAAGATATCACAATTAATATCCTTAAATCCCAATGTTTAACACTCTCTGACGTGGTGGTCAAATCACCAGCGTTTAGTTCAAGGGGCTTCCTTTGTTCGGCCAACCTGGACTGTGATCACTACAGATGCAAGTCTTTCAGGTTGGGGAGCTGTTTGGGGATCTCTGACAGTGCAAGGGGTTTGGAAATCTCAAGAGGCGAGATTACCAATCTCTGCAATTCTCAGAACTCTTCAGTTTTGGCCTCTGTTGAAGAGAGAACCGTTCATTTGCTTTTAGACAGACAATATTACAACTGTGGCATATGTCAATCATCATGGTGGGACTCACAGTCCCCAAGCTATGAAAGAAGTATCTCGGATACTTGCTTGGGCGGAATCCAGCTCCTGTCTAATCTCTGCGGTGCATATCCTAGGTATAGACAATTGGGAGGCGGATTATCTCAGCCGTCAGACTTTACATCCAGGGGAGTGGTCCCTCCATCCAGATGTGTTTTCTCAGATTGTTCAGATGTTGGGTCTTCCAGAGATAGATCTGATGGCCTCTCATTTAAAAAAGAAACTTCCCAGATACCTGTCCATGTCCAAGGATGTTCAGGTGGAAGCAGTGGATACGCTGACACTTTCTTGGTGTTATCATCCTGCTTACATTTTCCCGCCTCTATTTCTTCCAAGAGTGATCTCCAAAATCATCATGGAACAATCGTTTGTGTTGCTGGTGGCTCCAGCATGCCCACACAGGTTTTGGTATGCGGATCTTGTTTGGATGTCCCTTTGCCAACCTTGCCACTTCCGTTAAGGCCGGACCTACTGTCTCAAGGTCCGTTTTTCCATCAGGATCTCAAATCATTAAATTTGAAGGTATGGAAATTGAACGTTTAGTGCTAAGTCATAGAGGGTTCTCTGACTCAGTGATTTATACTATGTTACAAGCTCGTAAATCTGTCTCTAGAAAGATTTATTATTGAGTTTGGAAGACCTACATTTCATGGTGTTCTTCTCATAAATTCTCTTGGCATTCTTTTAGAATTCCTAGAATTTTACAGTTTCTTCAGGATGGTTTGGATAAGGGTTTGTCTGTAAGTTCCTTGAAGGGACAAATCTCAGCTCTTTCTGTTTTATTTCACAGAAAGATTGCTAAACTTCCTGATATTCACTGTTTTGTACAGGCTTTAGTTCGTATTAAGCCTGTCATTAAATAAATTTCTCCTCCTTGGAGTCTTAATTTGGTTTGGAAGGCGTTACAGGCTCCTCCATTTGAGCCTATGCATTCTTTGGACATTAAACTTCTTTCTTGGAAAGTGTTGTTCCTTTTGGCTATCTCTTCTGTTAGAAGAGTTTCTGAGCTATCTGCTCTTTCTTGCGAATCTCCTTTTCTGATTTTTCATCAGAATAAGGCAGTTTTGCGGACTTTATTTAAATTTTTACCTAAGGTTGTGAAATCTAACAACATTAGTAGAGAAATTGTTGTCCCTTCCTTGTGTCCTAATCCTAAGAATTCTTTGGACAGATCCTACATTCTTTGGATGTGGTGAGAGCTTTGAAATATTATGTTGAAGCTACTAAAGATTTCAGGAAGACTTCTAGTCTATTTGTTATATTTCCTGGTCCTAGGAAAGGTCAGAAGGCTTCTGCTATTTCCTTGGCTTCTGGGTTAAAGCTTTTGATTCTTCAAGATTATTTGGAGTCGGGTCTGACGCTGCCTCATAGAATTACAGCTCATTCTACTAGATCAGTCTCCACTTCGTGGGCTTTTAATAATGAAGCTTCAGTTGATCAGATTTGCAAAGCGGCAACTTGGTCCTCTTTGCATACATTTACTAAATTCTACCGTTTTAATGTATTTGCTTCTTCAGAAGCAGTTTTTGGTAGAAAAGTTCTTCAGGCAGCTGTTTCAGTTTGATTCTTCTGCTGATGTTTTAAGTTTTTCATGTCATTAAAGAATAAACTTAAAATTTGTGTTGTGGATTATTTTTTCAGGGGAAAATGGCTGTTTTTTATTTTATCCCTCCCTCTCTAGTGACTCTTGCGTGGAGTTCCACATCTTGGGTATTGATATCCCATACGTCCCTAGCGAATGGACTCTTGCCAATTACATTAAAGAAAACATAATTTATGTAAGAATTTACCTGAAAATTCCTTTCTTTCATATTGGTAAGAGTCCATGAGGCCAACCCTTTTTTATGGTGGTTATGATTTTTTTTTATAGAGCACAATTATTTCCAATTTCCTTTGTTGATGCTTTTTACTCCTTTCTTTATCACCCCACTACTTGGCTATTCGTTAAACTGAATTGTGGGTGTGGTGAGGGGTATATTTATAGGCATTTTGAGGTTTGGTAAACTTTGCCCCTCCTAGTAGGATTGTATATCCCATACGTCACTAGCTCATGGACTCTTGCCAATATGAAAGAAATGAATTTATCAGGTAAATTCTTACATAAATTATGCTTTTTCATTCCGAATGTACTTTAGCACAAACACACTGATTTAGACAAACTTGTCAATAATTGTCTTTCTACTCTGCACTAACTATCAGATAGATTACGAGTTTTGAGCGCTATAGGGAAATTAACGTCCGACACAAAAGCGTTGTTATTTCACCTCCCTATAGCGTTGCTATTACAGGTTTTTTAAAACCCGGCTTGTGCAGGCGATATGGTGGCATTGAGCTCCATACCTCACCCAAAAACAAGCCGTGTTTTGACATGCTCATGCACGATTTCCCCATAGACATCAATGGGGAGAGTCCGACAAAAAAAAGCCTAACACCTGATATCTGTTATGTTCCTGTCCCTTTAAATCAGGATGTTCAGGTATTCACATTCCTATATAAGGCCCCTCCTCCAGTCTACCTATGCTTGGTAATTTGTATTCACTTAGCTATAAGCTGAGCAACAACGAAGACACCTTGCTGATATTCCTAACCTAGGAATTTACTATTAGTAACTACAATTGCTGTGTGCTTTTCAACTTTGGATCGTCATATTTCAGGTTTCCTTATTTTGACCGGAATCCTCAAAGTATCTTTCACTTGTTAAATCTGTTTCTCCCGGCTTATACATTGAAAGCCGTGTATCGGCGTCTGACGTCACCGTAAGTCTCAGGAGCTCTCTCTCACTCTGGCTGCAAACAACCAACTCCTGTGCTTAATAGCAACTCACCTTGAAGCTGCGGTAACCGTTACTATTTCTTACTCTCTGAAGGTGGTAACGTATTATACCTTAATTCACTTACTACTTTTAAGGACTTTCCTGCATGTTATACAGTGTGACGCTTATGCAAATACAGCTACCTTTAACAATCTGATTGCTTGTAATATCTATCGATTCAGCTTGACGAACTGTGCTTTAATATTCTATGTGCCTTATCAAATATCATACTGTTGGTTGTGAAGGACTGCCTGCTGTTTACATGAATACTAACAACGTTATAGACTAACTAAGGACTGCCTGTTAACTAAAAACAATATAACCTGTTATAGAGCTCTCCTGCTTAATTTAAATAGAAACACCTCCTGGTTGCAACCTGTGTTATTTGAGGCTGACATTCACCTACTAACACTAATCTATATTTATCTTTCTTTTATCTACTATCTGTATAATTATCTGCATATTGCAAACTGCTATTGCAATCGGGATAATATACCTTTAAATCTCATTTCTTTCACTCTGCATCCATGCAGCAGTGACCCTCAGATCTATGAGCAAAAACTAGGTTCTTGATTACATCTAATGAACCTAAAGGTTTGGTGTGAGACTGAGTGGTCCTGCAGTTAAGGATATCAAATACTTGCACCTAACATAACATATTACCAAGCCTAACATATATCCTACAGCATGGATATCAGTGAACTTACAAACCGTGTTGGTTCCCTTGCACAAAGCATGGACCATATGCTACAAGGCCTCAGAGAAATTAAAATTGAAAATGATCACATTAGGAAGTTTATTAATGTGCATTTATCTGATAAACCTGCTCCTATTGATTTAACACCTGAACCAATTGTATCTCCACCTGAAAAATTCTTTGGTGACAGGACTCAGTTTAGAGAATTTAAAAACTCCTGTACTTTGTATTTTTCTTTAAAACCCCGAACCTATGCATCTGATCGAGTCAAAGTTCTAACGGTCATCTCATATCTCAGAGGAGAGGCTAAATCATGGGCTAACGCCTTCTATGAGAACAATGACCCCATATTGGACTCCTTAGATGCCTTTTTCTCTGCCATGTCCCTATTATATGAAGACCATCATAAGCAGAATACTGCTGAGACTGCTCTTAGGAACCTACGACAAGGTAAAAGAGCAGTAGAAGAATATATCACGGACTTTAAAAGATGGGCACCAGACACCCAATGGAATGAACCTGCTCTGAGAAATCAGTTCAGAACAGGTCTTTCTGAAACATTAAAAGATGAATTAGCCCGTGGTGCAGTTCCTGTGGATTTAGAGAATCTTATGACCTTATGTATCACTGTTGATAGAAGGATAAGAGAACGTAGATCTGAAAGGGCACTATCTGATCCTGTTGTCAAGAAAATCCCAGCATACCATCCTGTGGTCACTGCACCATCTAAATCAAATGATGAACCTATGGAAGTTGCTGTCATGAGGGGTCCTCTAAAACCAGAGGAAAAAGCCAGAAGGAAGCTACATAACTTGTGTTTATATTGCGCAGCAAAGGACCATGCTGTTAGAGACTGTCCTGTGCTTATCAGACAGAAGAGGGGTAAGAATCTTCAACACCAAAATTGCCTTAATAAATTGTCTGCGCTTACCACTCATTTACCAATTTCTGTTCTTTTGCAGTGGCGTCTACAGAAGACAAAAACCCAGGCCGTTATTGACTCTGGTGCATCTGGGAATTTCATTGACCAAGCATTTGTAACAAAACATAAAATACCCACAATAAAAAAAGATAGTGCACAAGCCATAAGATTGGTTGATGGTTTTCTTATGAATACGGGGCCTATCACCCATCACACTACACCCTTACAAGTTATCACACAGAAGGGCCATACTGAGACATGTACATTTGACATTTTGCCCTCTAGTTTATACCCGTTAATTTTTGGTATCAATTGGTTGATAAAACATGATCCTGATATTTCTTGGAAGCAAGGTGTTGTGAATTTTAATTCCACTTACTGTAAGGAAGTCTGTTTTCCCAAAGCTTCTGTGTGTTGTATGACTGATCATGTTTTACCTGAATGTTATAAAGAATATTCTGATGTGTTTGACAAAGTAGAAGCTCAGAACTTACCCCCCCACAGGTCATATGACTGTCCTATAGACTTACTACCGGGCAGTTCCATTCCCTTTGGTCATATATACCCTATGTCAGAACCTGAATTGGTTCATTTGAAACAGTACTTAGAGGATAACCTTAAGAAAGGTTTTATAAGACCTTCCACCTCTCCAGCGGGTGCTGCAATGTTTTTTGTTAAAAATAAGGACGGATCACTTCGTCCTATTATCGACTACAGACAACTTAATAAATGTACCAAGAAAAACAGGTACCCACTCCCACTTATCCCTGAACTTATAGAACGGTTGCAAGGAGCTAAAATTTACACAAAATTAGATCTTAGAGGAGCTTATAACTTGATAAGAATGAGGAAAGGCGATGAGTGGCTAACAGCTTTCCGCACACGTTATGGACTGTATGAATATACAGTAATGCCTTTTGGGCTGTGCAACGCTCCTGCAACGTTCCAGTGTTTTATAAATGACGTATTTCATGACTTACTTGATGTCTGTATGGTCATTTATTTAGATGACATTTTAATCTATTCTGACAATATAACAAACCATCACACCCATGTCAAGCTTGTTTTGTCCAGACTTCGTACACACCATCTCTATGCCAAGTTAGAGAAATGCATTTTTAATACCACTACTATCTCCTTCTTAGGATACCAGGTTTCCCCTTCTGGTATCGCTATGGAAGCAAACAAAGTGGAAGCTATTACTAACTGGAGCACCCCCCGTACAAAAAAAGATGTTCAGAGATTTCTTGGGTTTGCAAACTTCTATAGGAAGTTTATCAAGGGCTTTTCTGAGATTGCTAGACCCTTGACTAAATTAACTCAGAAAAAACCTGGTTTCTCTTGGAATATACATGCTGAGAACGCATTTAAAGTATTAAAGGAGAGGTTTGTAACAGCACCGATACTCAAATTCCCAGATCCCAGTTTACAGTACACGCTTGAGGTTGATGCTTCTGAGTACGCTCTTGGAGCTGTACTCTCACAAAGAGTTTCACCCAAGGAAGCACTACATCCAATATCATATTACTCTAGGGTAATGAGCTCAGCCGAGCTAAATTATGCTATTGGTGAAAAAGAGCTTCTCGCTATAAAATCAGCACTAGAGTTTTGGAGACACCTCCTTGAGGGTACTAAACATACTATTCTTATATTTACGGATCATAGAAACCTTGAATATTTAAAAACCAGCAAAACATTAACATCTAGACAAGTTAGATGGAGCCTCTTCTTTTCAAGATTTGATTTTACCATCACTTACCGCCCAGGTTCCAAAAATACAAAAGCAGATGCGCTTTCAAGGAAGGATCCAAAACCTCAACATTATATACCTCCAGATTCTATCATTCCACAAAATAAGTTCATTGGATTGACTTCAATCACTGAAACCTCTATAAAAGAGTATCAGAGAGCAGATCCAAAACTCCCATTAGCAGATCTACAAAAACACAGTAGTAATCTGTATTACCATGGAAACCAGATATACATTCCAGAACCTCTACGAAATGAATTGATGCATTCTGCACATGATTCTCTCCTTTCAGGACATCCTGGACTTCATAAAACACTACGCATACTACAAAGAGACTATTGGTGGCCCAATATGAAAAGTTCTGTCTCTTCTTACATTCGATCCTGTTCTGTCTGCGCTACTTGCAAACATACTAGAACTCGTCCTTATGGACTTCTACTTTCATTACCAGTTCCTGAAAGACCCTGGAAGGACATAGCAATGGACTATATAGTGGAGCTACCTCCATCCTCTAATCATAACACAATTCTAGTCATTGTTGATCTTTTTTCTAAAATGGCACACTTTATCCCACATATGGGTTTACCAACCGCATCCGAAACAGCCATACTGTTCTTGAATCATGTTGTAAAGTTACATGGACTACCTGACTCCATCACGTCTGATAGAGGATCTCAATTCACCTCTAAGTTCTGGACTCAGTTATGTTCTATTCTCAAGATTACTAGGAGATTAAGTACTGCTTATCATCCCCAGACTAATGGTCAGTGCGAAAGGACTAACCAGTCTCTTGAACAGTATCTGAGATGCTATTGTACCAACCAACAGGATAACTGGTTCGCTCTGCTGCCTACTGCAGAATTTGCACATAATAACATGACCAACGCATCCACAAAAACTTCGCCATTCTATATTAATTATGGTTTTCACCCTTCATATCATCTTTTCCACAGAACCGATTCCTTGCTACCTACGGTTGATCAGACAGTTAATACTATTGCTGAGGGTTTTTCTGTTCTCAAAACAACCTTACAAGAAGCTCAAGCTTCACAGAAACATCATTATGATTTGAGACGCTCAAAACCCCCTCCTTATAAACCTGGGGATAAGGTTTGGCTAAGTACCAAACACCTGAAACTCTGTATTCCAAGTAAAAAGCTTGGAAGTCTCTTCATAGGTCCCTATGACATAGTTAAGGTTGTTAATCCAAATGCTGTGACTCTTCAGCTACCTCCCTCTCTCAGGATACATCCTACATTCCATGTGTCCCTCCTGAAACCTTTCTCTCCGACAAGGGATCCCCCTCATCCGTCATTGACTAACCCTCCAGTTGTGGATGATGTTGAGTATGAAGTGGATTCTATTTTGGACTCTCGTTTATACCGCAATCAACTCCAGTACCTGGTACGATGGAAAGGTTTTGGGGCTGATGAGGACTCCTGGGAACCATACTCTAATTTGTCGGCACCCCGTCTTCTTTCAATTTTCCATCGAAGACATCCCGACCGACCCAAGCCTTGATCCGCGGAGCGGCTCTTTTTAGGGGGGCGTCCTGTTATGTTCCTGTCCCTTTAAATCAGGATGTTCAGGTATTCACATTCCTATATAAGGCCCCTCCTCCAGTCTACCTATGCTTGGTAATTTGTATTCACTTAGCTATAAGCTGAGCAACAACGAAGACACCTTGCTGATATTCCTAACCTAGGAATTTACTATTAGTAACTACAATTGCTGTGTGCTTTTCAACTTTGGATCGTCATATTTCAGGTTTCCTTATTTTGACCGGAATCCTCAAAGTATCTTTCACTTGTTAAATCTGTTTCTCCCGGCTTATACATTGAAAGCCGTGTATCGGCGTCTGACGTCACCGTAAGTCTCAGGAGCTCTCTCTCACTCTGGCTGCAAACAACCAACTCCTGTGCTTAATAGCAACTCACCTTGAAGCTGCGGTAACCGTTACTATTTCTTACTCTCTGAAGGTGGTAACGTATTATACCTTAATTCACTTACTACTTTTAAGGACTTTCCTGCATGTTATACAGTGTGACGCTTATGCAAATACAGCTACCTTTAACAATCTGATTGCTTGTAATATCTATCGATTCAGCTTGACGAACTGTGCTTTAATATTCTATGTGCCTTATCAAATATCATACTGTTGGTTGTGAAGGACTGCCTGCTGTTTACATGAATACTAACAACGTTATAGACTAACTAAGGACTGCCTGTTAACTAAAAACAATATAACCTGTTATAGAGCTCTCCTGCTTAATTTAAATAGAAACACCTCCTGGTTGCAACCTGTGTTATTTGAGGCTGACATTCACCTACTAACACTAATCTATATTTATCTTTCTTTTATCTACTATCTGTATAATAATCTGCATATTGCAAACTGCTATTGCAATCGGGATAATATACCTTTAAATCTCATTTCTTTCACTCTGCATCCATGCAGCAGTGACCCTCAGATCTATGAGCAAAAACTAGGTTCTTGATTACATCTAATGAACCTAAAGGTTTGGTGTGAGACTGAGTGGTCCTGCAGTTAAGGATATCAAATACTTGCACCTAACATAACAATATCACAGAATGAAAAGCTCCCTAACACAGCCCCATTGATGTCTATAGGGGAAGAAAAAGTTATGTTTAAACCTAACACCCTAACATAAAAAACAAGTCTAAACACCCCTAATCTGCTGCCCCAACATCGCCGCCACCTACATAATGTTATTAACCTCTAATCTGCTGCCCCCGACATCAACGCCACCTACATAATGTTATTAACCCCTAATCTGCCACCCTTAACATCGCCGCCACCTACATTACAGTTATTAACCCCTAATCTGCTGGCCCGAATATTTCCGCCAACTGCCTACACTTATTAGCCTCTAATCTGCTGCCCCCAATGTCAACGCCACTTTACAAAGGTTATTAACCCCTAAACCTCTGGCCTCCCACATCACTAACACTACATAAATAAATTAACCCCTAAACCTAACCCTTATGTAACCCTAACCCTAAGCATAAGTCTAACCCTAACATAACCCTGAACATAACCCTAATCCTAACACCCTCTAACTTAAATATAATTAAAATAAATCGAAATAAAACTTACAATTATTACCCAAATAACCTATTTAAAATGAAATATATAAATTAACCCCTAAACCTAACCCTAACGTAACCCTAACCCTAAGCATAAGTCTAAAGCTAACGTAACCCTGAACCTAACCCTAATCCTAACACCCCCTAACTTAAATATAATTAAAATAAATCTAAATAAAACTTACAATTATTACCCAAATAACCTATTTAAAACGAAATACATGCTTACCTGTAAAATAAAACCTAAGCAAGCTACAAAATAACTAATAGTTACATTGAGCTCGCATTCTATTGGCTATTTCAATCAGCCAATAGAATGTGAGCTCAATCCTATTGGCTGATTGGATCAGCCAATAGGATGAAAGCTCAATCCTATTGGCTGATTGTAACAGCCAATAGGATTTTTTCACCTTTAATTCCTATTGGCTGATAGAATTTTATCAGCCAATCGGAATGTAAGGGACGCCATCTTGGATGACGTCACTTAAAGGGAAACTTCATTCTACAGCAGTGATCGGAAGAAGAGGATGCTCCGCGCAGGATGTCTTGAAGATGGAGCCGCTCCGCAATGGATGGATGAAGATAGAAGATGCCATCTGGATGAAGACATCTGCCTGCTTGGATGAAGACATCTGCCAGCTTCGATGAGTACTTCTACCCGTTTGGATGAAGACTTCTGCTGCCTGGATGAGGATGGATGTCTGGTCTAGAAAAACTGTAAGTGGATCATCGTGGGTTAGTGTTAGTTTTTTTTAAGGGATTTTATTTTTAGAGTAGAGTTTTGGGCAATGTAAAAGAGCTAAATGCCCTTTTAAGGGCAATGCCCATCCAAATTCCCTTTTCAGGGCAATGGTTAGCTTAGGTTTATTTAGATAGGTTTTTATTTGGGGGGTTTGGTTGTGTGGGTGGTGGGTTTTACTGTTGGGGGGTTGTTTGTATTTTGTTTTTACAGGTAAAAGAGCTCATTTCTTTGGGGCAATGTCCCGCAAAAGGCCCTTTAAAGGGCTATTGGCAGTTAAGTGTAGGCTAGGATTTTTTTTATTTTGGGGGGCTTTTTTATTTTTATAGAACTATTAGATTAGGAGTAATTCATTTTTATTTTGGATAATTTTGTTTTTTTATTTTGTGTAATTTAGTGTTTATATTTTTTTGTAATTTAGACAAATGTATTTGAATAATTTAATTTTTTTATTTTATTGTAATGTTAGTTTTTAGTGTAAGGCAGGTTAGGTTTTATTTTACAGGTAACTTTGTATTTATTTTAGCTATGTAGTTAGTAAATAGTTAATAACTATTTACTAACTAGTCTACCTATTTAAAATAAATAGAAACTTAACTGTGAAATAAAAATAAAACCTAAGCAAGCTACAATTTAACTATTAGTTATTTTGTAGCTAGCTTAGGTTTTATTTTAAAGGTATGTATTTAGTATTAAATAGGTTATTTAGATAATAATTGTATGTTTTATTTAGATTTATTTTAATTATATTTAAGTAAGGGGGTGTTAGGGTTAGGGTTACGTTAAGGTTAGGGTTAGATTTAGGCTTAGGGTTATGTTAGGGTTAGTTTTAGGGGTTAATATATTTATGTAGTGATGCAGGAGGGTGGCGGTTTAGGGGTTAATAAGTTTATTATAGTGGCGACGATGTCGGGGAGCGGCAGAATATGGTTTAATAAATTTTTTAAGGTGCGGCGATGTCCAGAGCGGCAGATTAGGGATTAATTAACTTATTATAGTGTTTGCGATGCTGGAGGTCCTCGGTTTAGGGGTTAATAGGTAGTCTATGGGTGTTAGGGTACTTTTTAACACTTTAGTTATGAGTTTTATGCTACAGCTTTGTAACGTAAAACTCATAACTACTGACTTTAGATGGCGGTACAGATCTTATGGATATAGAGTGTACCACTCACTTTTTGGCCTCCCATTCAAACTTGTAATACCGGCGCTATGAAAGTCCCATTGAAAAAGGACTTTTTAAAAAGTGCGCAACTGACGTTGCGTGACGACCAGAAAGGTTTGCGTTATACCTATACCTATAAGACTTGTAATAGCGGTGTTAGGAAAAAAGCAGCATTATGAAGCATAACAATGTTTTTTCTCTCATAACACAAAACTCGTAATCTAGCTGAGTGTGTTTATTTTTAAACAGAGGTTAGATGTATCAATTGGCTGATATAAGTGATCCTTTTTAGATGCATTGGTGCTTCATTCTGACTATAGTGATTGAATTTACCAATAGGCATTACTATGCAAAGGGTAGAGACCCTGCACTTCGCTGCCAGTGCTGCTGCTACAAAGTAAAATTTACACGTTTTCAAATATTATTTTGATTTAGCACTTGTGCGCTTTTTATAGTCTTTTTTGTTACTTATTAATATCACCCATCCACATTGTATCATAATCTGTTTCAGCACTCTAATCACTGACTAAATGTAACATAGTGTCTCAATGTTATGTGTATAATAGTTTTTGTTTATCATGATCACTATAGTAACCCAGGGGTCAGATCACATGGGAGAGTAAACTGGAAGTGGTTCAGGATTCAAACTGCTACAGTTGTCTAACTGCACAGAAGGGTATGTTTCAATGCTCAATTCTTTTTTCACATTTTGATTATTTGCATTATTGATTATACATGCTATTTAAGAGTGTTGTTTTTTCACTTTTGCACTGTCTTAGGAAGGGGCTTGTGACCCCGAAATGTCACAGCAGTGACATATAAAAATAAAAAGTTATTTGCTTTAAATTTCAACTGCCGCTTCCCTACCACAACTTCTGTTTGGGTTCTTTTGAGATGTAAGTTTCCAAGCTGGACACCCTGGTAACTGACCATTAAGTGAGAGTGCCTGCCTTTTTCATTTTTTTTTTGGTTGCATCCACCATCTGAGATGATTTGGACCCTCCTCACCATCACATTAGAGCACATCACACTTTCTTCACCAGCACCATCTAATTTGGGACAACATATTACTGCATATTCTGAACTGTTGCAATAGGGAAACTGTTACTTCAAACCAGCCTCTGACGTCCAGCCAAATGACGACGACCCTCAGTATACCAACAGATGTAGAGGGAGCGGACAACCTAACCCTCATTGAGGGCGATGCCGCTAGGATCCTTTTTGTGGCTGACTTACCTTCTAACATTGATGAAACAGCACAGACTTTGTTTCTACAAAAATTTAAACTCAAACAGAGAGAAATAGATCTCCAACTACATGGTACCTATATTTCAGAATACTATAGGAAACGCCTAATACCTAGAGGATTCCTGTTTAAAATTGTCCCTACTATAGGGAGGTCTACTCCCAAATTTTGCAAGAGATGGTACGCTGTGCTTAACAAATGCTCCCTTGATCTCATGCTGCTGGTAGTGGAGGAAGTCCGAGCACTGTTGGAACAAGTACGCATTGAAGTACTGCAGATCGAAACTACCAAAGATGCAATTCTACAACAAGATATGAATGAGAATCGGACAGAGAAATTATCCACACAACTTAAAGAATACAGTACTGTATTGGTGGCCTTTAAAAATAAAAAGTTAACATATGTAACAAAAGATTACAGAGACTAGAAGGTGTATCGCTGGACCCTTGGACCAGAAGAATGGTCCAGATTCCCTATGAGGAGATACAGAAGACAGAGAGTATTTACAAATCAAAGACTGAACACAGTTGATACAAGTTCGGGCTCTGATCCAGCGAATAGCGAATCACAGGACCAGCCACCTCAACAATCATCCTTACAGTCTTTTTTAGGGGTGACTACCAGGTCTGCACAGAGAAGACTAGGAATAGACCACGCACGAGAAGGGGAGGGTTTGGAGGAAGACCAGCCTATCGATCCCGTCACAGGAGGATATAATTGTGAATATCAGTACACACACCTTGTCTGATATGCAGAGATGTGTACTTAATAAAGCAGAAATATAGAAATAGAAGGATGATTCCTCAGAGGTTGTAGTCCAAAATACTTTTAATAGATACAGGTTCAGACAACAAAACCACAAAATTTCGGGGTCAATACCCCTTAGTCATGTGATGAAACATTACTTTAACACACCTGATTAAATAGGCTAACAAATTAACCCTTAATGCACTTTGCAACTTTACTTTAGCATAGCAATGTATTAACACTGACCCCTGCTGACCAGTTGTGAAAATGGCATGTATATTAAAAACAAAGTATCAGGAAGCCTCCAGCAAAATTATTTAAAGATACAATACTATTGTTATATATGGTCACACACACTATAATAGCCAAACATTTTATAATATATACACACAAAAAAAAAAGAATTATTAAATAAACAAAAATTATATCCAAAAGAGTACAAAAAAAATATATACAAAAATATATTAGTTATTAAACAGTTCTAACTTGCTATCTTGCATATAGGATGCCATCTAAACTAAAATGGAATTATAAATGGCAAATATATTGAAAAAATGGTAACTTTATATCAATTAACCTATTAATGGTGTTTTTCCTAAGTGGATTTAATGTAACCTATTATATACAGAAATATGTTTCATTATATATGTAGTTACTACACAGTTCAAGAGCTGTCATGTTTTATTAAGAGTAGATGAGAGAGAAACAGAACCTAGAGTGAAAACTCATAGCACAATGCCTCATCAATAACATTTCAGTAAAATATCTCAATAAAACACAGCCCAGTCAATCTCCCTGTTCATCCCCTTCGGCTCCAGGGTATCTAATTTGAATATCCAATAAGATTCACATTGTTTTAACGAACGTGTTCTATTACCGCCACGTCTTGGAATCTTAATGTGGTCGATAACCTGGAACCAGAGCTGACTAACATGGTGGCCACTGACAAGAAATGATATGCAACTGGAGCAGTGGTCACCTTGCACCTGATGTTGCTCTTATGCTCGGTGATACGGTCACCCACCCATCTGGTGGACTCACCCACATAGGCACGCCCACATGGACACTTAATCAGATATATGACAAAGCTCGTATTGCAAGTATAATAATCTTGGTACTTAAATGTACATCCTGTTTGGGGATGCACAAAGTAAGGGCTTTTGATAACAGACCCACAGTTAATACACCCTAAACAAGGGAAACAACCCAAGTTCTTCTTAGTGATGTATCCCTGTTGAGGGGCTCTGCCAGGGCCCACATCTGCTTTCACCAAAGCATCTCTCAAGCTTTTACTTAATAAAGGACACACGTTTGTTCCAACAACACATACGGATGAATTTTCTTTATATGTGGATAGCATGAAATTTCAAAGCCAGTTGAAATTAGGGGATTTTTAAAACAATGTGTCTAAGGATGACAAACTCTACCCCTTTAAGGCAACTAGTACTTTTGAGTGGGGTAGGAAGGGGCGCTGAACAGCAATCTGAAAATGTATTTAACTAAGACCTTTGCATTAATTTATATTTAGTTGGGGTAGAGAATACCAATATTAAATCTTATATGAGGCGTGATGGTAAAGTAAAATAAAATAAAATAAAATAATATAATAATCTTCTATCTTTTAGTTGGGGTAGAAAATACCAATAATATGAGGTTCAAGGTGTGATGATAAAATAAATTAGTATAATAATCTTCTATCTTTGCAGTGATAATGAATATACAGAGGAGCGTCTTTTATACATAAAGGTACTGTGTTACATCCCTAATTGGGAACTTTTAAAGGAACCACAAAAAAAGGAAAGACTGTGGGTAAACACCTGCTAGGAAAAGCCCTCTAATTAAAGCTTGCAACACTGTGTTTAATAAGACACACACCACTTTGAAAAACACTTATTACAGACTATCAATACAGAATAGGCTTATCACTGTTTTTACCATTGGTTCATACTGGTGTATAAAAGCTAACTATACTTATCAATCTGCAATGGTTTATTATTACTGTATCAACCTATGCTAGGAAAAGCCCTCTAATTAAAGCTTGCAACACTGTGTTTAATAAGACACAAGCCACTTTGAAACACCTGTTACAGACTATCAACACAGAAAAGGCTTGTCATTGTTTTTACTATTGGTTCATACCGGTGTATGAAAGCTAACTACACTTATCAATCTGCAGTGGTTTATTGTTACTGTATCAACCTATGCCTCTACTAGTTTTCACTTTATTGTATGTCCATCTTCTAACATATTAGTAGCTATTGGAGTCTTTTCAATCAGAATTGTAGTTTTAAATTAGAATTGTAGTTTTTAATGCATTTATAACACCGGTGTTATTAAGTTTTTAGAATCTATTTTTTTAGAACATTACTGTTGTTTAATATTTTAACTGCTACTAATGTCTGTAAGGAATTTTTATTTCTTAATATGAACTCACTTACTAAATTAACATTATTACATTAATCTGCTTACCATCCCTTTTTTCATTTTTAAATCAGGATCCATATTTTCTACCTAAAATTTAAAACTTGTGAGGAATCCCTAGTTCCCATTACTAATTTACTCACAACTATATTTAACTATATTTATTTTTATGCACCCCAACTTTTCACTACAACAATTATCATACCTGCTGCACGTATACTATACACACAGAAGATCTACCTGGTGACATAGAGTCACTTTAAACTTATACTGCTCTAACACTAATTTTACACCTATTTACTCTCACGATTGAATATAATCTTTTGCCCTACATAAACAAGGAGAAATTAGCATGTTTTAACTTTTATTAACACTTTCACTATGTAGCTTTCTACGCAGCACACATTATATTATCACTGAAAAGATAGAAGATTATTATACTATTTTATTTTATTTTTATCATCACACCTGAACCTTATATTATTGGCATTCTCTACCCTAACTAAAAGATTAACACTTTCATTAACACTTTCAATAAGTAGCTTTCTACACAACACACATTGTATTATAACTGCAAAGATAGAAGATTATTATACTAATTTATTTTATCATCACACCTTGAACCTCATATTATTGGTATTTTCTACCCCAACTAAAGGATAGAAGATTATTATATTATATTATTTTATTTTACTTTACCATCACACCTCATATAAGATTTAATATTGTTATTCTCTACCCCAACTAAATATAAATTAATGCAAAGGTCTTAGTTATATACATTTCCAGATTGCAGTTCAGCACCCCTTCCTACCCCACTATAATCTCTTTTTTTCAAAAACTTTTGGTGTAGTCACTTGTGAGAAGACTACACTAGTGAAGGAGGCTATATCTGGAGTGAGTTAGATTGTTCAAATTAAACCAGTACATTTGACACAGAGATCACCAATCCAAGTATTTGAATATACACCAGACTGACTCAACAATTGTGTGAACATAAAAAATCAACTCTGTTTAAACACAATATGACTAAAGAAGAACGTGAAGCTATCACCACACTATCTAAAAATGCTGAAATAGTGATCCTCCCTGCTGACAAGGGTGGTGCAGTGGTAATACAAAACTACCAGGACTATAGAACAGAAATACTGAGACATTTAGGAGATGCCAACACATACAAATGGTTACCAGGTGATCCTACACTTCAGTTACAACAGATTGATACAATTGTAAATGATGCACTCTTGAGCAAATAGATTGACACACATATCAGGGATGGTGACACATCCAGTGAGACCCATCATGTTTACCTTACCAAAAATTCACAAAGATTTACAATCACCCCTGGGTTGTCCAATTGTATCAGCAAGAGATTCACTGTTACAACCTCTAGCTATTTTTTGGGTCATATTTTGCAACCCATTGCTACCAACACGACCTCCTATTTAAGTGACTCCGGGGCTTTGGTGGAAACACTGAAAGAACTGACAGAGATAGCGCCAGACAACCTACTGGTTTGCATGGATGTTAACAGTCTTTATACTGTAATTCCTCAGGAAGAAGGGATACAGGTGATCTTGACATGTTTACAGAAATATCCATATGTGGGACCACCAACTGAATTCATCCAACAACTGCTGATGTTTTGTCTCAGTAACAGCTATTTTAGGTTTGAGAAAATATTCTACATACAACTCATAGGGACAACCATGGGCTCAAATATTGCAGCCTCATTTACCAATTTATACATGGAATATGTGGAGGAGAATATACTGCAAGTTTATACACATCCAAGCACCGTCGGTACATCGATGACATCTTACTTATATGGAAAAGTGATGAAATGTAATTAAATTAGTGGGTGATGACCTTTAATAACTCAGAATGTCCTACCAAAATAAAGATTTCTTCCAGCAAGATTTCTATTGATTTTCTTGATCTACAGATCTTCAAGAATGATGGCCAACTTGGCACTACTTTGTTTCATAAAGAGACCTACAGGAACTCAATACTACATGCAAATAGCAGCCACCCAAGATCACTGGTGAAAATGATACAGAAATCAGATATTAAGGGCGGTGAGAAACAATTCCTCTGACCAACAGAAAATGGTACAGATACAGAGAATGGAAGAAAAATTTGCCCCAAGAGGCTATAGGAATGAGAACATTCTAACAGCCAAAATGGAGGCAATACAAGTGACACAAAAGGACCTCATGACGACAATTAAAGTGCAGGATGACACAAAGAGGATGAACTTTACCACCATCTATACACCATAGCTAAGGAATATGGGTAAGATATTGACCCAATAATGGCACATCATACAGAGTGATCCATCATTGTCATACCAGGAACACAGACCACCAAGGGTAGGTTTTAAGCGTGGGAAGCCTTTACGTGACCTACTAGTGCTAAAAGACCCACACCACTGCTATACAAAACATACTTGACTCAAATCCACCAAGAAAAGTTTGTATAGATGCCCTACCTGTGTCACCTGTCACTCCGTGGTTCAAGGGACCAGTTTTAGACACCCACATACCAACAAAAGGTATATCCTATAAAACTACTTAACATGCACATCTCTGTATGTGGTTTATATGTTGAGCTGTATTTGTGGGCTGTTCTATGTTGGCAAGACCTTGGACGACATAAAGAAGAGGATGGCAAACCATCGGAGTGCCATCCGTACAGCCATAGAAAAAGTAGACAGTGACCAACCTGTAGTGAGACATTTTGCACATAAAGAACATACGGTAAAAGACTTAATATTTCAGCTGATTAATCATGTTCTGCCACTGATTCATGGTGGCAATAGAAATAAACGTTTACTGCAAGTTGAGGCTCACTGGATACATAAGTTGGACATTGTACAGCCTAGGGGACTAAACGCAAATATTGATTGGCATTTTTTTTTGTAAACTAGTTGTCTAGGCCTTAAACAATTAGGTCAGAACATTATTACAATATGCTCTATCCACTGTCATATGTTGTTGTACAATATTAGCGTAATGTATAGATACTTGAGTCCTCAATATTGTCTTTGATACAATGGACCAACATTTGATCCATAGATATACATAGGATCTATAGCTGTGAGATCCTGTCTTTTGGCCTGCACAACAGGATACTTCTGGTTTAATTTCTTGCTAACTATTCCATAGATACAAGTGTCTTAGGGCCGTAGGCAACTGACATCTGATTTGTTTGAATTTTGAATAATCTGCCTGACTCACTTTATTCTTTGTTAGTTCTTAGCTGTTAACTTTTGATCATTTTTTTCATTTATTTTTGGTGTTGAAATAGCAACATAAAATTTTACCAATATTTTTGGTGTTGAAATAGCAACATAAAATTTGTTTTTTATTTTCCCAACTTTTACATTCGATCCATAGATATACATAGGATCTATACCTGTGAGATCCTGTCTTTTGGCCCGTACAATAGGATATTTTTTTATTTAATTTTTTTAGTTTAATTTCTTGCTAATTATACCATAGATACAATTGTCCTAGGGCGGTAGGCACCTGACATCTGATTTATCTGAATTTAAATAATCAGCCTGACTCATTTTGTCTTTGACGAATTTTGGTAGTTCTTAGTTGCTAACTTTTGATCATGTTTTGTTGACATTTACTTTTGGTGTTGAAATAGCAACATAACATTTATTTTTGATGTTGAAATAGCAACATAAAAATGTTTCTCATTTTCTCAACTTTTACATTGCAAATGTACTATGTATATATCATATGCTATGCGAACACATCTATCTGTTAGAGTTCATAAGATGATCTAATTTTGGTTTTATTTCGGTTTTTTATCTTTGAGCCTAATTCAGCCAGCTCTATCACCGATGTGCCACATATCTAGCGTGCCTCTGCATAGTGACTTTCACTAATTTCTTATTTCTTAATAATCCACCCGTTATGTTATAGGGACATACTATTGCTAGGATCATGACATAATTAGTCGTATGATATGTAAGTTAGACATAGTAATGTATATAAGACAATAACACACGCCCCATATGGGCAGAGCCAAGCTGACCAGGTTTTTACACTGTCATGGCTTTACTGTAATACATGCCGTATGTGACAGATAATCCTTATAGCATGATCAACCTTTGAAACAATAATGGTAAGCAGCAACAGCACAATCTGATAATGTATATACTATGGCTGCTGTCTTCCATATATCAGACAATGTAAAAACAATTTTTTTTATCTTGCATACAATATGTCCCATTGTAGTGATTTTTACTGGGTGGAATTTTCTTAGACACATGCCCAGGGTTCAGGTTAGGGAGATTATTAGCATTATCACTTAAGAAACAATAGGTATTGCAAAGTTGTTTTCTATTGTATCAATGTGGATACTATCTCCTAGATTTAGAGTTTTGTCGGTAAAGACCCGCGGTGCTAACGCTTCTTTTTTTTTTCCAGCGCACCCTTAAGACAACGCTGGTATTTAGAGTTGTCTGAATGGCTGCGTTAGCCTCAGAAAATGGAGCATAGAGCATAATTTAGCTCCACTTCAACTCTCAATACCAGTGTTGCCTACGGTAGCGGTAAGCTGGAAAAACGTGCTCGTGCACGATATCCCCATAGGAAACAATGGGGCTGAGCTGGCTGAAAAAAAAACTAACACCTGCAAAAAAGCAGCGTTCAGCTCCTAACGGAGCCCCATTGTTTCCTATGGGGAAACATTCTCTAAGTCTACACCTAACACCCTAACATGAACCCTGAGTCTAAACACCCCTAACCTTACACTTATTAACCCCTAATCTGCCACCCCTGCTATCGTTGACACCTGCATTTTATTATTACCCCCTAATCTGCCGCTCCGGACACAGCCGCAACCTACATTATCGCTATGAACCCCTAATCTACTGCCCCTAACATCGCCGACACCTATATTATATTTATTACCCCCTAATCTGCCCCCCCCCAACATCGCAGCCACCAACCTACACGTATAAACCCCTAATCTGCTGACCAGACATCGCCACAACTATAATAAATGTATTAACCCCTAATCCGCCGCACTCCCGCCTCGCAAACACTAGAATAAATAGTATTAACCCCTAATCTGCCCTCCCTAACATCGCCGCCACCTACCTACAAATATTAACCCCTAATCTCCTGCCCGCAACATCGCTGCTACTATAATAAATTAATTAACCCCTAAACCTAAGTCTAACCCTAACCCCAACACCCCCTAACTTAAATATCATTTAAATTAATCTAAATAAATTTACTATCATTAAATCATTTTTTCCTATTTAAAACTAAATACTTACCTATAAAATAAACCCTAATATAGCTACAATATAACTATTAGTTACATTATAGCTATTTTAGGATTTATATTTATTTTACAGGCAACTTTGTATTTATTTTAACTAGGTACAATAGCTAGTTAATAATTAATTTTTTTACAAGAAGTTTAAACTAATTACACCTAATCTAAGCCCCCTAATAAAATAAAAAAGCCCCCCAAAATAATAAAATGCCCTACCCTATTCTAAATTAAAAAGTAATCAGCTCTTTTACCAGCCCTTAAAAGGGCCTTTTGCGGGTCGTTGCCCCAAACTAATCAGCTCTTTTACCTGTTAATAAAAATACAATACTCCCCAACATTACAACCCACCACCCACATACCCCTTCTCTAACCCACCCAAACCCCCCTTAAATAAACCTAACACTAACCCCCTGAAGATCTCCCTACCTTGAGTCGTCTTCACTCAGCCGAGCCAAATTCTTCATCCAACCGGGGCAAGAAGATGTCCTCCATCCAGTAGAAGTCTTCATCCAAGCGGGGTCTTCTATCTTCATCCATCTGGAGCTGAGCGGAGCCATCTTCCAGCCAGCTGAAGCGGAGCCATCCTCTTCAACCGACGGACTAACGACAAATGATGGTTCCTTTAAGGGACGTCATCCAAGATGATAGGATTCTATCAGTCAATCGGAATTAAGGTAAGAAAAATCTGATTGGCTGATTCAATCAGCCAAACAGATTGAAGTTCAATCCGATTGGCTGATCCAATCAGCCAATCGGATTGACCTCGCATTCTATTGGCTGTTCCGAGTCTTGTCGGTAGAGGCTCTACCGCTCACTTGTTCCAAGACTCCAAATACCAGCGTTAGGCAAATCCCATTGAAAACATAGGATACGCAATTGACGTAAGGGGATCTGCGGTAGCCTGGAGTCGCGGAAAGAAACTGAGCGGTAGACCCTTTCCTGCCTGACTCTAAATACCAGCGGGCGGTAAAAAGCAGCGTTAGAACCCCTTAACGCTGCTTTTGACGGCTAACGCCAAACTCTAAATCTAGGCGTATGTTTTTGTTGTTGCACAGTTTGTAACATCTGGATATCCCCATGACAACCGTTTCAATGGATTTCTGTGTTGGGGAGGAATCAGATTTTAAATGATTGTTTGTTCTTTTCACTCTTGTTGGTCTGATAAAGGGGTGAACACCCCAAAACATCACTGTAAATAAAATTGTGTTGTACACTTGATAAGACCAGAGAGTTCTTTGTCCTTCAGATATATATATATATATATATATATATATATATATATATATATATATATATATATATATATATATACTGTATATATATATATATATATATATATATATGTCCAAATTAAGAAAATAAAAAGATGAGTTAATCCAGCACCACTAATATACAAGCCAAATAAATAAATTGAGGTAAGTCTGTAAATGATCACAAATAACTGCTGATTCAAGTCAGAGAGAGCAAATTATTAATTCATAACCTTCTCTATGATTGAATACAAATTATATCACATGTACATAGCATACAGCAAAATTCCAAGTAATCCTAAAAACCCAAGGGATATGTGATAACCAAAATTATAAACCTAAGATATACCGGTATATGTGTAATCAAAATTCAATACTTTGAAATACATTTGACAACTTCATTCACACAAAATAACTTTATTGGAAAAAATAATTAAAGTAGTAGTCCGGCTGGACTAGTACTCACACACACTCACACACATACGGTTTAAAACTTGCTGGAACTCAGACTATGTAATTTGATCTGAATTGCACCTCGTAAAATATACATCACTCCTTAACAGGAGGTATTGAAGTATTTGTGTATATATAAATAATCAACTCCTGTAGGTAAGTGAGTATGTTATTAGTAGTGGTAGTAGGGTGTATCTAATAAGTACTTATACAAAAAAGCACCACAATAATATAAATAGTATCCGATTACATTTCCGGTTTGTGTGCTAAGAAGTGTAAAGTCTACAGTACACTCAATGTATATATGTTAGTCAAACAGTCAAAAGTAAAGCTGGTGGTTTACTGTGTTCCTAAATTTTAATCATTGCAAGTGTTGCAAAATATGTTAAACTGGTATTAAAGGGCCCCGGTCACAGCACAGTCATTGGTGATTTTAAAGTACGGTATATACCTTTAAATTAATTAAAGATTCAAATGCACTCTATATGCATAATGCACATATGCATCATTAAGTGTAATATTAATGTATGACTAATACAACCAATTATTAACTTTGCTTTGAAAAAGAGATAGAAATTAGATTTTCAGTTCAACCTTGCTGAATAAAAATATACCAACAGGTAACCCACGAATGGAAAGATATGCTGAGCTGAGCTAGAAAAGGTCTCTTCTATAGCGGAGGCCTGTTTAAACATTAGCTATCTTTGGAGCTTATAGTTCAACCACACTGAGTATAAATATACCAGCAGATTACCCACAAATGGAACGATATGCTGAGCTGAACTAAAAAAAGGTCTCTTCTATAGCGGAGGCCTGTTTAACCATTTAGCTGTCGCTGGAGCTATAGTTCAACCTTGCTAAGTATAAATGTACCCACAGGTTACCCACGAATAGAAAGATATGCTGAGCTGAACTGAAAAAAGGTCTCTTCTATAGCGGAGGCCTGTTTAACCATTAGTTATCACTGTATATAATTCTGAGCACAGGTTACCCACGATTGAAAAGAAGTCTGCTAATCTTAGACTGAAAAAGGTCTCTTCTATAGCGGAGGCCTTGTTTTAACATTAACTGCCACTGTCTGTAAGCGTAATCACTACGGTGCAATTAGATATTAAGGCTGAGTCAGCTATTAAAATCGAGGTTCCATAACCTCGTGCAGGTGCCCCTGACGCGCGTTTCACATAACGCTTCTGAAGAACTATATTAACTATTTAATAGCTACCTAGTTAAAATAATTACAAAATTACCGGTAAAATAAATCGTAACCTAAGTTACAATTAAACCTAACACTAAACTATCAATAAGTTAATTAAATAAACTACCTACAATTAAATCAACTAAACTAAATTACAAAAAACAAACAAACACTAAATTACAAAAAACAAAAAAGATTACAAGACTTTTAAACTAATTACACCTACTCTAAGCCCACTAAAAAAATAACAAAGCCCCCCCCCAAAAAAAAAATGCCCTACCCTATTCTAAAATAAAAAGTTAATAGCTCTATTACCTTACCAGCTCTTAAAAGGGCCTTTAGCGGGGCATGCCCCAAAGAAATCAGCTCTTTTGCCTGAAAAAAAAACATACAATACCCCCCCAACATTACAACCCACCACCCACATACCCCTAATCTAACCCAAACCCCCCTTAAAAAACCTAACACTTAGCCCCTGAAGATCTCCCTACCTTGTCTTCACCCAGCCTGGTATCACTGATCGGTCCAGAAGAGGATCCGAAGTCTTCATCCAGGCAGCATCTTCTATCTTCTTCCATCCGGAGAGGAGCGGGTCCATCTTGAAGCAGCCGACGCTTAGCCATCCTTCCTCACTGACGGACTAACAACGAATGAAGGTTCCTTTAAATTAAGTCATCCAAGATGGCGTCCCTCGAATTCCGATTGGCTGATAGGATTCTATCAGCCAATCGGAATTAAGGTAGGAAAAATCTGATTGGCTGAATGAATCAGCCAATCAGATTCAAGTTCAATCCGATTGGCTGATTGGATCAGCCAATCGGATTGAACTTGAATCTGATTGGCTGATTCAATCAGCCAATCAGATTTTTCCTACCTTAATTCCAATTGGCTGAATCCTATCAGCCAATCGGAATTCGAGTGACGCCATCTTGGATGACGTCCCTTAAAGGAACCTTCATTCATTGTCTAGTCGTCGGAAGAAGAGGATGTTCCGCGCCAGAGATCTTGAAGATGGAGCCGCTCCTCGTCGGATGGATGAAGATAGAAGATGCCGCTTGGATGAAGATATTTGCCGGTCCAGATGTCCTCTTTTGCCCGGATAGGATGAAGACTTCTGCCGCTCCGGATGTCTTCTTTTGGTCCATCGCTGCTCGGCTGAGTGAAGACGACTCAAGGTAGGGTGATCTTCAGGGGGGTAGTGTTAGGTTTATTTAAGGGGGGTTTGGTTTAGATTAGGGGTATGTGGGTGGTGGGTTGTAATGTTGGGGGTGGTATTGTGTTTTTTTTACAGGCAAAAGAGCTGTTTACTTTGGGGCATTGCCCACAAAAAGCCCTTTTAAGGGCTGGTAAGGTAATAGAGCTGTTAACTTTTATTTTAGAAAAAGGTAGGGCATTTATTTATTTTGGGGGGCTTTGTTATTTTTTTAGGGGGATTAGAGTAGGTGTAATTAGTTTAAAATTCTTGTAATCTTTTTTTATTTTTTGTAATTTAGTGGGGGGGGGTTGTAATTTAGTGGGGTTTTTTTGTAATTTAGTTTAGTTTATTTAATTGTAGGTAATTGTAGGTAGTTTAGTTAATTAATTTATTGATAGTTTAGTGTTAGGTTTAATTGTAACTTAGGTTAGGATTTATTTTACCGGTAATTTTGTAATTATTTTAACTAGGTAGCTATTAAATAGCTAATATCTATTTAATAGCTATTGTACCTAGTTTAAATAAATACAAAGTTGCCTGTAAAATAAATATAAATCCTAAAATAGCTACAATATAATTATTCGTTATATTGCAGCTATATTAGGGTTTATTTTACAGGTAAGTATTTAGCTTTAAATAGGATTAATTTATTTAATAAGAAATATTTTATTTTGTTAGATTTAAATTATATTTAATTTAGGGGGGGTGTTAGGGTTAGGGTTAGACTTAGCTTTAGGGGTTAATACATTTATTATAGTAGCGGCGAGCTCTGGTCGGAAATTAGGGGTTAATAAGTATAGGTAAGGTAGCGACGACGTTGGGGGGGCAGATTAGGGTTTAATAAATATAATGTAGGTGTTGGCGACGTTGGGGGCAGCAGATTAGGGGTTCATAGGGATAACGTAGGTTGCGGCGGTGTTCGGAGCGGCAGATTAGGGGTTAATAATATAATGCAGGGGTCAGCGATAGTGGGGACGGCAGATTAGGGGTTAATAAGTGTAAGGTTAGGGGTGTTTAGACTCGGGGTACATGTTAGGGTGTTAGGTGCAGACTTAGAAAGTGTTTCCCCATAGTAAACAATGGGGCTGCGTTAGGAGCAGAACGCTGCTTTTTTGCAGGTTTAAGTTTTTTTTCAGCTCAAACTGCCCCATTGTTTCCTATGGGGATATCGTGCACATTTTTCAAGTTGGCCGCTACCGTAAGCAACGCTGGTATTGAGAGTTGAAGTGGTGGTAAATTATGCTCTACGCTCCCTTTTTGGAGCCTAACGCAGCCCTTCAGAGAACTCTAAATACCAGCGTTATTTAAAAGGTGCGGGGGGAAAAAAACATGCGTAGCTAACGCACCCCTTTGGCCACAAAACTCTAAATCTAACCGATAGAATGTTGAAGCACAGAGTCCTTTGTAGCCAGCTATAAAGATAATAGCAAATATGTGCATGCAATTCCGTAAGTTGTAGCAATGGTGAATTTTTTGTTGCATACAGTTAATGCATTCATCCAATGTTACTTCCAAGCATAATACACTTGCCAAAGCAGATGATTTCAAAGAGTAATGTAATGACATAGACAATTGTTAAGCACATGCAAAAATCAGCTTGGTATGGCAATAATCACTCACAGCTTCCAATATTAATTCAATGCAGCCAAAGTAAATATTCTTAAGGCATGGTTATGTAGCAGGACTGAGTATAAAGCACATGCATTTGATGGTACGTAGCAAAAGCAAGCACAGTTGAAATAGAGCAAATCTGCAAAGCGTCCTTTAATAGGTAGACACCATTAGAGACCGGGTTCACAAGGCAAATAGCCCACAGCTCACAAACACAGGCTTAACGCCACTTGCTCACTGATGGGTATATATGTGTATGTATGTGTATATGAAATCTTTTAAAAAAGAGCTTTGGTTATTCAAACAACAAAAAATGCATAGAGACAAATTGGACTATGAATTGAATAAGGTTTATAGATGGAGTCATACTAATGATTTTAAGACACCCTACAAAAATAAAATGCAACATAGGAATACACATAAGAAGTTAGGGCCTAAACAAGACAAAAAAGTCACCTTTAGTGAGACAGAATATGAATATGACACCTCAGATCAGGAAACATCTTCACAACAAGTGAATCATTCTTCATCAGCAAAAGATAGTCTATCAGTGTTAGACATTCCCACTACCTCTAACGTTACACAGTCAAAAAACGGGGAGGGTTTTCCCAAACTGAAAACAAAAAACAAAACAAAAAGAAAGTACGTAGAGGGAATAGGCGAAGAGGCAGAAGGGGCAGGAGGCAGTCGCTACCCTCACAGAAAGAGAGTGTCTTACAGGACAAGTCATCAATAAATAATGTAGTAAATTTATCTTCTAGATGTCTGACAGAACAGGAAATCTCTTTATTACAAAGGGGCCTAAATTTTGCCCCCAGTTGCAGTTTTAATCTTTTTTCTACAGTGTTAGATGTTAATCGGTTTGTGAGAAATCTTACCCTGAAAAAACATTTTGCAAGTGATGTGGAAATGACAAATGAGGAAGAGGACAATCAGGTTGTTTGTGAGCAGCACATTCCCAATTTTGATTTTAATGATTATACTGCAATGGTTGATATGCAAGAACTCATCAGGGAAAGTGATTGCACACAGACAACCAGATCTGGACCCTCTGAAAGAGACATTAATCTTAATGATTTCAAAGAAAAAAGTTTTTTCTACCCTATACATAGTAGAGGTCAACATCTACAGGTATTTCAACAGACCTTAGCAACACAATTAATTGCATTAGACGATAAGAACAAAACCTCAAACACATACAAAAGCAGTAACCTTACATCCCAAGAGAGAAAAGCAATACAGGCACTTAAAAATGATAAGAATATAGTCATAAGAGAATCCGACAAAGGAGGTAATACAGTCATCTTGAATAAAATTGATTACTTAACTGAGGCCAATAGGCAACTTTCTAACATGGATGTATACCAACCACTTTTGTCGGACCCTACTTATTCATTCAGAAAAATACTATCAGAAATAGTATACAAAGCAAAATTAGATGGAGTATTCTCCGAGAAAGTCATGGAGTACCTTTTACCCAAAAATCCTTGTGTACCTATTTTCCATCAGCTTCCAAAATTGCATAAGGACCCTGTACATCCGCCAGGCCGCCCAATAGTGGCAGGCATTGGGTCCTTAAACGAAAGGCTATCTGATCTGGTTGATACTTTTTTGAAACCGATAGTCATTGAGTTATATGGATATTTGAAAGATACTACATCATTTATTGAGAAAATTAAACATGTCACATGGTGTGACTCTTATAGATTTGTCACTTTAGACGTCACCTCACTTTACACAACCATTCCTCATGTTTTAGGTTTGGAAGCATTGGATTTTTTTCTAACAAATCTCACCACATATGATTTTTTCACTAATCAATTTCTTCACATTGCTGTGGAGTATTTACTTACACACAATTTTTTTATGTTCGAGGGTCGATTCTATCTACAAAGACGTGGCACCGCTATGGGGGCAAAATTTGCCCCTTCCTATGCTAACCTCTATATGGGGTTCTGGGAGCGGTGCCACGTCTTTGGAGATGGCAATCCTTTTCGAAATAATATTGTTTTTTTCGGCCAGTACATTGATGACTTGGTGTTGGTATGGGGACCAGCAATCGGTCGCTAGGTTCCTTGAATACGCCAACAGCAATCGATTCAATTTATCTTTCACTATGCAGGAAAATACACATACTATTAATTTTTTGGATGTTTCTTTAACATCCAACACTGAGACACATTCAATTGAGATTGAATTATACAGGAAAAGCACAGCAGGTAACACGATATTACACTCAACATCATGTCACCCTAAACATACCATTGAGTCCATTCCATATGGACAATTAGTAAGAACAAAACGTAATTGTACTATGGATTCTAAATTTCAGATACATGCAGAAAGTACAAATCAGCGTCTAAAAACAGAAAGAATATACCAAACCAATATTTATTACTAATTACAGTAAAGATTACAATAAGATCTGTAACATTGTACGGAATTGCCTTCCCATCCTTGAAAGTGATGTAAAACTTAAAAAAATTGTGGCTAATGGTTGCCTTTTTTCAGCACGAAAAGCGAAAACTTTGGGGAGCATTTTGGCCCCCTCTATGTTACCTACAAGTAATGGTCAGACATGGCTCACAAAAAGGCTAGGTTGCTACAAATGTCAAGGTAAAATCTGTAAAACCTGTCCACATATTGAACAAGGGAACAGATTCAAATCGAGTACAATGGAAAAAGAATTTGACATACGTTATAGAATTACCTGTAACACCACACATATCATATACCTTTTGACATGTCAGGGATGTAAGAAACAGTACGTGGGGCGCACGAAACGTGCCCTACGTGACAGGGCCCTCCAACATTTGAGGGACATAGGAAATCCAGATTGTACTACCCCAATAGCGAAACACTTTAGGCAGGAACACAATTCAGACGATTCATTATTGACTATACAAGGCATAGACCATGTGCCAAGACATAGAAGAGGGGGAGACAGGGAGAGACGTTTGGACCAGAGGGAAGTGTTTTGGATATTTAATTTAAAAACCAAGCACCCTTCTGTCTAAACTCCATTATGGATGTAGATTTATTTTATTGAATCTTTAATAAAAATTTTCCTTTGTAGATATAATTTTGACAAAGGATACATTTGAGTTGATTGTAGATAAAAGATATATTTCAAAAATGAAGTTTTAAATATTAGTATGCATTGCTTTCCAAATATTCTAAATATAAAGTCTTTTGCTTGAACTAAGTTTTTTGCCCATAAGGGGTTAATAAGATACAGGTGCCTGCAATTATCTTAACTCCTTACCTTTAAATAGTACTAGTAGGTGTGGACACAAACTATGCCAGTGAACAAGGGCTGAGATCTGGCCCGAAACATGTTTGGCTATTTTTAGTCCTGAACATCTTGTTGCAGGCCTGTGACTGTTGTGAAACTTTTAACTTTTGTGATGAATACATTTTGAACTTTTTAAACAAATTTCTCAAGTCCTCTTTCTGGAGTAGCGGGATTACAGAGTGTGTTTACTACTATTGTTTTGGATCTACACAACGGAGATCATTTATCCCTGCACACAGAAGAAAGGACGTTTTTCAAAGAAAGAAATTAAATACCGCTGAAGAAAGGCTATAGACTGTACTTTAAAAGGGGTATGTGTTGAGCGCCGCTGCTATTTCTGTTTTTTCCTTACAGGATATCTTTGGTTTGCAGCAGGCAGCTTGTCTCCCATTTCCCCAATTTTGTTCCTAAGATTGTTGTTTAAAATCTATTGCCTATATAAGTGTGGTGATTAACAAATGAAAAACATGCTGCAAATAAATTTGTAGACAATGCATACTTACTCTAACTTCACTTTGAACTTCTTCCTGAGCTCCATATTGGCAGTAAATGTGTCCGGCGGATCCCAGTGACGCTTCGCATACCGGAGCCTGATACAGACTACGTCACTCAGAAGGGGACGGTCGCCAGTGCGGTGATCCACAAGCTGTAGCTGAGGAATTGGATTCACGCGCTGAGAGGAGGACGCACTCCATGACACGGAACAGTAAGACCAATTGCTCTTCTATTTCTCAAATAACATACATACGGAAATTGACAAGTATATCTGTCTGAATACTGGCTAAAGTTTGTGCTTTGAATGGACATTTTGGGATTTACTTTCTGTGAGGGAGTACATAATCCATGACATACAGCAAAAAAACATTGCACCTTTTTCTGTTTGTTTAAGCATATACAGGACTAATACGTTTGCTAATACAACACAGAAATTATATACTGAATTTGTGTGCTCTATGGGATAAGGTCATAACAGCTGCAATATTAAAGGATAAGGAACTCAAAGGAAAAAAATATATCATCCATTTGTATTAAGGAATAAGAAGTTTTTTTCACCTTTTTATACAGGATTTAAGTAACACACTCTGCTGAAAGACACTCTTTTCTGCCTGTCTTAGTTACACTCTGGCACACATTATGGATGGAATTTATGTGTTAAAGGACATCACATTAGATCAGGATTCCACTGATATGGATGATATTTTTGAGGACATAGAAACTGTCCTAGATGATTTATTCCAACAAATGGACAATCTTAGAAAAAGAGATCTAAGATTAGAGTTGGATATTAAAACTTTCCAACTATACCAAACTAACTCCAGAATTCCTAGGGGTCTTAGAATATCAAAGTTAACATCCTTTCAAGTCACCTGTCAGGACTTCATAAATAAATGGAATGAGGTGCTAACAACCTGTTCTAGATCCCTTATAAATTTGTTAATTGAATATAAAAAGAAACAAAGACTCCAATTAATTCATAATATGCAATAATTGCAAATGGAGCTTAAAAAACATCAGGCCCATCAGGAATTTAAAGATTATGATAAACAATTTCAAGAAAACATGAAATCTTTTAAAAAAGAGCTTTGGTTATTCAAACAACAAAAAATGCATAGAGACAAATTGGACTATGAATTGAATAAGGTTTATAGAAGGAGTCATACTAATGATTTTAAGACACCCTACAAAAATAGAATGCAACATAGGAATACACATAAGAAGTTAGGGCCTAAACAAGACAAAAAAGTCACCTTTAGTGAGACAGAATATGAATATGACACCTCAGATCAGGAAACATCTTCACAACAAGTGAATCATTCTTCATCAGCAAAAGATAGTCTATCAGTGTTAGACATTCCCACTACCTCTAACGTTACACAGTCAAAAAACGGGGAGGGTTTTCCCAAACTGAAAACAAAAAACAAAACAAAAAGAAAGTACGTAGAGGGAATAGGCGAAGAGGCAGAAGGGGCAGGAGGCAGTCGCTACCCTCACAGAAAGAGAGTGTCTAACAGGACAAGTCATCAATAAATAATGTAGTAAATTTATCTTCTAGATGTCTGACAGAACAGGAAATCTCTTTATTACAAAGGGGCCTAAATTTTGCCCCCAGTTGCAGTTTTAATCTTTTTTCTACAGTGTTAGATGTTAATCGGTTTGTGAGAAATCTTACCCTGAAAAAACATTTTGCAAGTGATGTGGAAATGACAAATTAGGAAGAGGACAATCAGGTTGTTTGTGAGCAGCACATTCCCAATTTTGATTTTAATGATTATACTGCAATGGTTGATATGCAAGAACTCATCAGGGAAAGTGATTGCACACAGACAACCAGATCTGAACCCTCTGAAAGAGACATTAATCTTAATGATTTCAAAGAAAAAAGTTTTTTCTACCCTATACATAGTAGAGGTCAACATCTACAGGTATTTCAACAGACCTTAGAAACACAATTAATTGCATTAGACGATAAGAACAAAACCTCAAACACATACAAAAGCAGTAACCTTACATCCCAAGAGAGAAAAGCAATACAGGCACTTAAAAATGATAAGAATATAGTCATAAGAGAATCCGACAAAGGAGGTAATACAGTCATCTTGAATAAAATTGATTACTTAACTGAGGCCAATAGGCAACTTTCTAACATGGATGTATACCAACCACTTTTGTCGGACCCTACTTATTCATTCAGAAAAATACTATCAGAAATAGTATACAAAGCAGAATTAGATGGAGTATTCTCCGAGAAAGTCATGGAGTACCTTTTACCCAAAAATCCCTGTGTACCTATTTTCCATCAGCTTCCAAAATTGCATAAGGACCCTGTACATCCGCCAGGCCGCCCAATAGTGGCAGGCATTGGGTCCTTAAACGAAAGGCTATCTGATCTGGTTGATACTTTTTTGAAACCGATAGTCATTGAGTTATATGGATATTTGAAAGATACTACATCATTTATTGAGAAAATTAAACATGTCACATGGTGTGACTCTTATAGATTTGTCACTTTAGACGTCACCTCACTTTACACAACCATTCCTCATGTTTTAGGTTTGGAAGCATTGCATTTTTTCTAACAAATCACACCACATATGATTTTTTCACTAATCAATTTCTTCACATTGCAGTGGAGTATTTACTTACACACAATTTTTTTATGTTTGAGGGTCGATTCTATCTACAAAGACGTGGCACCGCTATGGGGGCAAAATTTGCCCCTTCCTATGCTAACCTCTATATGGGGTTCTGGGAGCGGTGCCACGTCTTTGGAGATGGCAATCCTTTTCGAAATAATATTGTTTTTTTCGGCCGGTACATTGATGACTTGGTGTTGGTATGGGATGGGGACCAGCAATCGGTCGCTAGGTTCCTTGAATACGCCAACAGCAATCGATTCAATTTATCTTTCACTATGCAGGAAAATACACATACTATTAATTTTTTGGATGTTTCTTTAACATCCAACACTGAGACACATTCAATTGAGATTGAATTATACAGGAAAAGCACAGCAGGTAACACGATATTACACTCAACATCATGTCACCCTAAACATACCATTGAGTCCATTCCATATGGACAATTAGTAAGAACAAAACGTAATTGTACTACGGATTCTAAATTTCAGATACATGCAGAAAGTACAAATCAGCGTCTAAAAGGCAGAGGGTACAATACAGAACTTTTGAACAAAACCAAAGCAAGAGTAGATCTCCTAAATAGGGAGGATCTAATTTATAAAAGTAATACATGTAAACAGAAAGAATATACCAAACCAATCTTTATTACTAATTACAGTAAAGATTACAATAAGATCTGTAACATTGTACGGAATTGCCTTCCCATCCTTGAAAGTGATGTAAAACTTAAAAAAATTGTGGCTAATGGTTGCCTTTTTTCAGCATGAAAAGCGAAAACTTTGGGGAGCATTTTGGCCCCCTCTATGTTACCTACAAGTAATGGTCAGACATGGCTCACAAAAAGGCTAGGTTGCTACAAATGTCAAGGTAAAATCTGTAAAACCTGTCCACATATTGAACAAGGGAACAGATTCAAATCGAGTACAATGGAAAAAGAATTTGACATACGTTATAGAATTACCTGTAACACCACACATATCATATACCTTTTGACATGTCAGGGATGTAAGAAACAGTGAACAACACAAGAACTAATGGCACTGCTAAGGTAGAGGATTGGGGTAGCCTATTAATCTCTGGATTTATAGATAATATATACACCTATTTGTGTCTATAATCCAGGTTAATTATGGTATGGCTGAGGTGCTGTGTACTGGTATAATGGAACACAAAAATTCAATCCGAGGATTGATAGAATTGTACACCTAGGTAGCACTCATCCCCCTATCATAAATGGCATAAATTGGATAGAGACTGAATATCTAGGGAGGAGGAGTGCTTTGAAATTTTAAAATATAACCTTTATTGGGTAGTTTAAAACAAAAACAGAAACTCAAACACAATCCACATATTTACAATGTTAAAAACACAGGATTTGGTCGGATTAATTTTAATCCAATATTATTTTATCAAATAAAGTAGTTGTATTATCTTTCAAAATGATTTAATTGATCTTAAGTCTGTAGTTTCTATGAGGGTTTGTTTGATCTGATCCTCTGGATATTTGAATTATATATATAGAGCTTGTACTACTGTAATAGTGAGTAAAGTGTTTAGAGTAAACACCAAGTTGCACAGTTTAGGACTGGTCTGGAATTACCTATTACTGTGTCTAGTTTGTATTCTGTCTTGTTACTTATATTGTAATTTGGCTATGCTGTTTTACAGGTCCTTAATAACTATTAGTATAGAGGATTAAATCCTATGTTTGGTATGAAGTGGGCAGTACTGTCAATCTGTAACCACTGTTTGGTGATAACCTAAATTCTGTCACTGTTTCAACTGCTGTTTAAATATGCTGACTGCTTAATTTACTGTATTACTAAAATGTTTATTGCACTATCTGGCAGTTTGACAAAAAAAAATATATATATATATATATATATATATATCTCTTATGATTTCTTATGGTCTCATCTGATTTTAAGATCTTTTGTACTTTATAGTAAATATTTTTCTTACAGTCTCATGAAATGTTAGATCTTGTATAATATATAATTGTTTCTTTTGCTTAAAAATATATATATTTAGGCTCCTTCATTTGCCAGTAGATAATTCTATAGAGGGATGGTCAAGGCTTAGCTTAATCTCAGTTTATATTTTTTTGGTGTGTTTGAAATGGAGTGTTACCCCTTCCTTGTAAAGTACTGGTTGTAGTGGCAGTACACGTTAGCAGACTTCTTAATAAGTTACTTTGTAATTATTTCATTATGTTAGAGAAATATTTTGTGACTGATTCCTCTCAAATGGTTATAACCAAGCACTGCTAGTACCACTCTAGTATTGCACAACTAAGCAAGTTGCTTTACTCATAGATTTTACTAGTAGCTGAATTTGTTAATGTGTATTACTGGCGTGTTTTTTAACAAAGGATAAACAGAGTACTCTGTTTATCCTTTGTTAAAAAACACGCCAGTAATACACATTAACAAATTCAGCTACTAGTAAAATCTATGAGTAAAGCAACTTGCTTAGTTGTGCAATACTAGAGTGGTACTAGCAGTGCTTGGTTATAACCATTTGAGAGGAATCAGTCACAAAATATTTCTCTAACATAATGAAATAATTACAAAGTAACTTATTAAGAAGTCTGCTAACGTGTACTGCCACTACAACCAGTACTTTACAAGGAAGGGGTAACACTCCATTTCAAACACACCAAAAAAATATAAACTGAGATTAAGCTAAGCCTTGACCATCCCTCTATAGAATTATCTACTGGCAAATGAAGGAGCCTAAATATATATATTTTTAAGCAAAAGAAACAATTATATATTATACAAGATCTAACATTTCATGAGACTGTAAGAAAAATATTTACTATAAAGTACAAAAGATCTTAAAATGAGATGAGACCATAAGAAATCATAAGAGATATATATATATATATATATATTTTTTTGTCAAACTGCCAGATAGTGCAATAAACATTTTAGTAATACAGTAAATTAAGCAGTCAGCATATTTAAACAGCAGTTGAAACAGTGACAGAATTTAGGTTATCACCAAACAGTGGTTACAGATTGACAGTACTGCCCACTTCATACCAAACATAGGATTTAATCCTCTATACTAATAGTTATTAAGGACCTGTAAAACAGCATAGCCAAATTACAATATAAGTAACAAGACAGAATACAAACTAGACACAGTAATAGGTAATTCCAGACCAGTCCTAAACTGTGCAACTTGGTGTTTACTCTAAACACTTTACTCACTATTACAGTAGTACAAGCTCTATATATATAATTCAAATATCCAGAGGATCAGATCAAACAGACCCTCATAGAAACTACAGACTTAAGATCAATTAAATCATTTTGAAAGATAATACAACTACTTTATTTGATAAGATAATATTGGATTAAAATTAATCCGACCAAATCCTGTGTTTTTAACATTGTAAATATGTGGATTGTGTTTGAGTTTCTGTTTTTGTTTTAAACTACCCAATAAAGGTTATATTTTAAAATTTCAAAGCACTCCTCCTCCCTAGATATTCAGTCTCTATCCAATTTATGCCATTTATGATAGGGGGATGAGTGCTACCTAGGTGTACAATTCTATCAATCCTCGGATTGAATTTTTGTGTTCCATGTAAGAAACAGTACGTGGGGCGCACGAAACGTGCCCTACGTGACAGGGCCCTCCAACATTTGAGGTACATAGGAAATCCAGATTGTACTACCCCAATAGCGAAACACTTTAGGCAGGAACACAATTCAGACGATTCATTATTGACTATACAAGGCATAGACCATGTGCCAAGACATAGAAGAGGGGGAGACAGGGAGAGATGTTTGGACCAGAGGGAAGTGTTTTGGATATTTAATTTAAAAACCAAGCACCCTTCTGGTCTAAACTCCATTATGGATGTAGATTTATTTTATTGAATCTTTAACCCCTTAGTGACCAGAGCACTTTTCCATTTTCTGTCCGTTTGGGACCAAGGCTATTTTTACATTTTTGCGGTGTTTGTGTTTAGCTGTAATTTTCTTCTTACTCATTTACTGTACCCACACATATTATATACCGTTTTTCTCGCCATTAAATGGACTTTCTAAAGATACCATTATTTTCATCATATCTTATAATTTACTATAAAAAAAAATGATAAAATATGAGGAAAAATGGAAAAAAACACACTTTTTCTAACTTTGACCCCCAAAATCTGTTACATATCTAAAACCACCAAAAAACACCCATGCTAAATAGTTTCTAAATTTTGTCCTGAGTTTAGAAATACCCAATGTTTACATGTTCTTTGCTTTTTTTGCAAGTTATAGGGCCATAAATATAAGTAGCACTTTGCTATTTCCAAACCATTTTTTTCCAAAATTAGCGCTAGTTACATTAGAACACTGATATCTTTCAGGAATCCCTGAATATCCCTTGACATGTATATATTTTTTTTTTGTAGACATCCCAAAGTATTGATCTAGGCCAATTTTGGTATATTTCATACCACCATTTCACCGCCAAATGCGATCAAATACAAAAAATTGTTCACTTTTTCACAAATTTTTTCACAAACTTTAGGTTTCTCACTGAAATCATTTACAAACAGCTTGTGCAATTATGGCATAAATGGTTGTAAATTCTTCTCTGGGATCCCCTTTGTTCAGAAATAGCACACATATATGGCTTTGGCGTTGCTTTTTGGTAATTAGAAGGCCGCTAAATGCCACTGCGCACCACAAGTGTATCATGCCCAGCAGTTAAGGGGTTAATTAGGGAGCTTTTAGGGAGCTTGTAGGGTTAATTTTAGCTTTAGTGTAGTGTAGTAGACAACCCCAAGTATTGATCTAGGCACATTTTGGTATATTTCATGCCACCATTTCACCGCCAAATGCGATCAAATTAAAAAAAACGTAAAATTTTTCACAATTTTAGGTTTCTCACTGAAATCATTTACAAACAGCTTGTGCAATTATGGCACAAATGGTTGTAAATGCTTGTCTGGGATCCCCTTTTTTCAGAAATAGCAGACATATATGACTTTGGCGTTGCTTTCTGGTAATTAGAAGGCCACTAAATCCTGTTGCGCCTCACACGTGTATTATGGCTAGCAGTGAAAGGGTTAATTAGGGAGTTTGTAGGGAGCTTGCAGGGTTAATTTTAGCTTTAGTGTAGAGATCAGCCTCCCATCTGACACATCCCACCCCCTGATCCCTCCCAAACAGCTCCCTTCCCTCCCCCACCCCACAATTGTCCCCGCCATCTTAAGTACTGGCAGAAAGTCTGCCAGTACTAAAATAAAAGGGTTTTTAAAAAAAAATGAATTTTTTTTTTAGCATATTTACATATGCTACTGTGTAGGATCCCCCCCTTAGCCCCCAACCTCCCTGATCCCCCCCAAAACCGCTCTCTAACCCTCCCCTCTGCCTTATTGGGGGCCATCTTGGGTACTGGCAGCTGTCTGCCAGTACCCAGTTTGCAATAAAAAAATGCTTTTTTTTTGTTTTTTTTGGTTTTTTTCTGTAGTGTAGCTTCCCCCACCCCCCACCCCCCACAGACTAACCCCCACCACCTTGCTTATTGTTTAACATTTTTTTTTTAACATATTTTTTATTTCCCATTTTCTGTAGTGTAGCGGTTCCCACCCGCTCCCTCCCCGTGCACGCGCCCGCCCCCACCCTCCCGTGCACGCGCGCGCGCCCGTGCGCGCCCCCAGCCACCCCCGCCCACGATCCCGCCCCCCTTCACATCCACATGGCCATCGATGGCCGCCACCCGCCTCCCGGTCCGGCTCCCACCCACCAACGCAGGTAGCCACCGATCTCCGGTGCAGAGAGGGCCACAGAGTGGCTCTCTCTGCACCGGATGACTTAAAAACGTTATTGCAGGATGCCTCCATATCGAGGCATCACTGCAATAACCGGAAAGCAGCTGGAAGCGAGCAGGATCGCTTCCAGCTGCTTTCCACACTGAGGACGTGCAGGGTACGTTCTCAGGCATTAACTGCCTTTTTTCTGAGGACGTACCCTGCACGTCCTCAGTCGTTAAGGGGTTAATAAAATTTTTCCTTTGTAGATATAATTTTGACAAAGGATACATTTGAGTTGATTGTAGATAAAAGATATATTTCAAAAATGAAGTTTTAAATATTAGTATGCATTGCTTTCCAAATATTCTAAATATAAAGTCTTTTGCTTGAACTAAGTTTTTTGCCCATAAGGGGTTAATAAGATACAGGTGCCTGCAATTATCTTAACTCCTTACCTTTAAATAGTACTAGTAGGTGTGGACACAAACTATGCCAGTGAACAAGGGCTGAGATCTGGCCCGAAACATGTTTGGCTATTTTTAGTCCTGAACATCTTGTTGCAGGCCTGTGACTGTTGTGAAACTTTTAACTTTTGTGATGAATAAATTTTGAACTTTTTAAACAAATTTCTCAAGTCCTCTTTCTGGAGTAGCGGGATTACAGAGTGTGTTTACTATATATATATATATATATATATATATATATATATATATATATATATATATATATATATATATATATATATGTGTATGTATGTGTATATATATATTATATATATTATGTTATATGGGTAATTTGAATCTCACATATTAAGCATATTGAGGGTAACCTTAAATCTAGTATCAAATGTTTATAATGTAGCACACAGTATCTCATTGCAGCATTCCACAAGTTTCTTTTGTATAAGTTGTAACATATGGTTCTAATATGAGATCCTCTCAACAATATGCTTATGTGGGCATATTCTGTTATGTGCTATAACAACATTCTTATTTCCTGTGGGCCCCTTATGCAGATGTGAAGTTAACTCAGTTTTTTATATATTTCCTGTGACCTCATGTAAGACGTATACATCACTATAAATTCTTTGTGTGTTCTTCAATAAAGGTGACTCTTGTGAAAACACTCAGTTGCATGTGTGTGTGATTTCAGTGGTCACCCCAGGCCCCTGAAGAAAATGTGTGCTGCACTCTTATCAGCCAAAGCAGAGCTAAGGAACAAAAGAAGTAACCCTACAAACTGGTGTCAGAAATGGGATGAAACAGGGAACTCTCGGAAGGTGAGTTGAACAAAGAGTCTTTTTTATTCTGACCTTTTTTCTCTTACCACAAGACCCCTTAAGTTTCATTTTACATAGAAATATATATGTGAATCTTTAGTAAATTCTAACTATTGTCTAAAAAGAGGAATATTAGATTTCTTTGGTAGAAATCAGGTTAAATATATATATGAATCTTTGGTAGATTAAAAATAAAAAGGGAATAATAGATTTCTTTGGTAGAAATCAGATTATATAAAGTCTGGCTGAAGGGTTAAACCACACATTTTCTTGCTGCTTGCTTTTGAAATACGCTGTATGGCTAACATTGCTTTAAAATTATAAGATAAATACTGCATTGTTTATATGAATTCTTATGCTGCTTGCTTTTAAATATGCTGTATGGCAAAATAATGCTTATTGTATAAAGTATTAAGAAAGTAAACTGTTGCTAATTTGTATTGCTGTTTCTGAATGTTAGTAAAAGGCTACATTTTTTTCTGGTGAAGGGTGACCTTTGACCTAGAGATAATTAATGCCAGAAACTACTGAAAGGATCAGCATAGTGATATTTTTTTTCTCTCTCTTGTTGTAAACTTAAGCATTAAGCACAATAACTGGTAACGGAGTACAACCATTCTAGTTAATGTGTTTTTTGCAAAAAGATTCAATAATTAATTGCTCTTAAAGGTAAAGGTATTGTATTTTTTTATTTTTATTATTTTTTTTTTTTTTTTTTTTTTGTATTGTATTATATTTTGTTGTAAAAGTTTTAAATGATAAGTTAGGAGTTGAGAATGGGCAAATCCCAGTCTAAACAATTTCCATCACCTAAGCAAGGATAAACATGTAAAGATTATGTGGGAAGGGTGTCGCCCGATGGGTTTATGTATATTATTCCTTGGGTTCAGAATATGGCAGAATGGACAGAAGCTATGAGAAGCTCTGATCCATTCACCAGAGAGGGGGATAATGATAAATTTCATATGAATATGGTAAATGGGTTGTGTCTAGGTGATGAAGAGGCATTTCCATGGTATAAAGGTGATCCAAGATGGTTATATGAATTATATGAAAAAGGGTGGGGAAAATTGGCTTACTGTTGCTCCATACTGGCAATATATTGATATAGATGGGAATAAAAAAAACGGTAAAAGTGAGAAGCAAAGACAGAAACCATATTCACCCCCCCTGCCCCATATAATGCCCCTCACCTACCTTTGCCATCATATAACAGACTATATCCTAGCCTCCCATCCCCTAGTGACATAGATCTAGAGACTATTGCTATTGCCTCTGCTCAGGTACCCCAAGAATGGACCTTGCCAGGACCTTCTGTAACTCCCCGATACCAGGTCACTAAACCCCCAATTATGCCTAAACCCCCGAATAAGGTTGAACCAGTAACACCTTCTACCCCCCTACAATAACCCCACAATATAAAAGAGGGAATGAAGAAGTAGAGGAGGAGGACGCAGCTGTACCAGAAGCTAGTATGCCATTTCTTACTTTGGGAGACCAATTAATTATTAAACCTTTGTCCCCAGGTGAATTATGGGAAATTACCAAGGGAGCCCCAAACCCCCGTCAACTTCCATCAGCTTGTATTATGTATTTAAAAAGAATGTTACAAGGACAAAACATGACACAGACAGACATAAGAATTATCATTGATGCACTTCTAGACTATGACCCTGAATCAGGTTGGGAGTGGGGTAATGTAAAGAGTATTAGTAAATTGAGTCGAGATCCAACAATTAACTATGCCCTAAACACACGTGAAGGACTTGAAGAAATGTGGACAGAATTAAGTATAGAAATTCATAGAATATGGAAGGATAAACAAAGTATGTCAATTGCACTAGCGTGCAAACAGAATACAAAGGAAACAGTAGTAGAATTTGTTAAGCATTTTTATAAATGCTGGAAGGAAGAGGCTGGAATGGAATCAGGAGATGCAATGGGCTCTCTGAAGGTCCAGACTTGCATTAGTAATATGCAACCTCAGCTTTCTTTGTTGGTGAAACAATTTGTCTCTGATTGGCCGGAGTTGACTCCAGCAGAATTCTTGAAAATAATTCATGAAAATGAAGGGGCAGGTTGTTTTGACATCAGGAAATTAGAAGGAAAATAGGCTGCTTTTTATCAAAAGCAGAGTTTACAACATTGTGATCCATTCCAGGCCAGGGAAAGGGATAATACAGGGAGTAATAGAATGTATGTGAGAGGTAGAGGGAGAGCTAGAGGGAATTATACTTCAAACAGAACACATTGTTTTAACTGTGGGGAACAGGGATAATAATAATTCTGGCCCCCCTTACAATCCCCAACAGTATAACAGACAGCCTTACATAGCCCCTGCACCTATGGAGGCACCCAAACACAACATACAATGGCCATAGGGGTGCCTAGAAGGTAGCACTCCAATTTTTCCAGTGGTGTCAACAAGTTATCATGAGCAACCGTACTTAGTCCTAGAAGTAGAGGGAGAACCCCTACCATTTCTAGTAGACACAGGAGCTACATGCTCTGCCTTATGCTCAGATATGTATGATGGCATTACTGAAAAATCTGAACCTTCTCTAGGGATTAATGGAGTGCTGACTCAGACTCGCATCACACCGCCAGTTGAAGTTAGGGTACCCTGTACTGGCCAACAACTTTTGCACCCATTTCGTATTATAACTGGGTGTCCCCTTAACCTTTTGGGTCGTGATCTTATGGGTCCCCATGGTTTGAAAGTAGCTGTCACTAGACAGGGTGGGTTATACGTGAGTCTAGGGTCCACTAACCTGTGTTTTTTAATGACATATTGACAGATGTCCCATCCTCTGTATGGGCATCTTCAAAACTTGATGTTGGTTTAGTTCAGTGTACCCCATATAAAGCCAGATTAAAACCTAATACTACTCCAGTGTTTATTAAACAATATCCATTGTCTAGAGAGAAGAAAGAAGGGATAAGACCCATGATAGAGGAATTCCTTAAACAAGGAATCCTCCGTCCAGTAGTTTCTCCCTATAATACCCCCATAAATCCGATCCCAAAGAAAGACAATGAATATAGGTTAGTACAAGACCTAAGGGCAATTAATGAAATAGTAATCCCAATTGCCCCAATAGTCCCAGATGTTACAACCTTACTCACAGCCATTCCACATGACGCCTGTATATTTACAGTCATTGATTTAGCTAACACATTTTTTTCAGTCCGATTAGACCCTGAGACACAGCTACTTATGGCTTTTTATTATGATGGGCGTCAGCTTACCTGGACACGCCTCCCTCAAGGCTATGTGGCCTCGCGTGCGGTCTACTTGCTGGTGCTCCAACGTATATTGCGGTCATGGACTCTCAGCCAAGGTTCCGTCCTCCTTCAGTACGTCGATGACCTACTGTTGTGTAGTCCTAACCAGGAGGCTAATACAGTAGATGCAATAAGTCTATTAAAACACCTTGCTGCTGAAGGTAATAAAATAGCAAAACATAAGCTACAAGTAGGAGTGACAAAAGTGGATTACCTTGGTTTTGTGCTTTCCCAAGGCCACCGGTCCATTAGTCCCAAATGAATCCAAGCGATTCAACAGATCCCAAAGCCAGTTACTAGAAAGGACATGCTCATCTTTCTAGGTATGATTAATTATTGCAGACAATGGATTCCTGAGTGCTCCCATCATGATTCCATTCTAAGGCAAGCCACAAAAGGGGATAGCCCTGAACATATACAATGGACCACAGACATGACTAAATCCTACATAGCTCTGAAGACTAGTATTATTAGTGCCCCTGCTTTAGGACTACCTGATTATTGTAAACCATTTCACTTGTGTGCAAGGGACAATTGTAAAACCATGGCTGCTGTCAGTGCCCAAGAGCATGGTGGAGGCAATATGCGTCCCGTAGCTTTCTTTTCCAAAGTAGTCCCAATACCGGTACAAGGGATGCCGGCGTGTCTCCGAGCAATGGCGGCTTGCGCCATGGCTGTAGAGATGGTTGAAACAATCACATTAGGCCATTCAATAGTACTACACACTAGTCACCAAGTTTTACATCTTGTAAAAAATGTCACTACCCAACACATGACTTCTCAAAGACTTTCTGGTTATGAATGTATATTACTGAATAATACAAATCTGACTATTAAATATAGTAGTGTATCCTCAGGGCCAACTCAAATACTTAGTGCCTTACTTACAGGATCACCAGACTTTTCAACAGACCATGATTGTATAGAGGTAATACACCACATTACCACACCAAGACCTGACTTGATGGATAAACCTTTTGACCATGCTGATAATGTGTTTGTTGATGGTTCTTGTTCCCGACCTAGTGATGGTATTTATAAGACAGGCTATGTCGTTATGCAACTACCAGACATTGTTCTAGATGCAGGCCCCATTCCTTATCCTTCTGCACAAGCTGCAGAATTAATAGCACTTACAAAAGCATGTAAATTGTTTGAAAATAAATCTGTTAACATTTACACTGACTCTCGCTATGCTTTTGGGGTTGTGCACGATTTTGGTATGATATGGAAACAACGTGGTTTTGTTTCAGCAGATGGCAAGACCATCTCTCATACAGACCTGATTAAAAATCTTTTAGAGGCCATACAACTCCCAAAGGACATAGCGATCATACATTGCCGTGCACATACATACAAGTCTGACCCTATTTCCTTGGGTAATGTGCTTGCAGATAAAATTGCTAAAGAAGCTGCTTATGTTTCTCATACACCCGGATCCACCATCCGTTTGTATGCTGTTTTAGCCCCACCTTCATGTCCTACAGACCATATGCTTCTTGAACTCCAGGGACATGCCACTCCTAGTTACATATCTTTCTGGACTACTAATGGGTTAACTTTAGATGAGAATGGTTTGTTTTCTAAAGAGGGGAAGGTAGGCATACCGGAAAACAGTGCACCACTCTTTATAGCACAAGCCCATGGTGTTGGACACCTAGGTATAAAACCAACAACTAACTTGTTGAAGCAATCTTTCTACATTAGAGGTATAGGTGATCATTGCAAGGCATATATTAATAGATGTGTATATTGCTTACAGACCAATGCAACCATCCCCAATAAAGCCCAGCATGACCACTTACCCCCACCTACAGCCCCATTGACACATCTACAAATTTGTTTCTACACATATTCCAAAAACTGGCACTAAACAATTATATCTGCTTATAATAGTTGACCAATTTTCTAAGTGGCCAGAAGCTTTTGTTACCCAGAGGGAAGATTCAAAAACAGTCGCTAAAATTTTAGCCACTGAAATAATTCCCAGATTTGGTTGTCCGCTTCAGATTAATTCTGATAACGGTCCAGCGTTCATTAGTAAAATCACACATGAGTTAGTAGAATGGTTACAGATTAATTGGAACTTTCACATTCCCTACCATCCTCAAAGCTCAGGGATTGTAGAAAGAATGAATCGCAATATCAAGGAAAAACATTTAAAGGCAACAGCAGGTACATGGGTTAAATGGCAAAACTATTTACCTGCGATTTTAGCAGAAATCAGAATGACCCCAAATAGGACAACCAGGTTGTCTCCATTTGAGGTCCTAATGGGTAGACCATTCCCTACTCCATGGGTAAAAGGCCCACTTATCATTAAAAATTGTGATTTAGATTGTATTAAGGAACAATATGTAAAACAATTGATTGATAAATTGAATGGCATCTATGGTGATGTGTCTTCCCGTTTACCTCTTCCCTCACAGAAACCAACCCATCCTTTCAAGCCTGGAGATCTGGTCTGCATTCGCCAGCTGAATAAAGCAAAGAAAGGAGGTTTCCCATTCAGCAAGCCAGTCACTGTGATCGCTGTAACCAGGACTGCCGTACTGACTGACGACAAGGACATCTGGATACACGCTTCATGAGTGAAACTCTGTCCAAAGAGAGGAGAAGCGGGTGACAAGCTATCGGTCACACCTCACAAAGGAGAAGTGGGCGATAAGGTATCGATCACTCCTCACAAAGACCAGGATGACGATCTCAATCATGGATCCAAGACATTTCTGCAAGATCTTCCTTTTCCTAATGGGGATATTGATCTTTGTGTATATACCAATAGTATTAATAACGGCATGTTATTACTCACCTGAAGATGCTGAACACTTTACACCTATTTGTGAACTATTTAAAACAAATAATAACTCTAATCTTTTAGTAAGACCAAAAAGGTTTGCACCATTATATAGGACACCCCGTGTAACTGTCAAATGTTATAATTGGATTTCTTGGTATGGTGATGCTATACATAATTATAGCATAAACCTAGAAGGTAGGGATCCAAAATGGTGTAATATCGAAGAAAAATGTGAAGTATTTATTTTGGAATCTGCATCAAAAAATCTATGTTACAATAACATTTCAAATATATTAACATTAACCCCACACAATAATATACAACAATGTAGCATGCAAGTTACGTCTTATATCAACTATACAAGCTACCTCTTGTCAGGTCTTCCCCCCCGTTTTATGGGAATGCTAAATAAATTTAGTTTCAGAATGAATTCACGTTCAAGTACACATGAACAAGATACAAAAATATTCGGTAACATACATATTTTCTATCTTTTCTTTATCGTAACAATCTAACAATGCCTAACATAACAACAATACAGGATGGTGGAAATCAAACTACAGTGATTACATGGCCTCAGAATACATACCTTGTATTTATGAGCACACGGTTTAGAAAGGGTAGTTCCTCAGAAAGTGTGCATGGTGGTTTTATACAATTTTGTAATCCACACACAACACCCAGTATTACACAGTTACACACAATACCACAATACCCCTTCCCCACACTTGTGTAAATACTACAAAATTCTCCCATATGGTACACATTTCCCTGAATATTTCTACCCTAGATGTCTCCTTATGTCGCTCGTCACGCAGACGATGTGAGTGGTATGATACTTTGTTAGGAGGAACTGGTGTAACTTTAGGTGTTCTTAATGGTATTGATAGTGAAATTATACGTAACAAAATATCAACTGCTGGTGCAGATATTGGGTCAGCATTACATTTGACAGGTCAATGGGCTCCTAATATATATGAACCTCAACGAAAGGGTTTACAACTTGAATCTAGTATGTATAAATATTTGAATAACATCACAATGGCCGTAGAGAATTTAGTCTCTGATAGTAGTAGTTGGAGCCTTTGTGGTTCACGTTATGTATATATGAGTCAACAACGTTTAGATTTAGAAAACATTCTTATGTTCCCTAAGAGTGATAAACTACGCACCTTGTTAGAATTAGATAACCCCAAGCATAATGTATGGTTGAATATTGACACTTCTAGTGTAAAGTGCGTTGAATGGGAACATAATGGTTATGTTTCAAAACACTATTGTCTAGTATCAATTACTGCCTACACACCTGATGTTGTTAAATTAGCTTGTAAATTTTTTGCTTTACCTCATCCAGTTTTTAATCTCTTACATTCTAATTGGACGTGGTGGAAACCTACATTTATTGGTAAATATATAATTCCTGCTGAAAACACCACCACATCCCTTGAGCATTGTGATAGAACTGATCATGGTTTAGCTTGTAGACATGCCTCCCCAATCTTTGAACCCTGTTTATTAGCATCTGAGATTAATTCTTGTACGTGGCAGATATATCCAGAGAGTTTTTCTGTCATTCTAGAGACAGCCCCTCAAACTGTGTGTATGTCTACAAGTGTGCCAGTTGACATTCCTATTATTGACAGTCAGCTACCATTTTCTGGCTGTGTGTTTAATGTTAGCTATTTGACTTGGGATGATAATAGTTACTTTCTGCACCCTGTACTTACTTTTCACCAACATACTTTCTTTGCACCCCATGCCCTACCTATTTCTTCTTATCAGTTACCTGTTTCTACCATCCTTCAATTAATTTAAGGTCAAAAAGAAATGTTCACTCACCTACAAGGCCATGCTAAAGCTATCTCTCATGGGGAAATACAAACCCATTTTGTTAAAAACAAATTATTAACTGTTTCATCAAAAATACAACAAGATTTAAGCCATCATTGGTATGATTTTTTGACAGGATGGTCCCCCACTGGGACAAAAATGGTTAAATTTGCTTTTTATCCTCTGCTCATTATTGTATTTTGTTTACTATTATTAACATTGTTTAACTGTTACATGTCTAGTACTTTACGAAAGAAAATATCAGGTATGATACAAGATGCAGAAAAAGTTCAACTGAAAAATTGAATTAGAGGTAGACCCAGATAGTTTATATTGTAGGAACATTACAGGTTATGTGATCACGATGTGATCAAAGAGGGGAATGATGGGTATATATGTGTATATATGTATGTGTATGTATGTGTGTATATATATTATATATATTATGTTATATGGGTAATTTGAATCTCACATATTAAGCATATTGAGGGTAACCTTAAATCTAGTATCAAATGTTTATAATGTAGCACACAGTATCTCATTGCAGCATTCCACAAGTTCCTTTTGTATAAGTTGTAACATATGGTTCTAATATGAGATCCTCTCAACAATATGCTTATGTGGGCATATTCTGTTATGTGCTATAACAACATTCTTATTTCCTGTGGGCCCCTTATGCAGATGTGAAGTTAACTCAGTTTTTATATATTTCCTGTGACCTCATGTATGACGTATACATCACTATAAATTCTTTGTGTGTTCTTCAATAAAGGGGACTCTTGTGAAAACACTCAGTTGCATGTGTGTGTGATTTCAGTTGTCACCCCAGGGCCCTGAAGAAAACGTGTGCTGTACCCTTATCAGCCAGAGCAGAGCTAAGGAACAAAAGAAGTAACCCTACACTTACCAGACCAGGCTAGTGTATCCTTTGTGGTATTGAGCTGCCCCTCCGTCTCCGTCTTTTAGTATAGCGCTGCTCCGTCTAGCTGTACAGTTAAAGCGGGTCACAAACCTCCCAGGTTAACGGTTGACGTCCTCTACCTTCTCAGAAATGTCACCTTCACACAACGCGCGTTTCACCCTTAATGAATTTAGATAGGGTTTTTTCAAGCGTCATGTGCTTTGTTGCCAAATAGCAACTTATATAGGCTGATCCTAATTACAATGAGGTGAAATGTCAGCTCAGGATTACTTATACATAAAATTGAATAATGAACTTGTTGTTACATAGTATTATAATGATATTATTTATGGGCTAAGATATTTTTGATCTGCTGTTTATGTAATTCTGCTGCTAAAATTGTATATTTATACTTCTGTTTATATCTTGTAGAGATTTCCACTCTAGGTTTTACAGATAGTTAGCAGTACATATACCAGTATATCTTAGGTTTATAATTTTGGTTATCACATATCCCTTGGGTTTTTAGGATTACTTGGAATTTTGCTGTATGCTATGTACATGTGATATTATTTGTATTCAATCATAGAGAAGGTTATGAATTAATAAATTGCTCTCTCTGACTTAAATCAGCAGTTGTTTGTGATCATTTACAGACTTACCTCAATTTATTTATTTGGCTTGTTCATTAGTAGTGCTGGATTAACTCATCTTTTTATGTTCTTAATTTGGACATATTTATCTTTATGAGTTCCGTGCACTGGTTCACCTGCAAATATTTGCAGGTGTTCCATTAACTGCCTATATATCCTTTGCAGCGGGTTCTATTTGTTAATTGTTTATATATATATACTGTATATATATATATATATATATATATATATATATATATATATATATATATATATATATATATATATATACTGTATATATATATATATATATATATATATATATATATATATATATATATATATATATATACTGTATATATATATATATATATATATATATATATATATACAGTATATATATACACACACACATATAGATACATAAATACATATGTATACACATGTAAACAGACATATATATATATATATATATATATATATATATATATATATATATATATTTATATGTATATATATATATATATATATATATATATATACATACATACACACACACATAGGGGCTGAATTATCAAGGGCCGAATGGCCCCTGATCCCCATGTTTCCGTGTGAGCCTTCAGCTCGCCGGAAACTGCATTAAAGAAGCAGCCGTCTTAAGACCGCTGCTCCTTAACTGGTCCACTGCCTCCAGGCTGCAGACATCAATCCGCCCGATCCTATATGATCGGGCTGATTGACACCCCCTGCTAGTGGCCGATTGGCCATGAATCTGCAGGGGGCAGCATTGCATAAGCAGTTCACAATAACTGCTTGTGCATCATTAAATGCAGACAGCGTATGCTGTCGGCATTCAGCGATGTCCGTCGGACACAATCCGCTGAGCAGATCATGTCGGACAGACCATTAATAAATCGGCCCCATAGACATAAATATGTATAAGAGATGTGCAGCCAAAACATTTTCCTTTTGTTTCCTCGAATATTCATTGGCTACACTATTCAGTATTTGTTTAGTTTAAAACAAATAGAATTCTGAATTTTAATAAAACATTTGTTTTTGTGAAAACAAATGTAAATGTTTCAAAGTTACAGGTGAGAAGTTCACCTGTTGCTACAATACTTACCTTAATGTGCTCTGGAGAGCATGGTGAGCATGCTAAGGTTATTATTAACCCCTTAAAAATAAAATAAACAATTGAATACTGATGATTTTTGTCAGTATTTTTTTGTGTTCTTTCATTTTCTTAGTGCATTCATTTGGATATTTCTTTCTTTAAACAAACAAAAATCCGATTTTCTCTACGAATGTGCATTCGTATGAAACTTAAGGCACATTTCTAATATGTATCTTTATGATAAAGTACTCTGCAGTCTTTTTTTTTTTTTTTCTTACACTGGATACTTTATTTCTTATTGCTCTTATAATTGTTTTAAGCAATTTTGTTTTTCATATTTTTATAAGACGGTGTTATTATGAGTGTAACTGTACTTTTAAATGTATTTTTTATGTGTTTTGTGCAACTTTTTAGCCGAGCGTAACAGTTAAACCAGAGATTTGAGGTCGCACTATCCCACACACTTTAAATTCAATCGCCCTTGAGCAAACACATTTACTTTCAACCTATAATACACTCATTAATTCCATTGTGCAAAAGGAGCTGCAATAAACCTCTTTTTGTTTGTGTGCAACTGTTAGTACGATACTAATAATCTAGCCCTTTATTGGAAATAATGGGACAATTTGTTTTCATTTATAAATGTTAAAGTGATGGTAAACTTTTCACTTCGTATAAACAGATCTGGAATGTTAGCGATAATTTAGATTGAGTTTAATTCATTAGTTGTAATGAAAATGCGCTATAACTTTCTTTTTATTATAGCGCTGAAATTCAATTATTTCGGAGTCCAGCCGCCTACTTCAAGATTTTTTTTTTTTTTGTAAGCTAATGTTTTGAACTGTTCCTCAGTCGGCTAGAGCATTTATTGGAGATCAGTTCAAACCATTAGCTCACCAAAAAAAATTATTTATGAAGTGAGCATGGTGTCTTTGAATAAAAATTTAAAAGTAAGTTAAAGTGTACCGTCATTACAACTGATAATTAAACTCCATCTAAAATAGGACTAACATTTTGGATCTGTTTATACAAAGGGAAACGTTTACCATAAATTTATTGTCTCGTTTAACTACTTCCCATAGTAATTTTGTTGTTTTTTTTAGTAGTTTACAGATAACATATATATTTTGCTATTATATGGTTGTTATGAAGCATTTTTTAACCCCTTAATGACAACTGACGTACCAGGTACGTCATGCATTAACAAGCAGTTAATGACAATGGACGTACCTGGTACGTCAGTTGTCTAACAGAGTGCTGGAAGCGATCACAAATGCTTTCAGCAGCTCTGAGGGTATTGCAGTGATGCCTCGATATGGAGGCATCCTGCAATACCATTTTACAAGCCCCCAATGCAGAGAGAGCCACTCTGTGGCCCTCTCTGCACCGGTAGCGATAGTGCCGGGTGTGAGGGTGCGCGTGCACGATGCGCGCGTGTGCACGTGAGCATGCATGTGCGCGTGCATGTGCACCCATTAGCCACACTGACACCAATGAATGAGGGCAGAAAGGGGAAAAAAAGGGATTTTTTTTAAAAACAAATATAAAAGGATCTGGGAGGGGGTGGGGGTGGGGGTATTGTGGGGGGCTGCTACACTACAGAAATAGTTTTTTAAGTAAAAATAAAATAAAAATACTTTTTGGGGGGTTTTTGGGGCCAAACTGGGTACTGGCAGACAGCTGCCAGTACCCAAGATGGTGGTAATTAGGTAGGGGAGAGGGTTAGAGAGCTGGAGGGGGGATCAGGGAGGTTGGGGCTAAGGCAGGGGTCCATCACAGCTAAAATACTTTATTATTTTTATTTAAAAAAAAAAAAAAAAAAAAACTCTTTTATTTAGTACTGGCAGACTTTCTGCCAGTACTTAAGATGGCGGGAACAATTGTGGGGTGGGGGAGGGAAGAGAGCTGTTTGGGAGGGATCAGGGGGTGGGATGTGTCAGGTGGGAGGCTGATCTCTAAAATTAACCCTGCAAGCTCCCTACAAGCTACCTAATTTAACCCCTTCACTGCTGGGCATAATTAACGTGTGGTGCGCAGCAGCATTTAGCGGCCTTCTAATTACCAAAAAGCAACGCCAAAGCCATATAAGTCTGCTATTTCTGAACAAAGGGGATCCCAGAGAAGCTTTTACAACAATTTCTGCCATAATTGCACAAGCTGATTGTAAATAATTTCAGTGAGAAACCTAAAATTGTGAAAAATGTTGTTTTTTTTTTTTATTTGCTCGCATTTGGCGGTGAAATGGTGGCATAAAATATACCAAAATGGGCCTAGATCAATACTTGGGGTTGTCTACTACACTACACTAAAGCTAAAATTAACCCTACAAGCTCCCTACAAGCTCCCTAATTAACCCCTTCACTCCTGGGCATAAAACACGTGTGGTGCGCTGCGGCATTTAGCGGCCTTCTAATTACCAAAAAGCAACCCAAAAGCCATATAAGTCTGCTATTTCTGAAAAAAGGGGATCCCAGAGAAGCATTTACAACCATTTGTGCCATAATTGCAGAAGCTGTTTGTAAATAATTTCAGTGGGAAACCTAAAGTTTGTGACAAATTTTGTGAAAAAGTGAACTTTTTTTTTTTTTATCGCATTTGGCGGTGAAATGGTGGCATGAAATATACCAAAATGGGCCTAGATCAATACTTTGGGTTGTCTTCTAAAAAAAAAAATATACATGTCAAGGGATATTCAGGTATTCCTGACAGATATCAGGGTTCCAATGTAACTAGCGCTAATTTTGAAAAAAAGTTGTTTGGAAATAGCGAAGTGCTACTTGTATTTATTGCCCCATAAATTGCAAAAAAAGCAAAGAACATGTAAACATTGGGTATTTCTAAACTCAGGACAAAATTTAGAAACTATTTAGCATGGGTGTTTTTTGGTGATTGTAGATGTGTAACATATTTTGTGGGTCAAAGTTAGAAAAAGTGTGTTTTTTTCTATTTTTTCCTCATATTTTATTATTTTTTTTTTAGTAAATTATAAGACATGATGAAAATAATGGTATCTTTAGAAAGTCCATTTAATGGCGAGAAAAACGGTATATAATATGTGTGGGTACAGTAAATGAGTAAGAGGAAAATTACAGCTAAACACAAACACTGCAGAAATGTAAAAATAGCCATTGTCATTAAGGGTAAGAAAATTAAAAATTGGTCCGGTCATTAAGGGGTTAAATGTAAACATTGTTTCAGTGTTTTTAAAAGATATTGAAAAATTGTGCAGTTTATATATAGACAGTTCTTAAACAGAGCAATCTAACTAGATTTGGAGTTTTGTCGGTAACGACCCAAAAAACTAACGCCGGCTTTTTTCTGGCCGCACCATAAAAATAACTCTGGTATTGAGAGTCCACATAAAGGAGCGTAGAGCATTTTTAACGCAGCTTCAACTCTCAATACCAGAGTTGCTTACGCAAGCGGCCAGCCTCAAAAACGTGCTCGTGCACGATTCCCCCATAGGAAACAATGGGGCTGTTTGAGCTGAAAAAAAACCTAACACCTGCAAAAAAGCCACGTTCAGCTCTTAACGCAGCCCCATTGTTTGCTATGGGGAAACACTTCCTACGTCTGCACCTAACACCCTAACATGTAGCCCGAGTCTAAACACCCCTAACCTTACAGTTATTAACCCCTAATCTGCCGCCCCCGCTATCGCTGACACCTGCATTTTATTTTTAACCCCTAATCTGCCGCTCCGTAAACCGCCGCTACTTACATTATCCCTATGTACCCCTAATCTGCTGCCCCTAACACCGCCGACCCCTATATTATATTTATTAACCCCTAATCTGCCCCCCTCAACGTCGCCTCCACCTGCCTACACTTATTAACCCCTAATCTGCCGAGCGGACCTGAGCGCTACTATAATAAAGTTATTAACCCCTAATAGGCCTCACTAACCCTATAATAAATAGTATTAACCCCTAATCTGCCCTCCCTAACATCGCCGACACCTAACTTCAATTATTAACCCCTAATCTGCCGACTGGAGCTCACCGCTACTCTAATAAATGTATTAACCCCTAAAGCTAAGTCTAACCCTAACACTAACACCCCCCTAAGTTAAATATAATTTAAATCTAACAAAATAAATTAACTCTTATTAAATAAATTATTCCTATTTAAAGCTAAATACTTACCTGTAAAATAAATCCTAATATAGCTACAATATAAATTATAATTATATTATAGCTATTTTAGGATTAATATTTATTTTACAGGTAACTTTGTATTTATTTTAACCAGGTACAATAGCTATTAAATAGTTAAGAACTATTTAATAGCTAAAATAGTTAAAATAATTACAAATTTACCTGTAAAATAAATACTAACCTAAGTTACAATTAAACCTAACACTAGACTATCAATAAATTAATTAAATAAACTACCTACAATTACCTACAATTAACCTAACACTACACTATCAATAAATTAATTAAATACAATTGCTACAAATAAATACAATTAAATAAACTAGCTAAAGTACAAAAAATAAAAAAGAACTAAGTTACAAAAAATAAAAAAAATATTTACAAACATAAGAAAAATATTACAACAATTTTAAACTAATTACACCTACTCTAAGCCCCCTAATAAAATAACAAAGCCCACCAAAATAAAAAAATGCCCTACCCTATTCTAAATTACTAAAGTTCAAAGCTCTTTTACCTTACCAGCCCTGAACAGGGCCCTTTGCGGGGCATGCCCCAAGAAATACAGCTCTTTTGCCTGTAAAAAAAACATACAATACCCAAGCCCCCCAACATTACAACCCACCACCCACATACCCCTAATCTAACCCAAACCCCCCTTAAATAAACCTAACACTAAGCCCCTGAAGATCATCTTACCTTGTCTTCACCTCACCGGGTATCACACCGATCCGTCCAGAAGAGCTCCTCCGATGTCCTGATCCAAGCCCAAGCGGGGGGCTGAAGAGGTCCATGATCCGGCTGAAGTCTTCATCCAAGCGGGGCAGAAGAGGTCTTCCATCCGATTGAAGTCTTCATCCAAGCGGCATACATCCGGAGCGAAGCGGCAGCATCCTGAAGACCTCCACTGCGGAACATCCATCCTGGCCGACGACTGAACGACGAATGACGGTTCCTTTAAATGACGTCATCCAAGATGGCGTCCCTCAAATTCCGATTGGCTGATAGGATTCTATCAGCCAATCAGAATTAAGGTAGGAATATTCTGATTGGCTGATGGAATCAGCCAATCAGAATCAAGTTCAATCCGATTGGCTGATCCAATCAGCCAATCAGATTGAGCTTGCATTCTATTGGCTGTTCCTTGGGGCATATCAGCCAATCGGAATTCGAGGGACGCCATCTTGGATGACGTCATTTAAAGGAACCGTCATTCGTCGTTCAGTCGTCGGCCAGGATGGATGTTCCGCGGTGGAGGTCTTCAGGATGCTGCCGCTTCGCTCCGGATGGATGCCGCTTGGATGAAGACTTCAATAGGATGGAAGACCTCTTCTGCCCCGCTTGGATGAAGACTTCAGCCGGATCATGGACCTCTTCTCTTTAGTTTAAAATTGTTGTAATATTTTTCTTATGTTTGTAAATATTTTTTTATTTTTTGTAACTTAGTTCTTTTTCATTTTTTGTACTTTAGCTAGTTTATTTAATTGTATTTATTTTTAGCAATTGTATTTAATTAATTTATTGATAGTGTAGTGTTAGGTTAATTGTAGGCAATTGTAGGTATTTTATTTAATTAATTTATTGATAGTCTAGTGTTAGGTTTAATTGTAACTTAGGTTAGGATTTCTTTTACAGGTAAATTTGTAATTATTTTAACTATTTTAGCTATTAAATAGTTCTTAACTATTTAATAGCTATTGTACCTGGTTAAAATAAATACAAAGTTACCTGTAAAATAAATATTAATCCTAAAATAGCTATAATATAATTATAATTTATATTGTAGCTATATTAGGATTTATTTTACAGGTAAGTATTTAGCTTTAAATAGGAATAATTTATTTAATAAGAGTTAATTAATTTCATTAGATTTAAATTATATTTAACTTAGGGGGGTGTTAGTGTTAGGGTTAGACTTAGCTTTAGGGGTTAATACATTTATTAGAATAGCGGTGAGCTCCGGTCGGCAGATTAGGGGTTAATAATGGAAGTTAGGTGTCGGCGACGTTGAGGGGGGCAGATTAGGGGTTAATAAATATAATATAGGGGTCGGCGGTGTTAGGGGCAGCAAATTAGGGGTACATAAGGATAACGTAGGTGGCGGCGCTTTGCGGTCGGCAGATTAGGGGTTAATAAGTGTAGGTAGGTGGAGGCGACGTTGTGGGGGGCAGGTTAGGGGTTAATAAATATAATACAGGGGTCGGCGGTGTTAGGGGCAGCAGATTAGGGGTACATAAGGATAACGTAGGTGGCGGTCGGCAGATTAGGGGTTAAAAAAATGTATTCGAGTGTCGGCGATGTGGGGGGACCTTGGTTTAGGGGTACATAGGTAGTTTATGGGTGTTAGTGTACTTTAGAGCACAGTAGTTAAGAGCTTTATAAACCGGCGTTAGCCCAGAAAGCTCTTAACTACTGACTTTTTTCCTGCGGCTGGAGTTTTGTCGTTAGATGTCTAACGCTCACTTCAGAAACGACTCTAAATACCGGAGTTAGAAAGATCCCATTGAAAAGATAGGATACGCAATTTACGTAAGGGGATCTGCGGTATGGAAAAGTCGCGGCTGAAAAGTGAGCGTTAGACCCTATTTTGAGTGACTCCAAATACCGGCGGTAGCCTAAAACCAGCGTTAGGAGCCTCTAACGCTGGTTTTCATGGCTAACGCCAAACTCCAAATCTAGGTGTAAAAGACTCCTAACTGCAATGCCTTGCATAGCAACAAAGTGTAGTGATTTACATTGTTATAGATCAAATATCTTTTAAAAAAAATAGAGAAATTCAATAACATGAAATCTTAATATGTTTGCAGAATTGAATTTTTCACTCAAAAGCAAAAAATACTATGATCAACCCCTACCCCCCAAAGAAACTTTCAAACCTACTTACATTAAATTAAGAGATCCTGGATAAAGCTAAAATACGGATTCTTTAATTGTGATTGCCTGCAGCATATTTTAGGAAAAACTTAGAATTCTATTTTCCATTGAGAAAGCTGAATTTTACTGCTTGTATGCTTTTCAGTGTATTTACTGCTTTTTTGTATGTGTGTCATTGTCATCTAATTTATTTTGTAGATTTTTCTTTGTAGATTTTTTTGTATATCTTTTGTCTTAGTATTTTTTTTTCTTTTATGAAAAAAAGAAGAATTTGGCTTTATAAACTTACTTTTAAGGTTTATTTTTGGGCAATAAATCATTAATTGTGAAATTTTAGACAACCCCACAAGCATAAAGCTAGCAAAATAAATCAGTGAGTCCTGCAGGTGTTGACTCCCTAGATATAATTATAAAATGTACTAAAGAATTTAAAACACACCAAAGATTGGTACCTTTCCAGCCCACACTCTGATTTCTGTTAAAATACATTATCTGAGGATTTACTATGTCTCTCGTATGAGAAGCAAAATGCATTATCCTGGCATGACCTATTTTGATTACTGCTGCTGTGAAGGGCCTCTCTTCTCCAGCTTGCATGTGACATGGCTAGCAGCTTAAGACGATGGACAGCTTGGCTTTACACAGAGATAATGATACCCTGGATGTGTAAGTGTCAAGGTTTTATTTGTCAATTTAGTATGTGCTATGAGCATGAGATGGATGGAGCTGGTGTGGCAGTTGAACTGTGTACACAAGCTGGCATTTGTTACACACATCTAAAACTACTTTTGGCCATATATTAAACACACCCATGCATTTGAAACTTCTCACAAATGTGTGCTCTTTACCTTGGCCAGTGATTGATTTATCAAAATGAACATTTGGAACTGTGTTTATACACATATGTAATGATGTGGTTTTGCACTTGAGTGCAGCCATTATTACAAACTTGTGTGTCTCATTCTGCACAAATGACACATGATTTGAACTTTTTATGTTTAAGCATTTATTAATCTTTTTGCAATTTTACATGAATTAGAGATACTTGTATCATTTGGCCTAGGAAAGGAAAGTTTGGCCCGTGAAAGTTTAATACATTTTATGTTTTGAATGCTCTTTTGCATTAATAAATATGACTTTTTGAATATAACTAGCTCCATATTTTATGCATGGGTAGTGTTTAAATGCACTTCTCTTCTCACTTTCTTACTTTGGGCCAGATTACAAGTGAAGCACAAATGTTTGCGTGCGAGCAATACAAGATTTATTGGGGGTGTTTGTGCTCATCTTGCTTACCCCTGGTATTATGAGTTGAAAGAAAACGCAATCGCTTGAGCTTAATCACCATATATGCTAGAATTATTATAGTGACTTCAGAGTTCTGGTTAACTATTTTGCAAAACAAAAAAGTTGCACAACACACAAAATATATTACAAAGTACATCTACACTCTTAATAACACTATCTAAATTATTAAAAACAAATATTACACAAAAAATGATATAGTTGTTTTGTGCAACTTTTTATTTTTGCGAAAAAGTTAACCAACCACAGCTCTGAGATTGTGGTAATCATTCATGAGGGCAATCACATTTACTTTCAACTTGTAAAACAAGCACAATTTAACCTGCGCGCGAACCCGATATTGCTTGCTCCCAAACATTTGCGCTTCATTCATAATCTGGCCCAAAGTGTAAATATAATGCAACTCCACAACTCATAGATCACTATACTGAAATTCCACTTAATGAGATATGATAAAAATTTGCCTACAATCCTGTGAGGGACACTATTTATTAACTATGCAGTAAGAGTAATTAAAATTAGTTTGGAATTTAGTTTACAAAACTCACTGTTATATTATGCCTGAAAGAACTCTTTATAAATAAACAATTTTCAATAATAACATTTGTTTTGCAAGAAAATCTTTACACATCATTAGTAAAGATTTCTCTACACACATGACCATCTAATCTACCTGTTATCGCCTACGCATACTTGACTTTCTATCCTTCGCTGACATTTTAACAACTCAATATAAATAAATGTTGTTGAAAAAGTTTAGTATAGAACATTTTAAGTTTTAATTGATTATTTAAATATAATGTTTAGATCAGGAGTTGAAAGTTGTTTTTTTACATTTTTTGCCGAAAACTGCTTCTGAACGCAATTCCTCTGCAGGACGAGAATGCCTCATCATTTGCACACAGGCTGTGATGTACATGATGAGGAATCCTCGTCATGTGCATCAAAACAAGTCAAAGGTTTTACCCACTCGAAAACAATCTTTAATCTATCATAGATCATTACAAAACTCTCTCGGCTAGATTACGATTTTTGCATTAGGGTAAAAAAGCAGTGTTAAGAGGTCCTAACACTGCTATTTTACTACCGCTGGTATTACGAGTCTTGCAGGTTTAGACTCACCGCACACTTTTTTGGCCTTACCGCAAAACGACTTACGTAAACTTCATAAAGTCTTTTTTCTATGGGACTTCCATAGTGCCGGTGTTACGAGTCTGTCCTGGAAGGCCAAAAAGTGAGCGGTACACCCTTTCCTGTCAAGAGTCCTACCCCATTTAAAAGTCAGTAGTTAAGAGTACAACGCCGTAGCATAAAACTCATAACTAAAGTGATAAAAAATACACAAACACCCATAAACTACCTATTAACCCCTAAACCGAGGACCTTCCACATCGCAAATACTAAAATAAAAATTATAACCCCTAATCTGCCGCTTCGGACACTGCCGCCACCTACATTATATTTATGAACCCCTAATCTGCTGCTTCCAACATCGCCGACACCTACATTATATTTATTAACCCCTAATCTGCTGCCCCCAATGTCACCGCCACCTACCTACACTTATTAACCCCTAATCTGCCGCCTCCAACGTCGCCACCACTATAATAAACATATTAACCCCTAAACGGACGGACTCCTACCTCGAAAACATTAGTTAAATATTATTAACCCCTAATCTGCCGCCCCTAACCTCGCTGCCACCTACCTACATTTATTAGCCCCTAATCTGCCGCCCCCAATGTTGCTGCCACTATATTAAAGTTATTAACCCCTAAACCTAAGTCTAACCTTAAACCTAACACCCCCTAACTTAAATATAATTTATATGAATCTAAATAAATATTCCTATCATTAACTTAATTATTCCTATTTAAAACAGAATACTTACCTATAAAATAAATCCTAAGCTAGCTACAATATAACTAATAGTTACATTGTAGCTATTTTAGGGTTTATTTTTATTTTACAGGCAAGTTTGTATTTATTTTAACTAGGTAGAATAGTTATTAAATAGTTATTAACTATTTAATAGCTACCTATCTAAAATAAATACAAAATTACCTGTAGAATAAAACATAACCTAAGTTACACTAACACCTAACACTACAATAAAATAATACAAAATAAATTAACTAAATTAAATATAATTTCCTAAATTAAATTAAATTAGCTAAAGTACAAAAAAAAAAACCCCACTAAATTACAGAAAATAATAAACAAATTACAGAAATGTAAACTAATTACACCTAATCTAATAGCCCTATTAAAATAAAAAAGCCCCCAAAATAAAAAAAAAACCCCTAGATTAAACTAAACTACCAATAGGGCCTTTTGTGGGGCATTGCCCCAAAGTAATCATCTCTTTTACCTGTAAAAAAAAAAAAAATCCCCCCAACAGTAAAACTCACCACCCACACAACCAAACCCCCAAATAAAATACTATCTAATAAAAAAAAACTAAGCTCCCCATTGCCCTGAAAAGGGCATTTGGAGGGACATTGCCCTTAAAAGGGCAGTTAGATCTTTTGTCATCCAAACCCTAATCTAAAAAAAAAAAAACACCCAATACACCCTTAAAAATACCTAACACTAACCCCCTGAAGATCGACTTACTGGGAGATGTCTTCATCCAAGCCGGGCGAAGTGGTCCTCCAGATGGGCAGAAGTCTTCATCCAAGCCGGGCAGAATTGGTCCTCCAGACGGGCAGAAGTCTTCATCCAGACAGCATCTTCTATCTTCATCCATCCGGCGCGGAGAGGGTCCATCTTCAAGACATCCAACGTGGAGCATCCTCTTCTTCTGACGACTAAAACGGAATGAAGGTACCTTTAAGTGACATGATCCAAGATGGCATCCCTTAGATACTGATAGGCTGATAGAATTCTATCAGCCAATCAAAATTAAGGTAGAAAAAAATCCTATTGGCCGATGCAATCAGTCAATAAGATTGAGCTTGCATTCTATTGGCTGTTCCAATCAGCCAATAGAATGCAAGTTCAATCCTATTGGCTGATTGTATCAGGAAATACAATTTTTTCTACCATAATTCCGATTGGCTGATAGAATTCTATCAGCCAATTGGAATCTAAGGGATGCCATCTTGGATGACGTCACTTAAAGGTACCTTCATTCTGTTTTAGTCATCAGAAGAAGAGCATGCTCCGCGTCGGATGTCTTGAAGATGGACCCGCTCCGCCCCGGACTGATGAAGAGAGCAGATGCCACCTGGAGGACCACTTCTGCCCGGCTTGGATGAAGACTTCTGCCCATCTGGAGGACCACTTCGCCCGGCTTGGATGAAGACGTCTCCATTTAAGTCGATCTTCAGGGGGTTAGTGTTAGGTTTTTTTAAGGGTGTATTGGGTGGGTTTTAATTTTTAGATTAGGGTTTGGGCGTCAAAAGAGCTATCTAAAAAAACTTTAGCTCCCCATTGCCCTGAAAAGGGCATTTGTATGGCAATGCCCATCCAAATGCCCTTTTCAGGGCAATGGGGAGCTTAGGTTTTTTTAGATAGTATTTTATTTGGGGGGTTGGTTGTGTGGGTGGTGGGTGGGTTTTACTGTTGGGGGGTTGTTTATATATATTTTTTTGCAGGTAAAAGAGCTGATTACTTTGGGGCAATGCCCCGCAAAAGGCCCTTTTAAGGGATATTGATAGTTTTATTTTAATAGGGCTATTAGATTAGGTGTAATTAGTTTAAATTTCTGTAATTTGTTTATTATTTTCTGTAATTCAGTGTTTGTTTTTTTGTACATTAGCTAATTTAATTTAATTTAGGTAATTGTATTTAATTTAGTTTATTTAATTATAGTGTAGTGTTAGAGTAAGTTAAGTTAGGTTTTATTTTACAGGTAAATTTGTATGTATTTTAGCTAGGCAGTTATTAAATAGTTAATAGCTATTTAATAACTATTTTACCTAGTTAAAATAAATACAAACTTGCCTGTAAAATAAAAATAAATCCTAAAATAGCTACAATGTAACTATTAATTATATTGTAGCTATCTTAGGGTTTATTTTATAGGTAAGTATTTAGTTTTAAATAGGAATAATTTAGATAATGATAGGAATATTTATTTAGATTTATTTAAATTATATTTAAGTTAGGGGTTGTTAGGTTTAGGGTTAGACTTAGGTTAGGGGTTAATAACTTTAATATAGTGGCGGCAACGTTAGGGGTGGCAGATTAGGGGTTAATAAATATAATGTAGGTGTTGCGATGTTGGGGGCAGCAGATTAGGGGTTCATAAGTATAATGTTATTGGCAGAAGTTTCCGGAGCAGCAGATTAGGGGTTAATATTATAATGTAGTTGTCGGGGATGGCATATTAGGGGTTAATAAGTGTAAGATTAGGGGTGTTTAGACTCGGGGTTCATGTTAGGGTGTTAGGTGTAAACATAAATTTTATTTCACCATAGGAATCACTGAGTTATACACTGCTTTTTTGCAGGTGTTAGACTTTTTTTCAGCCGGCTCTCCCCGTTGATTCCTATGGGGAAATCGTGCATGAGCACGTATAGCCAGCTCACCATTGACTTAAGCAGCGCTGGTATTGGAGTGAGATTTGGAGCAAACTTTTGCGCTACGCTCACTTTTTGTCTTTTAACTACGGGTTTCTGAAAACTCATAATACCAGCGTTGCATATAAGTGAGCAGTGAGAGAAAACTGCTCGTTAGCACCGCATAGCCTCTAACGCAAAACTCGTAATCTCGTAAAAAAACTAAATTCCTCTCTGCTTTGTCCCATTAGTCATGACGTACCTATATATTTTACCAGAAAATATGACTTATCTATCTATTTATAATTTGTGTAGCAATAAAGGACCATTGTATTTATTACTTTAGGTAGGATTCCAGTTTCAATCCCCAAAAAAAGTTCTTAATCAAAAATAGAATGTGTTTAGTGAAAGGGACAGTGGCTAGTGGCTAGTGACAGTCAGTTCTGGGCATGTTTATAAATGTATCAGTGATTTCAACAGAGGTCTTTAATGGTAAGTGTGTCTGTTTGCAGAGGATATAACAATTGCAATGCAGTCAAGGTTCTGGGTGATTATAAAATGAGAAAGGACATTAAAAAAAATACTAGGATTGGACCAAAGAATTGGGATCTAAACTTCAACATCACAGATTGCAAATGTATTCATTCAGGAAAAAAACTCAAAAGTTTGCAGAATCAATGACACTTTACTAACTGTTACAAAAGAGAGACAGAACGTGTGATTTTTTATTATTTCAGATATGTAGTGAAAAGTCCAGTAGAATGCTTGGTTGTATAGGAACAGGTATTAGAAGCAGAAAAGGTATGTGTGCACACTGCACACCCTTAACTTATCACTCGTAAGGCCTCATCTTGATTATTGTGTAAAGTACCAGAGGTCATATGTCCAGAATGGTGAAAACAATGTGAAATTGTTCAACGAAGGGCTACTACAGGGTCTAAAAATAAAATTTGCAAACAAAGGCCTAGATTTGGAGTTTGGCGGTAGCCGTGAAAACCAGCGTTAGAGGCTCCTAACGCTGGTTTTAGGCTACCTCCGGTATTTGGAGTCACTCAAAATAGGGTCTAACGCTCACTTTTCAGCCGCGACTTTTCCATACCGCAGATCCCCTTACGTAAATTGCGTATCCTATCTTTTCAATGGGATTTTTATAACTCCGGTATTTAGAGTCGTTTCTGAAGTGAGCGTTAGACATCTAACGACAAAACTCCAGCCGCAGGAAAAAAGTCAGTAGTTAAGAGCTTTCTGGGCTAACGCCGGTTTATAAAGCTCTTAACTACTGTGCTCTAAAGTACACTAACACCCATAAACTACCTATGTACCCCTAAACCGAGGTCCCCCCACATCGCCGACACTGGAAAACATTTTTTTAACCCCTAATCTGCCGACCGCCACCTACATTATCCTTATGTACCCCTAATCTGCTGCCCCCAACACCGCCGACCCCTGTATTATATTTATTAACCCCTAATCTGCCCCCTCAACGTCGCCTCCACCTACCTACACTTATTAACCCCTAATCTGCCGACCGCAAAGCGCCGCCACCTACGTTATCCTTATGTACCCCTAATCTGCTGCCCCTAATACCGCCGACCCCTGTATTATATTTATTAACCCCTAATCTGCCCCCTCAACGTCGCCTCCACCTGCCTACACTTATTAACCCCTAATCTGCGGACCGCAAAGCGCCGCCACCTACATTATCCTTATGTACCCCTAATCTGCTGCCCCTAACACCGCCGACCCCTATATTATATTTATTAACCCCTAATCTGCCCCCCTCAATGTCGCCTCAACCTGCCTACACTTATTAACCCCTAATCTGCCGACCGGACCTGAGCGCTACTATAATAAAGTTATTAACCCCTAATCCGCCTCACTAACCCTATCATAAATAGTATTAACCCCTAATCTGCCCTCCCTAACATTGCCGACACCTAACTTCAATTATTAACCCCTAAAGCTAAGTCTAACCCTAATACTAACACCCCCCTAAGTTAAATATAATTTAAATCTAACGAAATTAATTAACTCTTATTAAATAAATTATTCCTATTTAAAGCTAAATACTTACCTGTAAAATAAATCCTAATATAGCTACAATATAAATTATAATTATATTATAGCTATTTTAGGATTTATATTTATTTTACAGGTAACTTTGTATTTATTTTAAACAGGTACAATAGCTATTAAATAGTTAAGAACTATTTAATAGCTAAAATAGTTAAAATAATTACAAATTTACCTGTAAAAGAAATCCTAACCTAAGTTACAAATAAACCTAACACTAGACTATCAATAAATTAATTAAATAAACTACCTACAATTACCTACAATTAACCTAACACTAGACTATCAATAAATTAATTAAATACAATTGCTACAAATAAATACAATTAAATAAACTAGCTAAAGTACAAAAAATAAAAAAGAACTAAGTTACAAAAAATAAAAAAATATTTACAAACATAAGAAAAATATTACAACAATTTTAAACTAATTACACCTACTCTAAGCCCCCTAATAAAATAACAAAGCCCCCCAAAATAAAAAAAATGCCCTACCCTATTCTAAATTACTAAAGTTCAAAGCTCTTTTACCTTACCAGCCCTGAACAGGGCCCTTTGCGGGGCATGCCCCAAGAAATACAGCTCTTTTGCCTGTAAAAAAAAACATACAATACCCAAGCCCCCCAACATTACAACCCACCACCCACATACCCCTAATCTAACCCAAACCCCCCTTAAATAAACCTAACACTAAGCCCCTGAAGATCATCCTACCTTGTCTTCACCTCACCGGGTATCACACCGATCCGTCCAGAAGAGCTCCTCCGATGTCCTGATCCAAGCCCAAGCGGGGGGCTGAAGAGGTCCATGATCTGGCTGAAGTCTTCATCCAAGCGGGGCAGAAGAGGTCCTCCATCCGATTGAAGTCTTCATCCAAGCGGCATCCATCCGGAGCGAAGCGGCAGCATCCTGAAGACCTCCACCGCGGAACATCCATCCTGGCCGACGACTGAACGACGAATGACGGTTCCTTTAAATGACGTCATCCAAGATGGCGTCCCTCGAATTCTGATTGGCTGATAGGATTCTATCAGCCAATCGGAATTAAGGTAGGAATATTCTGATTGGCTGATGGAATCAGCCAATCAGAATCAAGTTCAATCCGATTGGCTGATCCGATCAGCCAATCAGATTGAGCTTGCATTCTATTGGCTGTCCCAATCAGCCAATAGAATGCAAGCTCAATCTGATTGGCTGATTGGATCAGCCAATCGGATTGAACTTGATTCTGATTGGCTGATTCCATCAGCCAATCAGAATATTCCTACCTTAATTCCGATTGGCTGATAGAATCCTATCAGCCAATCGGAATTCGAGGGACGCCATCTTGGATGACGTCATTTAAAGGAACCATCATTCGTCGTTCAGTCGTCGGCCAGGATGGATGTTCCGCGGTGGAGGGCTTCAGGATGCTGCCGCTTCGCTCCGGATGTATGCCGCTTGGATGAAGACTTCAATCGGATGGAAGACCTCTTCTGCCCCGCTTGGATGAAGACTTCAGCCGGATCATGGACCTCTTCAGCCCCCCGCTTGGGCTTGGATCAGGACATCGGAGGAGCTCTTCTGGACGGATCGGTGAACCTGGTATGGTGAAGATAAGGTAGGAAGATCTTCAGGGGCTTAGTGTTAGGTTTATTTAAGGGGGGTTTGGGTTAGATTAGGGGTATGTGGGTGGTGGGTTGTAATGTTGGGGGGGGGGGTATTGTATGTTTTTTTTAAAAGGCAAAAGAGCTGTATTTCTTGGGGCATGCCCCGCAAAGGGCCCTGTTCAGGGCTGGTAAGGTAAAAGAGCTTTGAACTTTAGTAATTTAGAATAGGGTAGGGCATTTTTTTATTTTGGGGGGCTTTGTTATTTTATTAGGGGGCTTAGAGTAGGTGTAATTAGTTTAAAATTGTTGTAATATTTTTCTTATGTTTGTAAATATTTTTTTATTTTTTGTAACTTAGTTCTTTTTTATTTTTTGTACTTTAGCTAGTTTATTTAATTGTATTTATTTGTAGCAATTGTATTTAATTAATTTATTGATAGTGTAGTGTTAGGTTAATTGTAGGTAATTGTAGGTAGTTTATTTAATTAATTTATTGATAGTCTAGTGTTAGGTTTATTTGTAACTTAGGTTAGGATTTCTTTTACAGGTAAATTTGTAATTATTTTAACTATTTTAGCTATTAAATAGTTCTTAACTATTTAATAGCTATTGTACATGGTTAAAATAAATACAAAGTTACCTGTAAAATAAATATTAATCCTAAAATAGCTAAAATATAATTATAATTTATATTGTAGCTATATTAGGATTTATTTTACAGGTAAGTATTTAGCTTTAAATAGGAATAATTTATTTAATAAGAGTTAATTAATTTCGTTAGATTTAAATTATATTTAACTTAGGGGGGTGTTAGTATTAGGGTTAGACTTAGCTTTAGGGGTTAATACATTTATTAGAATAGCGGCGAGATTCGGTCGGCAGATTAGGGGTTAATAATTGAAGTTAGGTGTCGGCGATGTTAGGGAGGGCAGATTAGGGGTTATTACTATTTATTATAGGGTTAGTGAGGTGGATTAGGGGTTAAAAACGTTATTATAGTAGCGCTCAGGTCCGGTCAGCAGATTAGGGGTTAATAAGTGTAGGCAGGTGGAGGCGACGTTGTGGGGGGCAGATTAGGGGTTAAAGGGACACTCAAGTCAAAATTAAACTTCATGATTCAGATAGAACATGCGATTTTAAACAACTTTCCAATTTACTTCCATTAACAAAATGTGAACAGTCTTTTTATATTTACACTTTTTGAGTCACCAACTCCAACTGAGCATGTGCAAGAATTCACAGCATATACGTATATGCATTTGTGATTGGCTGATGGCTGTCAAATGGTACAGGGGGAGTGGAAATAGACATAACTTTGCAATTTATTTAACAAAAATCTACTACTCATTTGAAGTTCAGACTAAGTGCTATTGCATTGTCTTCTTATCATGCATTTGTTTATTATGCAAATGTACAGTGTTGACTGGTCCTTTAATAAATATAATATAGGGGTCGGCGATGTTAGGGCAGCAGATTAGGGGTACATAGGGATAATGTAAGTAGCGGCGGTTTACGGAGCGGCAGATTAGGGGTTAATAATAATATGCAGGGGTCAGCGATAGCGGGGGCGGCAGATTAGGGGTTAATAAGTGTAAGGTTAGGGGTGTTTAGACTCGGGGTACATGTTAGAGTGTTAAGTGCAGACGTAGGAAGGGTTACCGCATAGCAAACAATGGGGCTGCGTTAGGAGCTGAACTCAGCTTTTTTGCAGGTGTTTGGTTTTTTTCAGCTCAAGCAGCCCCATTGTTTCCTATGGGGGAATCGTGCACGAGCACATTTTTGAGGCTGGCTGCGTCCGTAAGCAACTCTGGTATCGAGAGTTGAAGCTTAACGCAGCCTTTATGTGGACTCTCAATACCAGTGTTATTTTTATGGTGCGGCCAGAAAAAAGCCAGCGTTAGTTTTTGGGGTCGTTACCGACAAAACTCCAAATCTAGTGGAAAGACTCTATTACCTAAATATGTATAGCTAAGAGGAGAAAGGGGATAGAGGTACATTAATAGACTTGAGACATAAATAAAGTTGAAGCTGAAAGTATTTTTTCACAAAAAGGGCAACATCAGGGGTAATCTCACATTGAAGGGTGGTATATTTGTTAGTAATTTGCAGAAATGTGAAAAAAGGTGACTACTGTGGGGGACTTAACTAGGACAAGCATAAGGCTATACTACAAACTATTTATGGTTACATGTTATAAGAAATATGGACAGACTTAAAGGACCAGTCAACACAGTAGATTTGCATAATCAACAAATGCAGGATAACAAGACAATGCAATAGCGCTTAGTCTGAACTTCATATGAGTAGAAGATTTTTTTCTGACAATTTTAAAAGTTATGTCTATATCCATTCCCCCTGTATCATGTGACAGCCATCAGCCAATCACAAATGCATACACGTACCATGTGACAGCCATCAGCCAATCACAAATGCATACACATTTTATTCTGTGAATTCTTGAATTATTTGAAAAAAAATACTGCACACAAACGTTATAAGAGCTTAAAGATATGAGATCTCGGGTGTTAGAAAAAAAAAAAACTGACAAAGGGCTTTAACATTGAGATACATATATAAACATCTCTAAAGATATATATTTAATAGCCAACAAGTGTTCACTAGATTGGATACTATTGGTTATTGATGAAGTAACTAGTTTAAAGAGAAATAGAAAAACAGAAATTTAAAAGATTAAAAATTAAAAGATGCATTGCCTTAGGGAGGACACCAATGAAGATTGGTTAATAAAACTAAAAACACAGCTGGATAAGTATAAACAGGAATTAATTAACTTTAAAAATACAAAAACTTCACACTGTAGAAACTGACTATAGGGACAAGAAAGTGTACCCTTAGTTAAGTGGCAGAGCCATAGGATACAGAAGAAGATTCAAAGATAGACGAACACAGAGAAAAATACATACAATCGACACTAGGGGTAACTCTAGTGAACCTGATAATACATGGTCCAGAAGCAATTCTAAACAAAACAAACAAAGAATACAAACAAGATCACAAAATAAACCACCCAAGTTTGCAAAAAAGTATTTAACAAAAAGAGATATAGAAACCACATCAAAGGGGGGGGGGGGGGGGTACCATGAAAAAGTAATACATCAGGACATTGAAAGTGTAATAGTTAATCTCAGTGGCAAAACACTTAGTGAAGAGCAAGATAAAAAACACTTAGTGAAGAGCAAGATAAACTCTTAAACAAAGGCCTTGGCTATGTTCCCACACCTAGACACGATGACTTTACACATCAAGTAGACCTTAACAGATTTCAACGACAACTTAAATTAAAAGATAATTTTAAGTCAGCTCCTAACACACAGTCTGCCAGTAAATTTAGAACAAAATCTAAGTTGGAGCCCAATACCAGACACCCTATTTTTGGATGGGAGGTACAGAGCAAAGGAAATTGACACAATTTGGGCTGAAATCTCAAATTTGGACCAAGAAACACTTATCTATAAAACAAAACCAACTAAGAAGGGCGATAACAATCTAAACTTTATAACCACATACACCCCAGCCTGTAACATAATTAGAAAAACATTGACAAAAAACTGGAATCTTCTATCTGACGATCCTACATTTCCCACCTAGAATGGTATATAGGAAAGGACAAAGTTTGCAAACCATGCTTGTCAAACATGACATTAGTTTGGAACATACCACCTGGCTTCCTAAGGGTAAACAAGGATGTTAAAAATGTGGAAATTGTGTGACTTGTAACACACTATTCTCTGGTACAACATTTAGCCATCCCTTTAAAACTAAAAAGTATAATATTAGATACAGAGTAACACGCATGTCTTACTATGTAGTTAATTTCCTCACCTGTCCGTGTAGGAAATTCTACATAGGTAAAGCTATTACCCCTTTCAAAGAAAGACTGGCTAACCATAAAAGTGCTATCAGATCAGCTATAAAAGATAGAAAAAGTGTTTAGCCAGTAGCCAGGCATTTCATTGAAATGGGGCACACAGTTGCAATGTTACGCGCCATGGTAATTGATAGAATACCCCTCTGAAAAGAGGAAGCAATAGGGATGAGGAATTACTTAAGAGAGAAACTCAATGGATACATAGATTAGGCCCACTTGCCCCAAGGGGATTAAACATGTACATTGATTACTATTTATTCTATTATGATGTACATTTAAAAAGCAAGATATTGACGCTTGTGTACATAATAACATTTACAGGATGAAGAAGATGTTTAAAATATTGCTAAAAAAAATGTATCATCTTGTTTTGAATCAATAATATGTGTATATAATATGTTGCCTTGGATAGTACCTATAGTCGCATAAAGTCCACAATTAGTACCTACTATATATAGCGGCATTGATAATAATGATGCAAATCATAACTTTGTTTTATTACTATGTAACATAAGTCTCAACTTGAATTTTAATATGTACGATGTCATATCTGTTATAGATTGGTGTAATGCTCTGATCCCTCCAGCTTCTGAAACATCATATTATGACATAATCCAATGGATCATAAGCGACCCAAAAATACAACTTACAGATATGTTTATCTATGAGCTAAGCTATAGTCACTAATAGCACCTTATTTATGGTTATTCAAATGTGTGATTGTTTATTTATTGCTTACTTTAGATTTACACAGTTATACCGTTCTTATTATTAGACCGTCCCCTTTTGATGCATCATATGACGCTATATCCAATAAGATTTGAGCGGTCTGTTTAAAGATCACAAACAGTTTTTCCAATGGCGACCGAGATGCAGTACTTGTAAACAGTAACTTCCAAAGGTATGTTGATGCAAAATTAATGCTTCTTTGTATCACAAATTCCTATAATGATGGATTATGCAGTACGCTGCTACATTTGTTCAGCACCTACTAATGCAATAATGGGTCTATGCACAGAGTTTAATGAATTAATACTGATAATCCAAATAGGGTGTTTGTTTTTTTGCCTCTGCGGGATTAACCCTTTGAGGACACACTAGTATTCACATAGGTGATAAGTTTAATGGATGTTAATAATGGATTTTTGTACTTTTTCTTTTTGTATAAATTTTGTATATTTTAGTTATACAACAATTTGTATTTGTTTGTATTTTAGATGGTCTTGAAGACGGCTTTAGTTATATGTCAAAACGTCAAGACATATTCTTTGATCAAGTAATATTTTGATGAATAAATAATTTCTACTAAGTCCTGTGGGTGCCCTCATATTTGAAGTTTTTCTTCTATGGGAATTACGATGAGGGAGACACCCGGGCAATTGAAATAATACTGGTAGTGAGTGCATTATTCTGGAACACTATATATATATATATATATATATATATATATATATATATATATATATATATATATAAAGTATTTACAGACATATATATATATATATATATATATATATATATATATATATATATATATATATATATATATACATAAAAACACATCAATATATACTGTATGTATACATATACAGACATCCATTGACTTCTATGCGGTAAACCTGAACGTGCATGCAATATTCTAACTTCAGATTTTTGCGCTAGTTGGGTTACCGCTAGAGTGAAAACAGTTTACTTTCAACTTGTAATACAAGCATAATCTGGCCCTCTATATTTACAAATGGGGGGTATCACCAGATTTACAAGTGAGTTTTTGCAAAGATCTTTATGGAGACAAAAAATATATGTCAACTTAATGCTATTAATTTCCTAAAACTTTTGAGTATTTTTATAATTAATATTGTTAAACCTCCAAACATTTTTGGAATCATTAGTTAATATTTAGAAGATTAAGTTTAATTTCTTTTTTTTTGTATTATAGTTTAAAAGGGTGCTTTAGGCGGGGCGGAGTTTGGCCGCACTTGCTGATGGCCGCTTGTTAAGAAAGCTCTGAAGCCTCAGTACGTCTATGTAAGGTACAAAAGTAACCCAAAACTTGTCAGAACCTAAGCTAAGCTTCATAACAACCCAGATACCAAGCGGAGGCTAACATCTTTAAAGAAAGACCGCTCTCTGACAGAAAAGCTCTCTTTTAGTGAAGATCCATTTTGGGGCCTGGTGCGTGGCGGTTTGCCATGTCGGAGTTTCTGAGTCGCCTGTTTGCGGATTACACGCCACCCGGATCCCTCAACTGCCTGGTAATTAGCTGGGGAACTATCGGAGCCAAGAACCCTGTATTAAGGATACCAGCACAGGCATATTACACCGCGGTTCACCGCGCGGCGAGGTAATCCTCCCTGTACACAAACACACTAATCTGATCTGCGGTTGCGATGTGGAGAGCCTTAGATAGGCGTTAAAACTTGCCTGAACACAAGCCCGGCACAGAGGAAAGGATCAGTGCCCTAGGAGTGGGTCTCAAGGGACTGCCGAACCTAAGTGAAAGCGCGCTGTGACGGAACAGGTGAGAACAATAAACTAGCAACAGGGCCTAGGAGGAGTGGGACAATATAAACGAGCACCCCTCGCAGTCAGCATTAGGCAGGAGGAGGATTGCAATTTTGTCAGCAAGGCAACTTTATTATCACTCTGAGATAGTAAACCCCTTCAGTAAGGGGAGAAAATATAAGGCAGAAACAGAACACTTATAAGCCCTGCATCTCATACATAAGAGGCCTGACAGGTTGGGAAGGGCAGGCAGCAATTATATTTCTGTTGTTAACATGGCTCAGAAACGTCTTGCTAAATCTACCAAGGGCCCTCAGACCTCCAACTTGGAGAGCTATCTCATTGCAGCTGAAACACATTCAAATGCCAACAAGGAGGCCTCTGACTCCAGTAAGCAGACTGCAGCTGTACAAACTTCCAGTACAGACCATGCTTTCTCCAGTTATGTCACCAAAGAAGACATTAAGCATCTATCCTCCAAAAATGATATCAAGGAAGCTATGATGGATGTGAAACTCCTATTTGGGGAATTGAAAAAAGACATAGCTACAGTGGATCACAGAGTTACACAGATGGAGGAAGTGCAGGAAGAGATGAGATCTGATCTGCAACCACATGCCAGCTGTATACAATCTCAAGATACAACTTCACAGAGCCTCACAGACAGAATTGAGGATCTAGAAAATAGGAGCAGGCGTAATAACCTGAGGCTCTGTGGAGTGCCTGAGACAGTTAACTCGTCAGAGCTAAGCCAATATATACAAGAACTGTTCAAATATTTGAAAAACACCCCTAACGCAGCTGAAATTCCAGTTGAAAGAGCACACAGGGCGCTCAGGCCCAAACCCCCAGCCAGAGCCCCACCAAGGGACATTATGATCAAACTGCTATCCTATAAAGATAAAGAGGACATTCTGCGAAACTCTAGAAACAAACACCCTCTCATGTTTGAGGGCACGGAGATCCAGGTTTACACAGACTTATGTCCTGCTACACTTCAGAAGCGGCGGGAACTGCGCTATATCACCTCCACCCTGAAGGAGCAGCAAATTCAGTACAGATGGGGTTTCCCCACCTGTATTATCGCTTCCAAAGATGGCACTTCAGCTATCTTCAGGTCACTGGAAGATCTCAACGCCTTCAATCAAGCATTCGGTCTACAGATTAGGCCCCCGGGGGGGGCAGCAGCACATGCGCACCCTAGACCAGCAATGGCGCGGGGTGTAGACGGCGACTGATCTCAACTGGACCCACATCACAAAGAGACCTGACCCACTGTCACATTTTCTCTCACTCGAAGGACCCCTGGAAAAGGGAGTTCCTCCATTTGAGGCCTGCAACCCAGCTGCACATCTGGACAGATAAGTAAAATACTGCCCACCTCTTTCCAGCAACAAGGTAGTGTTAATGTTTTGCCCCTAGTTAACAAACCCCTAGCTCACTTAATCTAAACACAGGGAACTATGTTACCTTCTCCAGTACAATGAGACAGCTGCAGGTGGGATGGACTGATGCTTAGACCGTACAAAGAGCCTAGTCCTGGAGCTGTATTTACACTTTTTATTGGAAATTGTGACAGATTGTATATTTTTGTTTCTGCAATTTGTTTGTATTGTCACTAACCTGTCATAGCTAACACATTTATAGTATTAATGTCTTAAGGCATTTATTCTCTGTTTTCTTAGAAACAACAAGGGGTAAAGTACTTATTAACACTAGAGGGAATAGTGTCTATGGGATGCCATGTACTATTGATAGCATAAACCTGCAACAAACAATAATTTAAAAAAAAAATAAAAAAAAAAATATATATACATGAGTAACACTTGATCGCTCAGATGTTTGCCCAAAGTTATGCGAGGTAGGGAAGGGATCTGGATGATCACTTGCAAATTATAGACTTGAACTTGCTGCAGGGAAAAGGGTCAGGGATTCTGCTCTGACCAATGGTTGACAGTAAGGGCTGTAGTTAGGGGTCCCCTTACCCCCTCTCAGTTTCTAATAAGATGTCCGCAATTGATTCACACACATGTTCTGACAATTACCCTACAGATGATTTAGGGTTACTTTACCTACAAAGTTTATCACTGTTTTTATAATTCAACATAGATGTTCTGAGGCTAATACCTCCTGTTGTTTAACTTTACTTGTTTTACAGATTGTTCGCCCTTGTTCCCTGCCACTCTCTACCCCGGGCTCTGACTAAGCTTGTAGTAGAGATCTTTGATCACTGCTCTTCTGACTACTAAAAATCTTCCCCTTTACCTCCCTTCTATACTCCCTTTCAAACCCCTCTCTCTCTTATTGTCTCTTCCCTTTTCCCTTTCTTGACACCTCAATTGCTCCTTGACCTTAGTATCCCTCACCCTATTACACCACTCCCCTCCTACTTCTATATCCTTTCCCCCTCTTCCTTTTTTTTTTTTTATTTCTTCTTTCCTTTTTTCCCTCCAATCCCTTTTACCAACATGCGTCCGCAGACCAAAGTCCCCACTTTAGACCTTATTACCATCAATGTTAAGGGCTTCAATAGCCCAGAGAAGAGGTCAGTAGTCACCAGAGACTTAAATAGGCAAGGGGGGGATTAGATTTTCATTCAAGAAACGCACTTCTCCAAGCCCAAAGAACCTAAATGGTTCAACAGAGACTTCCCGAACGCCCATTTCGCATCCGGACCTTCTAAAAAGAATGGTGTGGGGATCTTGTTTCGCCACACCATGCCATTCCAGATCGAACAGACATTAAAAGACCCCAATGGCAGGTACTTAATACTGGTAGGCATGCTATATGGCAGACATATGACATTGGCCAACCTTTATTTCCCAAACCTAGCCCAAGACTTATTCTTTAAGAAAATTGCGCTCAAGATCCTTGAAATACAGAAAGGTACACTTTATGTTGGGGGAGATTTTAATATCTCCCTAAACCCGGTCATAGATACCTCGGACGGTCTCTCTAGCACCCCACACAGAGTGGTCAAACACCTAACTCGATCTTTAAGGGATTTGGTCCTTCATGATATTTGGCGAACTCTGCATCCGAGCGATAGGAATTACACTTTCTATTCGTTCCCTCACAAAAATTCTATTCGTTTCCTCACACTGACAGAATCCATGGATGGCAGGCTTTTGAGTGTCCTTGCAAAGAAAGGTGGCTATATTGGTCACTGATTTGTTTTTGTTTTGTTTTTGAATGTCAGAAATGTATATTTGTGAATGTTGAGATGTTATATTGGTTTCACTGGTAAAAATAAATAATTGAAATGGGTATATATTTGTTTTTTGTTAAGTTGCCCAATAATTATGCACAGTAATAGTCACCTGCACACACAGATATCCCCCTAAAATAGCTATAACTAAAAACAAACTAAAAACTACTTCCAAAACTATTCAGCTTTGATATTAATGAGTTTTTTGGGTTCATTGAGAACATGGTTGTTGTTCAATAATAAAATTAATCCTCAAAAATACAACTTGCCTAATAATTCTGCACTCCCTGTATTGCCAATACGTTTGGACAATACTACAAATCCTTATATAATATACGGAACCGCTCTGCTGGGCAAAGGGCCCTGGGGAACGAACAGATCCCTGCACAAGACATCCAAGACTATATCTCGAAGGCAGACCTCCCACATTTGTCCAGGGAGGAAGCGGAGAGATTGGATTCACCCCTCACTGGCGAGGAGATCCTAATGGCCATCAAGGACCTCCCGGTAGGCAAAAGTCCAGGCCCTGACGGGTTTGGGACACGTTATTATAAGAAATTTGCGGGTCTTTTGGCTCCCCATATGCTCCATCTATTCAATCAATTATCTGAAGTACCAGAGCTACCACACTCAATGCTCGAAGCATTTATTTCAGTGATCCCGAAACCGGGTAAACCAGGAAATCGGCCTAGTAGTTACAGGCCCATCTCCCTGCTTAACTGCAATGTTAAAATCCTGGCTAAGGTGCTAGCGAATCGACTTAAAAAACTCCTCCCCCAGCTAGTTAGTACCAACCAGGCAGATTTATTCCAGCACGAGAGGCATGCAACAATACTCTTAGAGTTATCCAGTTGATTTCCTATGCACGAGCTAATTCTGCACCGTTGATACTTGTATCGACGGATGCGGAAAAAGCCTTCGATCAGGTATATTGGACCTTCATGCAGCACACTATGAGAAAGATGGGCATATGATCAGGTTTTATAAATGATGTCCTCTCATTAAACTCCAACCCTAACGCTAAGGTTCGAGTAAACGGCTTGTTCTCTGAGCCATTTCTCATCACCAACGGCACGAGACAGGGTTGACCACTGTCACCCCTGCTCTTTGCACTAGTTATGGAGGTCTTAGCAAGTCACATCCGAGCAAACCCAAATATCAGAGGCATACAAACGGGAGGACTGGAGCATAAGTTGGCAATGTATGCCGATGATGTCTTGTTGACATTGGCAGATAACTCCAGGTCTCTGCAGGCTGCACTGGAGGAATTTGAGGAATTTGGTCGGGTTTCGGATTTCCTGCTTAACCTTTCCAAGTCAGAGATCCTGAATATCTCAATGCCTCAAGATGCTTTCTTAACGCAGGGTTTCCACTGCCCCTTAAAAGTTGCATCCAAACGGGGGGGGCGGAGCCAACTGCCTAAGAGAGAAGACGCACATTAATGGAGCTCCTGAAGATTGACTACTAGAATCCTGTTTCTAACAACCTTCTGTGCCTACATTTGTCCCTTAATCTATTTTTAGAATGGCAGCCTGTTCCCTGCACCTTGCTTCTCTACTTGTAGAACTTAGCGAGCAAGCTGACAGGCAATTCTATAGCTTGAAAGCTGTCTTTACAGTGCTGCGCACTCAAGATGGCGTCTCATCCTCACCCAGTTCGTGCCCTAGTGAGGGGGATCTTACTGAGGCTATACTATTCACAGAATACCTTCCAGATCCACTGCTGGAGGGGAGTCTCAGCTGGAGAATAGCTGACAACCTGCCTACTCTAACGGGAAGAAACCCGGTACCTCTACTTGCAGTAGACTTACACCGCATGGCTGGTGATTACCAACAACAAGGGGAAACCCCACAGATCACTGCTGAACGGCGCTCGCAGCCATCCGCTGCTATATCAAAACTGGAGCCTCATCGTTTAGCTCAAAGAGAGACACCCCCGATACAGAGGAAGGAGATGAGTCAAGAGAGCAGCATAAACACCTCATCAATCACTCCCAATGAAAAGGCGAACCATGCTGCTATTAGGCGCTTTCCCTTGAGAGATGTGTTTCAAAGCCCCAGACCGGGTAAGACTGTCAGCGCTACAGATAGTGTGATATATATCTTTAGTGAGCTAGGTAAGCTCTTGGTTCCGAGGCCCCAAGGAGAGCGGACACCGCTCAACAATGCCGACACATCTGCCATATGGAAGCTGGGGCGATCACTGATTGCGCCTCAGACAAATCTCAAGATGGGCATCGGATAAGTTATCTATGACTACTCCCAAACTAATTACTAACTTCTTCTAGCTACAGCAGGGACTTGCTGCTTATTATTCTGGAGACTTGGTCGTAGATGAAAACCTAACAGTTGGATGACTTTGACCGAGCCTATCCCTCTGAGAACATTTACTATGAGACATGGTTCTTAATTGTTATTATAGCACTTGCCTGTTCCTTTTTATTTTCATGTTAAATGTTTTTTTTTTCTCTTGATTTGTTTGGAGGGCTGTATAGTAAACTCAATTGGTCTATAGCTATTTTAATGGGATGGCTCTCTCAAACATATATTCTCACATAGCTACCTGTGATTTTGTGAGGTAGACAACACTCTCTACACCAGTTTTATGTTTCACAGTATAGCCCCCCTGTATATCAAGAGCTGTATATATCTATAGTTTATAATATTTCTGGGTAAATGCTTTACTATACATAGATTATGTAGATAAGGCTGAATTAACGCTTTCCTCCCCAGGTCTTTTCCAAACATGCAACAAGCTATTGAACTATCTGATGAATAATGATAATACATTTGTTGCTGAATTTTCTAATTCCCAAATTGCTTTCAAGCACTTGTTTATTCGAGTGGACCAGCTAAAATACAGGCTTAGATTCTGCAGAATAATCAATATAGCATACCTAGGTTTGTTCTTTAACCTACACTAACCATATAGGCAGAGGCATTTACCCCCTCCTAATGTTGTTATATGCTGACCGGGGTACTGCCAGACTTTTGTTATTTGAATATAATTTAGGTATAGGCTTATGCGCACTGTTACTTCTGGGCTGTAAGATTGACCTTTATGCACAAGTAGTGTAAATTAGAGATAATATAAACCCCAATGGGGTAAGTATAGCACTAATGTCAGAATATATTAAGATTATTAAAATCGGTTAAGTTATGGCGCTACAGTTATATATAGATTGCTAGCATGCATTGCCACATTTGGTACTTCATTCCTATATGTAGGCTAGTTCTTATCTAATGCTAATTCCTATGGTGTTAATTGACTTTTATATTTGCTGCACTGCTATCAATGTTTTTACACCATATGTTGCACAGTTTTCTCCATTTGCCTACAGATAGAGCAGCGTGGTGTAAACACTCATTATCATCTCCTGGCATTGATGCGTAGTCTCCCCAATGACTCTTCATATAGAATATATATCTGGGTTATATATCTTTCTATACCCTGTCTTCCCTTGTATAATTTATGTCATAGTGATAGGTATCTAGATAACTAATATACAGGTCAGGGATGAAACTTCAGTTTATCTACTTATGGGGATTAGATATGTATAGGTGCAGCAAGGTTTAATGCTAATTTTCACTTCATAATCATCTCATGGGCAGCTGTTAAGGTGGGTAGATTAACAGGAATCTGTACAATACCAAACCCAGACACGCACTCTGATTTTATATTATACTGTGCTTTAGGATACCAATGAAGCTTATCACTTATTTCGTCGCAAGGTGTTTTACTATGTTATTTACATATCTGTTTGCGACCATATTAGAGTAGTGACAACTCAATTAACACAGTTGATGGCCTATTTCTACCTATTGTACTATATACTTAAGTGCTTAATACGTATCCTTACCCTAGTTCACTACCCATGATTATAGTCAACATATGGCATAAACTTAAAAAGATACTACTCCTCTGATCACACTAACGTAGATTATATATGAAATTTGTTCAATTACATGTCTTTGACTACATATGTCCACGTGATTGCAATTTAACTAGTTTATTATTATTTCCATAATGTTATTATTCCTGTCTATTGTGAGTAAGAGGACTCTGTATTATTGGCGGGATTGTTTGTTCTAGTGTATATATATCTATGTGTTATCAAGTTTTGAGCATTGCAAATATTGGAGATTGGTATTATGCCTATATATGAGGTGATATACTCTTTTACTTACTTCATGATTGAAAGATATACATGATTGGTGTGGATATGATGTTAGTTACTCCACACTGTTGATACTCAATTCCACTGTGCACTATTATGCTCTTTTGACCTGCTGCCCACTATATCCCCCTTTAATTATAAAATACTTATATCCCCATAACCCTGCTCCTTAGCTAAATTTAAGGAGTCAATATCTTATAGTTTATTTGTTTCCCAACAGATCATTCAGCCTACATCACCAAGATTAATAGGCCCCTCCAAGTCTCCTACTATTCTCCTATATTCCTATGGCTCCGCCCTCCACTTTTTATCTCCCTAATAAGCATAGCGGTGCTTACCCGCTGAATATCCCCCTTCCCCCACTTATTATACATATATTCATGCTCCTTTTGAAGCTATTAAAGTACTAGATTTCTGGTCATCTGATATCTATTATCTCCTATATTCTGGGTCCATTGGGCCTAAAACAAAGCTCCTTATAGGCCAGATACGCATGACATACTTTGAAGCTCCTAACGAGCTAGACTCCTGACCATCAGATAGCTACTATTTTTCATATTTTTGGCCCATGGGCCTGAATCTTTGTTTCTAACAGGTCAGCCACATGTGATATATTATTGAAAAATAGAGGTTTCATTAGCCTTTCACCAAGCTATTGTATGATATCCGAAATTTTTGTTCTTTTTGCAAAATGGTGTATTGTGTTTTATGTATGTTCTACGCAAAAACCTCAATAAAAAACTTATTTAAAAAAAAAAAAAAAGTTGCATCCAAACATCTGAAATATTTGGGTATCACTCTGGCCTCCTCGATCTCCGACATAGTCAACGTGAACTATAAAGCTATCAGAGACAATATTCAGAGGGACCTCAGGTCGTGGGAGAATAAAACCATCTCCTGGATGGGCAGGATTCACGTTGTTAAAATGAATGTCCTGCCAAGAGTCTTATATGTAATGTAGGCGGTCCCCCTAGCCTCTGCGGGCCACTTGATACACCAAATCCAAGCGCCAATGGAGACATACATCTGGAGGGGACAGAGACCAAGAATACAAAAGAAAACAATGCACCTCCCCAGGAACAGAGGAGGGGCAGGTTTCCCCCGCTTGAGTGATTACTCTACAGCAATCTCATTGCAGCACATAGTTGAATGGTGCCGGGGGTCGGCAGATAAGGCATGGATAGCCTTAGACAGGGAGATCCTCCAGAGGGGGAATGTGGGGGCACTTGCCTGGATTAGTTCCAACTCCCGGCCAGACCGAATCGCGCACTATCCTCTAATTAGAGATGTACTGCAGATTTGGGACAGAACACTTAGAGCGGGGAGTCATATATCCTCAACAATTTCACCACTGATACCTGTCAGAGAAAACCCAGACAATGGTATAGCTAACAAAGCTTATTCTACGGGCTTGTGTTACCCGCTGTCAGATGTTATGATCTCCAACTCATTAACACAAGGGAAACTGAAAACACAAAGGGATCTTGCTGATTGGGATCAAGAACTCTTCTCCTCATGGTTTAGAGTGGCCCAGCTTACCCACTACCTTGGCACTTTAGGGAACAGAGACTCCTTAAATAAACAGAAAACGCTGTTCGAAACACTCTGTACGTCGGAAAACCAACCTCGTCATCTAATCTCGACCCTATACAAACTCCTAATAGAGGGTGGTGAAGAGGTGTTACCTTCCTATACAGTCTTGAAAAAGGCCCAAGGAAGGGCCGAAACGCGTTGGCTATTGATGGTAAGCCTCATTTCATTTAAACTAAGGATTTCCTAAACGTTATTGCACTATTTGTTTTTGTTTTGTATTCCACAGGTACACTGGGAATCTTATCTGTTTTTTATCATTTGGATTTTGGATTTAGGATATTAGAACGAACATTTCTTAACTATTTTCATTTTTTGACTCGTAATTTTATCACTTTTTGAATTTTTTTGGATTTTTTTGAATTGCTATTGATCACAGCACAAGGACACTATATTTTTTCTTAATAGTTTTTTCACATTTTTTAGATTTTAAATCACACTTTATTAAGTCAAACTTCTTGGACACCTTCACAGTTATCACCCTTAGGACCAACCCATCATAGGGCAGAATTGCCCCCAAGGAACTTGGAACTATATCATAAACCCTGAAATCAGGGATTGTCTATTACACATTGGAGATACTACACATTGTTTACACATTAATTGTATTTAGGAATCGCTATTTTTAATTGTTTAGGATTGTACTTTTAATGTTTTAATATTTAGGATTGCATTTTTGTACTTGCCATATGGTTTTACTCATATTTTTCATTGTATTCATGGATCCATGAAAAAACTTCTTTTTACTTTTTATATATCACCACTTTGTTTGATACCATATATGTTTCTGTATGAGAGGATATGCATCTATGCGTTGAGTAATTTCAACACAGCCTGATTGCAATTTTAAATACTTTTTATCGTGTTGGTATGAATAAATTTGTTACACTTTTTTCACAATCTCATTAACGTTATTTATATATATCCCGGCCCACTGTGAGGCGCTCCCTAGATTCCAATTTAAATTCTGTTCTATATTTGTAGACAAACTAGGTGTCTTGCTCTTTCTGGGGAGCTAGTAGGATATAGAGGAGACGCTGTGAGGAACACAACATATTCTACTTCCTATGCAGTTGCATGGCAGAGAGAACTAGGAGTAGAGATTGACTCCAAAGCTTGGTTGGCGATCTTTAACAGAGCTAGACGAGCCTATGTGTCGGCAAGGCTGCAGGAAATGCATTTTAAGTTCTTGAGCAGGTGGTACCTCACCCCTCAGAGACTAAAAAAAATATATCCACACGCAGGTGGGGAGTGCTGGAGGGGCTGCGGAGAAGAGGGCTCTATGCTGCATATATGGTGGCAGTGCACGCTGATACAGCAATACTGGACAGATGTGTTGGGAGAAAGTAGCAGACTGCTCCGGGTAATTCTCCCATTAAACCCCAATTACCTGATCTATCACAAACTCCCAAGGATAGCTATGGAGGCCAAGCGCCATCTGCTTCTCCTCATGCTGAATGGGGCCAAGAGTCTCATTCCAAGACACTGGAAGTCACTTCATGTACCAAGTCTTGACGAATGGAGACGGGAGGTGCGGGACCTTTTAAATCTTGAGAGGTTCCATTACCTGCGAATTGGGAAACTGGAATTGCATGAATACATGACCCTCATTTGGGAAGGCAAAGACCTATAACCATTACTGATTATGTAGGATTTGCAAGGCCTATTCTGCATGAGTTAATGAAGCGGGACTATAAAGTCCCCCCCCCCCCCTCCTTCCCATCATCCCCTTTTTTTTTTTCTTTTTCTCTCCTACATTTCTTCTATCCTGACCCTCTTTTGCCCCTCCCGACCTGAACTTCTTCTTTCCTTAACTTATACCCCCCCTACTCATCTCTCCCCCCTTACACCATTACTCAACATTTCCCCAACCCCTTCAAAGAATGAACCAGGCTGGGTGTGCCGACTAACTCACTGACTAATGATATAAAGCAATTTTAAGTTCTTAGATTATGAACAGTTTTGTTGGAGTTTGGCCGACACGCCCGGCTAAGAATGTTTAACTGATGTCAGGATTGAGCACTATTCAGATTGATAAAAATGATCGGATGTCTTGTTATTAAATAATGTTTACACTGTTTTGAGACACTTGTATGACAATGTTATTATGTATCATACCAAGTATTGTGTATCTTGACATGCTGATGCGTGTTTATGGCTGTAATGTGACGTTTGATCATTCAATAAAGCTGGTTTTGAAAAAAAAAAAAAAAAAAAAAGGGTGCTTTAGGCTATATTTTTTAACTGTATTTAAAAGAAATATGACCAATCAAGCAACTTACAAAGTTGTTGACGTTTTCATTTTGTCCTAGCATAATTATTACACTGTTTTGTTCTCAGTTCACATCAATATAAGGTCATTAGGTAATTACCTGATTTGATGTCCGGGACCAGTTGAGCAGAGGCTGAAGTACAGGAACGTGTGAGGAAAATAGAAGAATAATCCTTAGAAAGGCCAGTGTCAGATCCAGAAGAGTCGCCCAAAGCTAGGCATCAGAAATTGAGGATGAGACTTTAACACCAGACAGTTCCAATAGTCATAAACTAGTTAATGAGTCCTGATTATCTCAGTGCAAGGGGTCAAACTGGCTGCGTAGTCAGGAACTTTGCTAGGGACAAGATCAAGAGGACAGGTCTGGTGAACTGTTTGTGCAATGCCGCCCCTGCAAATTTGAAGCCAATCGGCCGCTAGCATAGGGTGTCAATGCACCCAATCGTATATGATCGGGCAGATTGATGTCCTCAGCCTCAGAGGCAGCGGACGAGTTAAGGAGCAGTGGTCTTAAGACCGCTGCTTCTTAACTGCTGTAACAGCTGCAGTGGGGCTGATTGAGAGCTTGTTAAATCGGCCCCATAAAATTAACCAGAAATCAGATCTCTGGTTAATTTTATAAATGTTCCCCAAATGCCCCTAAAATATAATTATGTGTATTTTATTAAAAAATAAAGATAGTAGAATCTTTATTTTTTAATAAAACAACCTCACTAGGCAGTATTTTGGAGCTAAAGTTGGCAGTTGTGGGGTATTAGAAAAAAAAGTATATACACATATTAACACACACACACATATATATATATATATATATATATATATTTATTTATTTATTTATTTATATATATATATATATATATATATATATATATATATATATATATATAAAATCATTTACATTTATATTTACAATTTACTGCCATCGCTCAGCTACTAACCCTTTTGCTGCTCTTAGGTTCAGATGCCACATCTGACAGCATCAGAATGAGGCTCCAATTTTAGCCAATGGAAGAGCGCTCTCATGAGAAATACACAGAAATATACAAAATATGATCTGGAGAGGCCTGCAAGCCACAAATGTTTTGCACCCACTGCGATATTTGGTGGAGAATCAGTGATGATCTCAGGGTTCTTCACCAAGGCTTTAATCAGGCAGATGTTTCTTTGTGAAGGACACAGTCAAACCAGGTGCAAGGTTATCCTGGAAGAAAATTTGCTTCCTTCTGCTCTTACAATGTTCCCCAACTCTAAGGATTGTTGTTTTTTTCTAACAGGACAATGCTCCATCCCACACAGCCAGGTCAATCAGGCCGCTGCATTTCAAGACCCTGTAACGGCCAGCCAATTCTCCAGACCTCATTTCCATTGCAATGTGATCAAGAGGAAGAAAAATGGTCACAAGCCATTAAACAAAACTGAGCAGCTTGAATGTTTGCACCAGGAGTGGCATAAAGTCACATAACAGCAATGTGAAAGACTGTTGGAGAGCATTCCAAGATGCATTAAAGCTGTGTTTGAAAATCAGGGTTATATCAATATTGACAGTCTTGATAAAGGTCCCTGTGAGGACCGAAACGTTGACTAATGTAATCCTATGACAAATATCTTTGAATATTGGAACTAATTAGGACCTGTAAGTGCCTTTTCTTCTATTGAGTTTTTACATACACACTACAGAGAGCACCCAGGCAGATCAACACTACAAGGAGTGCTTGGAACACCAAACCACAATATATGTATATAATATATATGTATATATATATGTATATAATATATATGTATATATATTTATATATATTTATATATATATATATATATATATATATATATATATATATATATATATATATATATATATATACACACACACACAAACATTCATACAAAAGCAATTGCACACAAACATACACAGACATGCAATTGTGCACAAATATATACACACACACACATGCAATAGTGCAAAAACTACACACAAACACAAATGCAATACCTTTAGAATTTGTGCTTTATTTTGCCCTGAGGCCAGAGTGCCTCAAATTATTCTTTTTATTAAAAGCTTCCATGGGACTTTTGGAGATATTTGCACTGTGTATTTGGAAAGATTTTGAGAAATGTTGGCACAAAAGCCTAAACAAACTCATGTTGCTTACTTTGCTATCATGTGTTATTTTCATATAGTAAAATGTAGGGTATGATAGTTTGAAAGCTATATAACATTTATTTCCCTCCACTCAGCCACTATTTCTCATGGTATAAAAACCCTCTTAAACATGTTCCCCTGCTACAAGTAAAAAAAGTTCAACTAGAAGCGGCTGCACTAAGCCTCCTGTTAGCGTGTCTGGGGCTTGAGTGCTGCTCTTCAGCGTGCTTATGTTAGTTTTTTTTTTAACTATTTATGTATAATGCAATTATATTTATTTTAAGAATAGTTATTTTAAAAGGTTTTTGAAGACAGTATCATTGACTATAGCTTAACATAACTGAATTTCTTCAACTTTGCATTATTATAAAAAATGCAGTTATATAAAGATATGGATACTGTCTTCTATGACATATTAATATCACTAGAAATAAGTCTTCTTCCTAAACAAAATTAAAAAAAAAAATGCAAAAATAAAATATAAAATCTTTTTAAATCACAATACTTAAAATACATATGATCACATTATGTAATAAAATACATATAAATAAATCCTTTTACATACATGTATTCCATAAGCTCCTATAGGTTTATTAGTAAAAAAAAAATTGTGTGTTTATTAACAAGATAAATTGCATCTATATGTGGTCTGTGTGAGTTTGATGGGTGTTCCATGAGAGTAATTTGTATCTTAATGGGGAAACATTGCAGTGTGTTTGTAATTCAAAGTACTGCCCATCATATTAGATACATTGTTTCAGCCATATCATTCAAGCCAGCGTTTCAATGGCGAGAATGTCCAGTTTGTAGAATCGGTAGCATGTACAGTGAAACTAAGTTTTACATGGGCATTATTTGAAGTGTTTTACACAGAAATATGCTGGCAGGTGTCCAGTATTCAACTGCACAGTCCAGCAGGCTGTCCATTAACAGTTTCACAAAAATACTGGACACTTAGATGTCCAGATTTTTTTTTTTTAAAGGGATACTAAACCCAATTTTTTCTATCATGATTCAGATAGAACATGCAATTTGAAGCAACTTTCTAATTTACTCCTATTATCAAATTTTCTTCATTCTCTTGCTATCTTTATTTCAAAAGCAGGAATATAATGGTTAGGAGCCAGGCCATTTTAGGTTCAGCATCATGGATAGCACTTGCTTATTGGTAACTGATGTTTAGCCACCAATAAACAAGCAAAACCCAGGTTCTAAACCAACAATGGGCTGGCTCCTATGCTTTACAATCCTGTTTTTTAAATAAAGGTAGCAAGAGAACGAAGAAAAATTGCTAATAGAAGTAAATTAGAATGTTGCTTGAAATTGCATGCTCTATCTAAATCATTAAGAAACTATTTTGGTTTACTATCCCTTTAACTGTATAATGCTTTCTATGTTTCAATCCATTACAAATATAGAGCAGAAAAAAAGTAAATGATGGTCCAGGGGTTCCAGTCTCTACATATGTTACTGTCAACCGGAGGGGTTAAATGATTGATTGCTATGTTACTGGCAACCAATGGGTAAAATGACTGACTAATTTGAAAAATATACATGGTAGGATCAAGAGTGGGGTCTAAGGTAGAGCATTGGTTGGGGGCATCTTGTAACCCCACTGATCATCGTGCTTAGTTACCTATCGATTATGCAGTATTTTTATAAAGGACAGCTGAAAACCCTTTTTTGTTTTTTGTTTTAGCGAATGCACATTTGATGTTGTGTAAATACACTTCAAATACAGCCCCACTCTGCCAAGATCACAGATAAGTGGTGATGTGGGTGGACATTTGCTGAAGCTGCAATCCCTATTCCTATGGGAGACACATCACCACTCATCGGAACAGAGTGGTTCAGCCCATTTTTTGGAATGTATCCAATCAGTCTGGCAAGGACAAAAAAATGCCATTTTTTTGTGGATCTCACAATATTTTTACCATTATGGCCTTAGGGCCTAATATTCAAAAGTTCTTCAGCATGTAGAGAAAACAAGCAATTTATTGTATTGTAGGAGTCTCTGCTTCACATCAAGAACCCTTCATAGCGAGATAATTTTTTTCAAATTAAAATTTGTATTTTTAACATTCCTTTAGGGACCTCTTCGTACTGACGAGATATCTTAGATCATCTCGCCTGAGCAAAGAGCATTTGAATATCAAGTCCTTAAAGGGACACTATACCCAGACATTTTCTTTCATGATTAAGGTAGAGAATCCAATTTTAAACAACATTCCAATTTACTTCTATTACCTAATTTGCTTCATTCTTTAGATATACTTTAATGAAGAAATAGCAATGCATGCTTTGAACCAATCACAGGAGGTATCTATGTGCAGCTACCAATCAGCAGCTACTAAGCATATCTAGATATGCTTTTCAGCAAAGAATATCAAGAGACTGAAGCAAAATAGATAATAGAAGTAAATTAGAAAGTTATTTATAATTGTATGCTCTTTCTAAATCATGAAAGAAAATATTTGGGTTTCATGTCCTTTAAGTGAGAAACCCACAGCAATATATATTGGTTTTTTTTTAAGCAAACCCAGCAGATCCAAACTACACTATTTTATTATATGTGAGAACTCTGCAACAATATATTTTTAAAAAGTATACTTTTATTAAATTTTTTATAAAGAAGGTTGTAAAAAAATTGTGTGTGTGTGTGTGTGTGTGTTTTTCTAAATTCTGTTGAAAAAAGAATTAGATGTTATCCACATACAGAAAAGACCCTTTGGGTGTATATATATAACTTTGATCTGCAAATAGGGATCCCAAGAACCTCCACTTAAGTAAATTAATCAATTATTCCTGCCAGGTGATCACTATTACCAGAGTGACCATCTGGTTATGCAAAACTATATAAGGGGGCTTCTGGGCCTTAATTCTAGGGGCCTTAGGTGTCTCTATGCATTTTTGATGATCTGTTACAGGCTTATAGAGACCACCTATCTAAGAAGGGTCAGATTACAAGTGGAGCACTATTTAACGCTACTTTTAACTGGGCTAGAAGTAAGCTTTTTTTGCACGTTGGTTTGCACTCGTATTATGAGTTTAAAGTAAATGTTTTTTGCTTGTGTGCTAACCCAACGAGCACAAAAAAGACTGACCCGACATGAAAATATGAATATTTCACATTCCAATGTTCATTACATAGAAGATTATGTTCTATTTAATTATAAATATATAGAGAGAGCAATGTTTAATTTAAAAATTTAAAATAGCCAATAAATTACACTCAAAACAAGCAAGAAATTGATTTTAAACCGTTCCCAGAAGAATAATTTGAAAAGTCTGAAAATTGTGAAAATAGCTGCTTGCTAAGTGCTTTCTTATAGATCAGAATACCTGTGTCACATTGTCCCTATACAGGGCCAGATTACTAGGGGCACACTAAATAACGTTTTCACTCATGTGCAAACACCACTGGAAGCAAACTTTTAACATGGGCAGGTCAATGCACGTATTACAAATTGAAAGACAATTGTTTGCACGCAAATTAAATTTGATGCACGCTAACTTCAGGACATTGGATATTGCGTTAACTTCGTCTCCCATTAAACATCAATGGAGTGAGTGAGTTAACCAGACACCGATTAAAACCTACAGCACTCAACCTATTTACAATCCAGAAGAAAAAGTTATTTTCATTTTTATTCACACACACAAACCCACCCACATATATAAAAGTACAGTTACACTTATAATAGCACCATCTAAAAAAATATTGGAAACAAAATTGTTTAAAAAAAGTTAATAGGGCTCAAAGATATGAGGTCTCAGGTATAAGAAAAAAAAAAAGTAGTGCAAATGGCTTTAGCATACAGACATATACGTGTCTAAATATGTATATATATATATATATATATATATATATATATATATATATATATATATATATATATATATATATATATATATATATATAAAAGAATATATATATATTTATATATGAAATGGAACTGAAAAGGAAGATATGGATTGAAAAGATAATCTTTTTTTACATCCAAAAGTAAGGGAATTCAGCACTCTTTATATTTGAAAAAATAGAGGCCTAGATTTAGAGTTCTGCGTTAGGGTTAAAAAGCAGCGTTAAGGGGTCCTAACTCTGCTTTTTAACGCCCGCTGGTATTTAGTCAGGCAGGAAAGGGTCTACCGCTCACTTTCTTTCCGCAACTCGAGGCTACCGTAGATCCCCTTACGTCAATTGCGTATCCTATTTTTTCTATGGGATTTGCCTAACGCTGGTATTATGAGTCTTGGAAGAAGTGAGCGGGTGAGCCTCTACCGACAAGACTCCAACCGCAAAAAAAGTCAGTAGTTAAGAGTTTTATGGGCTAACGCCGGAACATAAAGCTCTTAACTACTGTGCTATAAAGTACACTAACACCCATAAACTACCTATAAACCCCTAAACCGAGGCCCCCCCACATCGCAAACCCTATAATAAATTTTTTTTAACCCCTAATCTGCCGCTCCGGGCACCGCTGCAACCTACATTATACCTATGAACCCCTAATCTGCTGCCCCTAATATTGCAGACACCTATATTATATTTATTACCCTCTAATCTGCCCCCCCCCCAATGTTGCCGCCACCTACCTACACTTATTAACCCCTAATCTGCCGACCGGACATTGCCACCACTATAATAAATATATTAACCAATAAACTGCCGCACTATCATCTCGCAAACACTATAATACATTTTATTAACCCCTAATCTGCCCTCCCTAACATCGCCGCCACTTACCTACAATTATCAACCCCTAATCTGAAGCCCCCAACATCGCCACTACTATAATAAAGTTATTAACCCCTAAACCAAATTCTAACCCTAACACCCCTCTAACTTAAATATAATTTAAATAAAACAAAATAAAATTTGCTATTATCAAATAAATTAATCCTATTTAAAACTAAATACTTACCTATAAAATAAACCCTAATATAGCTACATCCTCTGCCCCGTTACCACTTTCTGTTGGGGTACCTCAAAGCTCTGTCCTTGGTCCCCTTCTCTTTTCAATCTACACGTCATCACTAGGTTTCTTAATAAAGTCCCATGGGCTTCAATACCATTTGTATGCCGATGACACCCAAATCTACCTCTCTGTACCAGACCTACCTCCTTCCTTACTAACCCGTGTCCCTAACTGTCTTTCTCACATCTCATCTTGGATGTCCTCTCACTACCTTAAGCTAAATCTCTCCAAAAATGAACTCCTTATTTTTTCCCCTTCTTCCAATGTCTCCACCCCCAAAATTTCTATAACTGTTGATAATTCCATCATTACCCCTACTCTGCACGCCCGATGTCTTGGGGTCACACTTGACTCAGATCTTTCCTTCACTCCTCACATACAGTCCTTGGCTAAAGCCTGCCGCTTCCACCTTAAAAAACATTGCTAAAATTAGACATATCCTTACACAAGCTACAACCTAGATTTTAATCCACTCTCTCATCCTTTCCTGCCTCGACTACTGCAATTCCGTCCTCTCTGGTCTACCTAGCTGCCACATAGCTCCTTTACAATCCATTATGAATGCCTCTGCCAGGCTCATCTTCCATACCCGTCGCTCTTCATGTGCTGCACCTCTCTGCCAATCCCTTCACTGGCTTCCTCTTACCTCTAGGATTAAACACAAAATCCTCACCCTGACATATAAAGCTCTCAACTGCACTGCTCCCCCCTACATCTCAGAACTTGTCTCTAGATACTCTCCCTCCCGTCCCCTTCGATCACCTCAGGATCTCCTCCTCTCCTGTTACTTCCTCACATTCACGTTTACAGGATTTCTCCAGACTGGCCCCCATCTTGTGGAATTCCCTGCCTCACTCTATAAGACTCTCCCCTAGTTTTAACAGCTTCAAGCACTCTCTAAAAACTCTACTATTCAGGGATGCATACAACCAACACTAATCTTTCCTATCGCCATTGCTTTCCCCTTGAACCCCTTAGATTGTAAGCCCATGGGCCCAGCTGTTTACAGATTGCTTCATAAGAGCTGACTACAACAGTGAAACTCTCGGCAGGGCCCTCTGCCCACTTGACCCCTACAAAGCTATCCTATACACCGACTATGTTTACAGTGCTGCAGAATCTGTTGGCGCTCTACAAATACCTGATAATAATAATAAAAATATAACTAATAGTTACATTGTAGCTGTTTTAGGATTTATATTTATTTTACAGGCAACTTTGTATTTATTTTAACTAGGTACAATAGTTATTAAATAGTTAATAACTAATATCTACCTAGTTAAAATAATTACAAAATTACCTGTAAAATAAATCCTAACCTAAGTTACAAATACACCTAACACTACACTATCAATAAATTAATTAAATAAATTACCTACAATTATCTAAACTAAAATACAATTAAATAAACTAAACTATAGTACCAAAAAAACCCCCACTAAATTACAAAAAAAATACAAAATAACAAGAAGTTTAAACTAATTACGCCTAATCTAAGCCCCCTAATAAAATAAAAAAGCCCCCCAAAATAATAAAATGCCCTACCCTATCCTTAATTAAAAAGTAATCAGCTCTTTTACCAGGCATTAAAAGGGATTTTTGCGGGGCATTGACCCAAAGTAATCAGCTCTTTTACCTGTAAATAAAAATGCAATAACCCCCAACATTACAACCCACCACCCACATACCCCTACTCTAAAACCCACCCGATCCCCCCTTAAAAAAACCTAACACTACCCCCCCTGAAGATCACCCTACCTGGAGCTGTGTTTACCCAGCCGGGCACCGATGGGCCAGAAGTGGACATCCGGAGTGGCAGAAGTCTTCATCCGATCGGGGCAGAAGAGGTCCTCCAAGAAGCAGATGTCTTCATCCAAGCAGCATCTTCAATCCTCAATCAATAGGAGCGGAGACATCTTGAATCCATCCGACGCAGAGCCATCCTCTTCATAAGATGTCCTAAGGCTGAATGAAGGTTCCTTTAAATGACGTCATCCAAGACGGCATCCCTCGAATTCCGATTGGCTGATAGGATTCTATCAGCCAATCAGAATTAAGGTAGGAAACATCTGATTGGCTGATGCAATCAGCCAATCATATTGAAGTTCAATCCGATTGGCTGATCCAATCAGCCAATCGGATTGACCTCGCATTCTATTGGCTGATCAGCCCCCCCACATCGCAAACCCTATAATAATTTTTTTTATCCCCTACTCTGCCGCTCTGGACACCACTGCAACCTACATTATACCTATGAACCACTAATCTGCTGCCCCTAACATCGCCGACATCTATATTATATTTATTACCCGCTAATCTGCCCCCCCCAACTTCGCCGCCACCTATCTACACTTTTTAACCCCTAATCTGCCGACCGGACATCGCCGCCACTATAATAAATGTATTAACCCCTAAACCGCTGCACTCTCACCTCACAAACACTATAATAAATTTTATTAACCCCTAATCTGCCCTCCCTAACATCGCCGCCACCTACCTACAATTATTAACCCCTAATCTCAAGCCCCCAACATCGCTGCTACTATAATAAAGTTATTAACCCCTAAACCTAAATCTAACCCTAACCCTAACACCCCCTAACTTAAATATAATTTAAATTAAACAAACTAAATTTACTATCATTAAATAAATCAATCCTATTTAAAACTAAATACTTACCTATAAAATAAACCCTAATATAGCTGCAATATAACTAATAGTTACATTGTAGCTGTTTTAGGATTTATATTTATTTTACAAGCAACTTTGTATTTATTTTAACTAGGTACAATAGTTATTAAATAGTTAATAACTATTTAATAGCTACCTAGTTAAAATAATTTCAAAATAATCTGTAAAATACTTACCTATAAAATAAACCCTAATATAGCTACAATATAACTAATAGTTACATTGTAGCTGTTTTAGGATTTATATTTATTTTACAAGCAACTTTGTATTTATTTTAACTAGGTACAATAGTTATTAAATAGTTAATAACTATTTAATAGCTACCTAGTTAAAATAATTTCAAAATTATCTATAAAATAAATCCTAACCTAAGTTACAAATACACCTAACAATACACTATCAATAAATTAATTAGATAAATTACCTACAATTATCTAAACTAAAATACAATTAAATAAACTAAACTATAGTACCAAAAAAAACCCACTAAATTACAAAAAAAATAAAAAATAACAAGAAGTTTAAACTAATTTACACCTAATCTAAGCCCCCTAATAAAATAAAAAGCCCCCCAAAATAATAAAATGCCCTACCCTATCCTAAATTAAAAAGTAATCAGCTCTTTTACCAGGCCTTAAAAGGGATTTTTGCGGGGCATTGCCCCAAAGTAATCAGCTCTTTTACCTGTAAATAAAAATACAATACTCCCCCAACATTACAACCCACCACCCACATACCCCTACTCTAAAACCCACCGGATCCCCCCTTAAAAAATCCTAACACTACCCCCCCTGAAGATCACCCTACCTGGAGCCGTGTTCACCCAGCCGGGCACCGATGGGCCAGAAGTGGACATCCGGAGCGGCAGAAGTTTTCATCCGACCGGGGCAGAAGAGGTTCTCCAAGCAGCAGATGTCTTCATCCAAGCGGCATCTTCAATCTTCAATCAACAGGAGCGGAGCAATCTTGAATCCATCTGACGCGGAGCCATCCTTTTCGAACGATGTCCTAAGGCCGAATGAAGGTTCCATTAAATGACGTCATCCAAGACGGCATCCCTCGAATTCTGATTGGCTTATAGGATTCTATCAGCCAATCAGAATTAAGGTAGGAAAAATCTGATTGGCTGATGCAATCAGCCAATCAGATTGAAGTTCAATCCGATTGGCTGATCCAATCAGCCAATCGGATTGACCTTGCATTCTATTGGCTGATCAGCCCCCCCACATCGCAAACCCTATAATAATTTTTTTAACCCCTAATCTGCCGCTCCGGACACCGCTGCAACCTACATTATACCTATGAACCACTAATCTGCTGCCCCTAACATCGCCGACACCTATATTATATTTATTACCCTCTAATCTGCCCCCCCAACGTCGCCGCCACCTACCTACACTTATTAACCCCTAATCTGCTGACCGGACATCGCCGCCACTATAATAAATGTATTAACCCCTAATGTGCCGCACTCCCGCCTCGCAAACACTATAATACATTTTATTAACCCCTAATCTGTCCTCCCTAACATCGCCACCACCTACCAACAATTATTAACCCCTAATCTCAAGCCCCCAACGTCGCTGCTACTATAATAAAGTTATTAACCCCTAAACCTAAGTCTAACCCTAACCCTAACACCCCCCCTAACTTAAATATAATTTAAATTAAACTAACTAAATTTCCTATCATTAAATAAATTAATCCTATTTAAAACTAAATACTTACCTATAAAATAAACCCTAATATAGCTACAATATAACTAATCGTTACATTGTAGCTGTTTTAGGATTTATATTTATTTTACAGGCAACTTTGTATTTATTTTCACTAGGTACAATAGTTATTAAATAGTTAATAACTATTTAATAGCTACCTAGTTAAAATAATTACAAAATTACCTGTAAAATAAATCCTAACCTAAATTACAAATACACCTAACACTACACTATCAATAAATTAATTAAATAAATTACCTACAATTATCTAAACTAAAATACAATTAAATAAACTAAACTATAGTACCAAAAAAAACAAACATTAAATTACATAAAAATAAATAAATAACAAGAAGTTTAAACTAATTACACCTAATCTAAGCCCCCTAATAAAATAAAAAAAGCCCCCCAAAATAATAAAATGCCCTATGGATTTTTGCGGGGCATTGCCCCAAAGTAATCAGTTCTTTTATCTGTAAATAAAAATACAATACCCCCTCAACATTACAACCCACCACCCACATACCCCTACTCTAAAACCCACCCGATCCCCCCTTAAAAAAACCTAACACTACCCCCCCCTGAAGATCACCCTACCTGGAGCCGTGTTCACCCAGCCGGGCACCGATGGGCCAGAAGTGGACATCCGGAGCGGCAGAAGTCTTCATCTGATCGGGGCAGAAGAGGTTCTCAAAGCGGCAGATGTCTTCATCCAAGCGGCATCTTCAATCTTCAATCAACTGGAGCAGAGCCATCTTAGAATCCATCCGACGCAGAGCCATCCTCTTTGTACGATGTCCTAAGGCCGAATGAAGGTTCCTTTAAATGAAGTCATCCAAGATGGCGTCCCTCGAATTCCCATTGTCTGATAGGATTCTATCAGCCAATAAGAATTAAGGTAGGAAACATCTGATTGGCTGATGCAATCAGCGAATCAGATTGAAGTTCAATCCGATTGGCTGATCCAATCAGCCAATCGGATTGACCTCGCATTCTATTGGCTGATTAAAACAGGCAATAGAATGTGAGGTCAATCCGATTGGCTGATTGGATCAGCCAAACGGATTGAACTTCAATCTGATTGGCTGATAGCATCAGCCAATCAGATGTTTCCTACCTTAATTCCGATTGGCTGATAGAATCCTATCAGCCAATTGGAAATTTGAGGGATGCCATCTTGGATGACGTCATTTAAAGGAACCTTCATTTGGCCTTAGGACATCGTACAAAGAGGATGGCTCCGTGTTGGATGGATTCAAGATGGCTCCGCTCCACTCCGGTTGATTGAAGATTGAAGATGCCGCTTGGATGAAGATATCTGCCGCTTGGAGGACCTCTTCTGCCCCGATCAGATGAAAACTTCTGCCACTCCAGATGTCCATTTCTGGCCCATCGGTGCCCGGTTGGGTGAACACGGCTCCAGGTAGGGTAATCTTCAGGGGGGGTAGTGTTAGTTTTTTTTAAGGGGGGATCGGGGGGGGGGGGGGGTTAGAGTAGGGGTATGTGGGTGGTGGGTTGTAATGTTGGGGGGGTATTTTTTTTTATTTACAGGTAAAAGAGCTGATTACTTTGGGGCAATGTCCCGCAAAAAGCCCTTTTAAGGGCTGGTAAGAGAGCTGACTTCTTTTTAATTTAGGATAGGGTAGGGCATTTTATTATTTTGGGGGCTTTTTTATTTTATTAGGGGACTTAGATTAGGTGTAATTAGTTTAAACTTCTTGTAATTTTTTTTTGTAATATAGGCCTAGATTTAGAGTTGGGCGGTAGCCGTCAAAACCAGCGTTAGAGGCTCCTAACGCTGGTTTAGGGCTACCGCTGGTATTTAGATTCAGTCAGGAAAGGGTCTAATGCTCACTTTGCAGCCGCGACTTTTCCATACCGCAGATCCCCCTAAGCCATTTGCGTATCCCATCTTTTCAATGGGATCTTTCTAACGCCGGTATTTAGAGTCATGGCTGAAGTGAGAGTTAGAAATCTAACAACAAAACTCCAGCAGAAAAAAGTCAGTAGTTAAGAGCTTTCTGGGCTAACGCCGGTTCATAAAGCTCTTAACTGCTGTGCTCTAAAGTACACTAACACCCATAAACTACCTATGTACCCCTAAACCGAGGTCCCCCCATATCGCCGCCACTCTATTAAAATTTTTTAACCCCTAATCTGCCGCTCCGTACACCGCCACCAGCTACGTTATTCCTATGTACCCCTAATCTGCTGCCCCTAACATCGCCGACCCCTATATTATATTTATTAACCCCTAATCTGCCGCCCCCGCTATCCCTGACACCTGCATATTTTTTTAACCCCTAATCTGCCGCTCCGTACAACGCTGCAACCTACATTATCCCTATGTACCCCTAATCTGCTGCCCCTAACACCGCCGACCCCTATATTATATTTATTAACCCCTAATCTGCCTCCCACAACGTCACCTCCACCTACCTACAATAATTAACCCCTAATATGCCGACTGGATCTCACTACTACTATAATAAATGTATTAACCCCTAAAGCTAAGTCTAACTCTAACCCTAACACCCCCCTAACTTAAATATAATTTAAATCTAACGAAATAAATTAACTATTATTAAATAAATTATTCCTATTTAAAGCAAAATACTTACCTGTAAAATAAACCTTAATATAGCTACAATATAAATTATAATTATAGTGTAGCTATTTTAGGATTAATATTTATTTTACAGGCAACTTTGTAATTATATTAACCAGGTACAATTGCTATTAAATAGTTAATAACTATTTAATAGTTACCTAGTTAAAATAATTACAAAATTACCTGTAAAATAAATCCTAACCTAAGTTACAATTAAACCTAACACTAAACTATCAATAAATTAATTAAATACAATACCTACAATTATCTACAATTAAACCTAACACTACACTATCAATAAATTAATTAAATACAATACCTACAAATAAATAAAATGAAATAAACTAACTAAAGTACAAAAAATAAAAAAGAACTAAGTTACAAAAAATAAAAAAATATTTACAAACATTAGAAAAATATTACAACAATTTTAAACTAATTACACCTACTCTAAGCCCCCTAATAAAATAACAAAGCCCCCCAAAATAAAAAAATGCCCTACCCTATTCTAAATTAAAAAAGTTTTTACCTTACCAGCCCTGAAAAGGGCCCTTTGTGGGGCATGCCCAAAGAATTCAGCTCTTTTGCCTGTAAACAAAAACATACAATACCCCCCCCCAACATTACAACCCACCACCCACATACCCCTAATCTAACCCAAACCCCCCTTAAATAAACCTAACACTAAGCCCCTGAAGATCTTCCTACCTTATCTTCACCACGCTGGTTTCACCGATTGATCCAGAAGAGCTCCTCCGATGTCTTGATCCAAGCCCAAGCGGGGGGCTGAAGATGTCCATGATACGACTGAAGTCTTCATCCAAGCGGGAGCTGAAGAGGTCCATGATCCGGCTGAAGTCTTCTATCAAGCGGCATCTTAAATCTTCTTTCTTCCGGATCCATGTTCATCCCGCTGACGCGGAACATCCATCTTCACCGACGACTTCCCGATGAATGACGGTTCCTTTAAGGGACGTCATCCAAGATGGCGTCCCTCGAATTCCGATTGGCTGATAGGATTCTATCAGCCAATCGGAATTAAGGTAGGAAAATTCTGATTGGCTGATGGAATCAGCCAATCAGAATCAAGTTCAATCCGATTGGCTGATCCGATCAGCCAATCAGATTGAGCTTGCATTCTATTGGCTGATCGGAACAGCCAATAGAATGCGAGCTCAATCTGATTGGCTGATCGGATCAGACAATCGGATTGAACTTGATTCTGATTGGCTGATTCCATCAGCCAATCAGAATTTTCCTACCTTAATTCCGATTGGCTGATAGAATCCTATCAGCCAATCGGAATTCGAGGGACGCCATCTTGGATGACATCCCTTAAAGGAACCATCATTCGTCGGGAAGTTGTCAGTGAAGATGGATGTTCCGCGTCGGCGGGATGAACATGGATCCGGAAGAAAGAAGATTGAAGATGCCGATTGATAGAAGAATTCAGCCGGATCATGGACCTCTTCAGCTCCCGCTTGGATGAAGACTTCAGTCGGATCATGGACATCTTCAGCCCCCCGCTTGGGCTTAGATCAAGACATCGGAGGAGCTCTTCTGGATCGATCGGTGAACCCGGCGTGGTGAAGATAAGGTAGGAAGATCTTCAGGGGCTTAGTGCTAGGTTTATTTAAGGGGGGTTTGGGTTAGATTAGGGGTATGTGGGTGGTGGGTTGTAATGTTGGGGGGGTATTGTATGGTTTTTTTTTACAGGCAAAAGAGCTGAATTCTTTGGGGCATGCCCCGCAAAGGGCTCTTTTCAGGGCTGGTAAGGTAAAAGAGCTTTGAACTTTTTTAATTTAGAATAGTTTAGGGCATTTTTTTATTTTGGGGGGCTTTGTTATTTTATTAGGGGTCTTAGAGTAGGTGTAATTAGTTTAAAATTGTTGTAATATTTTTCTAATGTTTGTAAATATTTTTTTATTTTTTGTAACTTAGTTCTTTTTTATTTTTTGTACTTTAGTTTATTTATTTGTAGTTATTTGTAGGTATTGTATTTAATTAATTTATTGATAGTGTAGTGTTAGGTTTAATTGTAGATAATTGTAGGTATTGTATTTAATTAATTTATTGCTAGTGTAGTGTTAGGTTTAATTGTAACTTAGGTTAGGATTTACTTTACAGGTAATTTTGGAATTATTTTAACTAGGTAACTATTAAATAGTTATTAACTATTTAATAGCTATTGCACCTGGTTAATATAATTACAAAGTTGCCTGTAAAATAAATATTAATCCTAAAATAGCTACAATATAATTATAATTTATATTGTAGCTATGTTAGGGTTTATTTTACAGGTAAGTATTTAGCTTTAAATAGGAATAATTTATTTAATAATAGTTAATTTATTTCGTTAGATTTAAATTATATTTAAGTTAGGGGGGTGTTAGGGTTAGAGTTAGACTTAGCTTTAGGGGTTAATACATTTATTATAGTAGCGGTGAGATCCGGTCGGCAGATTAGGGGTTAATTATTGTAGGTAGGTGGAGGCGACGTTGTGGGAGGCAGATTAGGGGTTAATAAATATAATATAGGGGTCGGCAATGTTAGGGGCAGCAGATTAGGGGTACATAGGGATAACATAGCTGGTGGCGGTGTAGGGAGCGGCAGATTAGGGGTCAATAATAATATGCAGGGGTCAGCAATAGCGGGGGCGGCAGATTAGGGGTTAATAAGTGTAAGGTTAGGGGTGTTTAGACTCGGGATACATGTTAGGGTGTTAGGTGCAGACTTAGGTAGTGTTTCCCCATAGGAAACAATGTAGCTGCGTTAGGAGCTGAACGCTGCTTTTTTGCAGGTGTTAAGTTTTTTTTCAGCTCAAACAGCCCCATTGTTTCCTATGGGGAAATCGTGCACGAGCACGTTTTTAAAGCTGGCCGCGTCCATAAGCAACGCTGATATCTAGAGTTGCAGTGGCGGTAAATATGCTCTACGCTCCCTTTTTGGAGCCTAACGCAGCCATTCTGTGAACTCTAAATACCAGTGGTATTTAAAAGGTGCGGGAGAAAAAAAGCCAGCGTTAGCTACACGGGTCATTACCGACAAAACTTTAAATCTAGCCGATTGTGTTTGGTTTTTTTTGGTACTATAGTTTAGTTTATTTAATTGTATTTTAGTTTAGATAATTGTAGGTAATTTTTTTAATTAATTTATTGATAGTGTAGTGTTAGGTGTATTTGTAACTTAGGTTAAGATTTTTTTTACAGGTAATTTTGTAATTATTTTAACTAGGTAGCTATTGAATAGTTATTAACTATTTAATAACTATTGTACCTAATTAAAATAAATACAAAGTTGCCTGTAAAATAAATATAAATCCTAAAATAGCTACAAAGTAACTATTAGTTATATTGTAGCTATATTAGGGTTTATTTTATAGATAAGTATTTAGTTTTAAATAGGATTAATTTATTTAATGATAGTAAATTTAGTTTGTTTAATTTAAATTATATTTAAGTTAGGGGGTTGTTAGGGTTAGACTTAGGTTTAGGGGTTAATAACTTTATTATAGTAGAGGCAACGTCAGATTAGGGGTTAATAATTGTAGGTAGGTGGCGGCGATGTTAGGGAGGGCAGATTAGGGGTTAATAAAATTTATTATAGTGTTTGCAAGGCGGGAGTGTGGCGGTTTAGGGGTTAATACATTTATTATAGTGGCGGCGATGTCCGGTCGGCAGATTAGGGGTTAATAAGTGTAGGTTGGTGGCGGTGATGTTAGGGACAGCAGATTAGGGGGTAATAAATATAATCTAGGTTGCGGCGGTGTCCGGAGAGGCAGATTAGGGGTTAATAATAAAAACAGGTGTCAGCGATAGCGGGGGCAGCAGATTAGGGGTTAATAAGTGTAAGTTTAGGGGTGTTTCGACTCAGGGTTCATGTTAGGGTGTTAGGTGTAGACTTACAGAGTGTGTAGACTTAGGAGCTGAATGCTGCTTTTTTGCAGGTGTTAGTTTTTTTTTCAGCCAGTTCAGCCCCATTGTTTCCTATGGGGATATCGTGCACGAGCACTTTTTTCCAGCTTACCGCTACCATAAGCAATGCTGGTATTGAGGGTTAAAGTGGAGATAATTTATTCTCAACGCTTCCTTTTCTGAGGCTAACGCAGCCATTCAGACAACTCGTAATACCAGCGTTGGCTTAATGGTGCGCTGGAAAAATAAGCCTCGTTAGCACCGCGGGTCTTTACCGACAAAACTCTAAATCTAGGCGAGAGTTTTTTATTTTCATTGTATTACTGTTAGACATCCACCTATTGCAAATTATCCTCCTGACCAAGGTTGCTACAAACACATTACAGTGCAATATACAAAATAGTGATTTTCACATATTAAATGTTAACTTTCATAACCATAAAACATTGTAGTATGTTCAAATTGCTGCTTGCAAGAATAATGCCCTTAAAAAGCGTGTAAATTGTTTTGATAGAAAACAACTTTGCAATGTTGCAAATGAAAGCGTAACTGTTGCTTTAAGAGGAGTGATATCTTACACTTGTAACATGCTCATTATTATCTTAAGCAACCTTTGAAATCAAAGGTAGTCCCACATATGATAAAAAAGGTGCACCTTATATTAGTTGAATTTTCATAAAAAACATTTTACAAAAACTTGTCTTAGTGATTTTTATGCCTGCTGACCGCGGTGTCCACCACACTTGAGGTCTATAGGCTTCTTCTTTTGAATAAATCACTTTACTAATTAATTTTCCATAGTTCTGAAAAAAGTTATCCTCAAAGGATCAATCCTAGGGCAAGTCACTGTAAGTGCACATATGATATTACCTCCACCGGAGCTGCTTTACACGTCCACTGCTCACCTATAACTCATCCGTTATGCTTCTGACAGCGGTTACCACGCTGTTTGAACATACAGCTCTGCAACATGCACTCACCTGAGCCGGTTACTGGTCTTTTGGAACAAACTCATCTCAATAAGGTTAGATGTGCTCAACCACAGAACGCCCGGTGTGTGACGTCATCCTTTACACTTCACGTGGTTGTTATTTTTTTTTTTTTTAAAAACGGATCCTGTATTCTGCAGACTTGGGAAAAGGTTTTTCTTGCCTGTTTGTGGTGTTCACTCTTTGTAGAATTATTTTTGAGTCAATTTCCTACTCAACTCTTTATGCTTGCATCAGTGTTTGTATCCTAACAAAGTAACAAGTCCTCTCATGAAGACTTTTTTGCCAACTACATGTTCATTTCACCCCTGCTCTCAATCTGAATTGGGGCTTCATCATGGCTTACTTCTTCATCAACTGTGCTTGATTTTCTAAGTCTATAGGTCCTGCCTACTTTTCTTTTCACAACACCTTTTCATGACCGTAACATTTACGTTACATCCTTAACTGTTTGATGAGCAGTTTTATTTCAAGAGGGCAAACAAATTGCTTTCATCCATGTAATTGGGTGTTTTAATACATAACATTCACAAATGCATATTTTATTTGTAGCTCTACTATATGTTTATCCATATAGATAAGTTGTTATTTTTGTTAAATACAACTCCATACATTGTTTCATATTTTTCCAAACATTGAGTATTGAAAATTCTATATATATTTGTATATCTATGTGCTAAAGAAAGAGAAACTGACTATGTGCATAAAGTTTGAAATTCTTTAGTGTACATATATTTTTTTCTACCATTCATTGGCCAGAGGGACAAAAGCATATTAACACTTCTGTCCCCTAACCATATAATTACCATATGTACAATGATTTATTCCAAACTATCAACCCTCTTACATCACAATATTTTGCTGTCAGACGACTTATGTCCAAATATTTCTCTTATGCACACACACACATATATATATATATATACAGTTAGCCCTCAGTTTACGTCGGGGTTAGGTTCCAGGAGGAATGGTTGTAAATCGAAACCGTTGTAAATTAAAACCCAGTTTATAATGTAAGTCAATGGGAAGTGAGGGAGTTAGGTTCCAGGCCCCTCTCAAAACTGACAAAAGTAACACCTAATACATTATTTTTAAAGCTTTGAAATGAAAACTTTAAATGCTAAACCACATTATAAACTTAATAATATAGATTGTATCATCATCAAACTAAGTTTAATGAACAAAAATATTTGCTAACAGCACCTAATAAAATAATCACACAACAGACTGCATAATAATCTAACTAAGTTTAATGAACAAAAATATTTTTTTACTTGCATTTTTCTGCAATCAGTTCTCTGCATTGTTGCATGTTAGATAATATTGGGTCTGCACCTATTATATGCATTTAAATCTGCAGTGATTAACATAAGCAGTTAGACACCCTCACCTCAAGCTGCTGGACAGGAAGATAATAGGGAAGTGGCTGCTCGATAGCTAATATCTGTTCTGTGTACACAGATCAATTTCAGACCTGTTAAGTTGCATAACTTTGCTGCAAAACAAGCAGACAGCTCCACCTACTGGCTATTTTAATTACTGCACATGACTGAAAAAAAGATTGTTATTCTGAAACGGCGCAAATTGAACCGGCATAAACCGAGGGCCACCTGTATATATACACATATGTGTATTCCAATTTCATAAAAAAAACAGTTGATTGGAACATTCAGTCCCCTTACTATTTATATAAGTTATCCTGTCATAGCACTTATACAAAGCTAGCATAATCCATTTTTTTCATTCAGACCTAGAGGCTTCCTTGTCTTTAAATGGTAAATCCATCTCGCCTCCTTTTGTAGGAGGACTTGTCTACATTTCCCCCTCTGTTATGGGGGTCACCTTTGTCTATCGCTACAAACCTTCAGTTTGTCCCTTAGGCTGGCTGCTTTTTTGGCTGTAAGCAGAGGGTATTCCCCCACTATTTTACTCATGTTGTCATCCAATCTCAAAATATGTCAGTTGTTCTTCAACATTTGTCTTAAGGACTCCCTTTTATTGTTATAGGTGGTAATGAACCTTATTGGGCCTTGTTTGTTTTCTCACCATACAACAGTTCATCTCTGCTGGTTTTTCTACCTCTAGTAAGGGCTTTGTTAATGTTTCTGTTAGAATAGCCCCTATTTTGGAATCTCTCTTTCATACTTTCTGTTTATCAAACTTTGTAATCGAGGAGCAATTCCTCCTGATTCGAAGGAATTGCCCTACAGGTATACCTTTAATTAGGGATTGAGGATGAGCACTTGTCACTTCCAAGATACTGTTTGTGGCGGTGGACTTTCTATAGTTTTCTGTCAGTATACTACCCCCTTCCTTCCTTATCTTTACATACAAGAAGGGAAGTTCTGTAAGACTGGCTTCTAATGTAAGAAAAATATTTTTATTATTGGTGTTTAACCATTTCACAAACTTTTTTAAGAGTTTCTCTAAACCATCCCAAAGTATCAGGATGTCATCCACATATCTTACCCATATTAATATAAGTAGGTCAAAAGCATCGCTTATTATCTCTTACATGTAAGACATTTACCATGCCACCAAATGTAGGCAGGCATATGTAGGGGCACAAATTGCCCCCATTTTGGTGCCCCTGACCTGCTTGTATATACTCCCATAAAATGAGAAAATATTATTTTCTAAAATGAACTGTAAGAGTAGGATGACAAATTCTGTATGTTTCTGGAATTTACTATGTCTAGTGTCCAAGAAGGACTTAATGGCTTTAATACCAGTTTCGTGTGGAATTGAAGAATAGAGACTTTCAACATCGAGTGATGCTAGTATAGTTTCATCTTTTTTTTATACCATCCAACTTTTTTAGTAGGTCAGCTGTGTCTTTGATGTAGGAGGGGAGGGTAGGCAGTAAAGGTCTTAGTATGAAATCCACATATTGTCCTATCTTCTCAGTGGCCCCCCTATTCCTAAAACTATCGGTCTACCCAGTGGGGTTTTCATGTTCTTATGTAGCTTCGGTATTATCTAGAATGTGGGCATGGTAGGGAATTTTGGATATAAAAAATGATATTCCTGATTTGTAATTAATCCTTCTCTATTTGCCTGATTTAAGATTTTAAAGAGTTCTAATTGTATTTTGGCTATTGGATTGCCTAATAATTTTTCATACTGATCTTGCATCCCTAACTGATGCTTCACTTCCTTATGTATTTACTTTCATCCATCAATACCAAATTCCCTCCCTTGTCGGCAGGTTTCACTATCACATTAGTGGCCCTAGCCAGTTCATCAAGGGCCCTTCTTTCCTTTCTAGTTAGATTGTCACAGGTTCCTACATCAGTAAACATACCTTCAATTTCTTTCTCAACTGATTTAACAAGGAAGTTAACTGCCAGAACCTGTAACAATATAGGCATAAAGGAAGATTTAGTTTTAAAGGGGAATTTTATAATTGAGGAGATAGTAATGTCAGGATTCTGTATCTGGTTTTCTTCTAAAAGGGATTCCAGAACCCCAATAGTTTGCTTGTCTTCCTTATCCATTTCATTTCCTTCTGAAGTATGTTTGCCTACTGTTTGTGCAAGTACTAATTTCCTTGCATAAAGGTGAAGATCCTTTATCACTTCAAATGTGTCCATTCTATTTGTGGGGCAATATGAAAGCCCCTTTTTCAATACAGATATATGGGCAATATTTAGAGGAAAGGAAGATAGGTTAACTATCTGGAGTTCATCATCAGTGTGTGTGCAAAACCTCCTCTTTGATCTCCCTCTGTATATTAATCTGTCCTGAATCTGATAGTTCTGTTCCCTGCCTCTCTGTCTGGTAGGATATCTCCTTTCTTCTAAGGGTATATTTCCCCGACCTCTTTCTCTTTCTGCCTCCTCTCCTCCTCCTCCATCTTGTATTCCACCCCTCTGAAAATGTGTACTTTGTATTCTATTATGTCCCTCTCCTTCTGATTCAGAGCATCTGTTCCTGAGTCATAGGATCTATATACATAGATCTTTTTTTACTTGTAATCATCCTAATCTCTGTGTAGTTTGCGTATTTTTCTGGTTTTAATTTCTGCTTGTAACCAGGCTATGTTCATTTTCATTTCATCATTCAATTTACTAAAGATTTGATCTTTCTCAAATTTATTTACTTCATGTAGATTTGTGTCTATTTCAAATTTCAATTTTGCCAACCTTTTATAATTTCTTTTTATTAACATATCCATCAGATCTAAAGTACATTTGTACTTCTACAACGCTGGTATTACGAGTTTGCCTGTACGGACAAAAAGTGAGCAGTACAGCCTATACCGACAAGATCCGTACCGTAAACTGAAAGTCAGTAGTTATGGCTTTTACAAAGCTATAGCATAAAACTCATAACTAAAGTGTTAAAAAGTACACTAACACCCATAAACTACCTATTAACCCCTAAACCAAGGCCCTCCCGCATCGCAAACACTAAAATAAAATTATTAACCCCTAATCTGCCTCTCTCGACATCGCCACCACTATAATAAACATATTAACCCCAAAACCGCCGTACTCCTGCATCACAAACACTAGTTAAATATTATTTACCCCTAATCTGCTGTCCCTAACATCTCCGCAACCTACATTACTGTTTTTAATCCCTAATCTGCTACCCCCAAAATTGCTGCCACTATACTAAAGTTATTAACCCCTAAACCTAACCCTAAGTCTAACCCTAACACCCACTGACGTTAACATAATTAAAATAAATCTAAATAAAAATGACTATCATTAACTAAATAATTCCTATCTAAAACTAAATACCTGTAAAATAAACTCCAATGGCTAGTTTTAGAGTTTGGCGGCCAAAGGGGTGCGTTAGCTACGAATGCTTTTTTTCTCCCGCACCTTTTAAATACCGCTGGTATTTAGAGTTCACAGAATGGCTGGGTTTTCAGTGCGTTAGGCTCCAAAAAGGGAGCGTAGAGCATAATTTAACGCCACTGCAACTCTAGATACCAGCGGTGCTTACGGACGCGGCCAGCTTAAAAAACGTGCTTGTGCACGATATCCCATAGAAAACAATGGGGCAGTTTGAGCTGAAAAAAACCCTAACACCTGCAAAAAAGCAGCGTTCAGCTCTTAACGCAGCCCCATTGTTTTCTAAGGGGAAACACTTCCTACGTCTGCACATAACACTCTAACATGTACCCCGAGTCTAAACACCCCTAACCTTACACTTATTAACCTCTAATCTGCCGCCCCCGCTATCACTGACACCTGCATATTATTATTAACCCCTAATCTGCCGCTCCCTACACCTCTGCAACATACATTATAGTTATGTACCCCTAATCTGCTGCCCCTAACACCGCCGACCCCTATATTATATTTATTAACCCCTAATCAGACCCCACAACGTCGCCGCCAGCTACCTACAATAATTAACCCCTAATCTGCCGATCGGAGCTCACCGCTACTATAATAAATGTATTAACCCCTAAAGCTAAGTCTAACCCTAACACTAACACCCCCCTAAGTTAAATATAATTTTTATCTAACAAAATAAATTAACTCTTATTAAATAAATTATTCCTATTTAAATCTAAATACTTACCTGTAAAATAAAACCTAATATAGCTACAATATAAATTATAATTATATTGTAGCTATTTTAGGATTAATATTTATTTTACAGGCAACTTTGTATTTATTTTAACCAGGTACAATAGCTATTAAATAGTTAATAACTAATTAATAGTTACCTAGTTAAAATAATTACAAATTACTTGTAAAATAAATCCTAACCTAAGTTACAATTAAACCTAACACTACACTATCAATAAATAAATTAAATAAACTACCTACAATTATCTACAATTAAACCTAACACTACACTATCAATAAATAAATTAAATACAATTCCTACAAATAAATACAATTAAATAAACTAACTAAAGTACAAAAAATAAAAAAGAACTAAGTTACAAAAAATAAAAAAATATTTACAAACATTAGAAAAAAATTACAACAATTTTAAACTAATTACACCTACTCTAAGCCCCCTAATAAAATAACAAAGACCCCCAAAATAAAAAAATGCCCTACCCTATTCTAAATTACAAAAGTTCAAAGCTCTTTTACCTTACAGCCCTTAAAAGGGCCCTTTGCAGGGCATGCCCCAAAGAATTCAGCTCTTTTGCCTGTAAAAAAAAACATACAATACCCCCCCCAACATTACAACCCACCACCCACATACCCCTAATCTAACCCAAACCCTCCTTAAATAAACCTAACACTAAGCCCCTGAAGATCTTCCTACCTTGTCTTCACTATGCCAGGTATAACCGATCGTTCCAGGCTCCGAAATCTTCATCCAAGCCCAAGCGGGGGCTAGACATCCATCATCCGGCTGAAGTCTTCTATCAAGCAACGGCTGAAGAAGTCCAGAAGAGGCTCCAAAGTCTTCATCCTATCCGGGAAGAAGAGTAGATTCGGACCGGCAACCATCTTCTTCCAAGCGGCATCTTCTATCTTCATCCGATGAGGACCGGCTCCATCTTGAAGACCTCCACCACGGACCCATCTTCTTCTTCCGACGACTTCCCGACGAATGACGGCTCCTTTAAGGGACGTCATCCAAGATGGCGTCCCTCAAATTCCGATTGGCTGATAGGATTCTATCAGCCAATCGGAATTAAGGTAAGAAAATTCTGATTGGCTGATGGAATCAGCCAATCAGAATCAAGTTCAATCCGATTGGCTGATTCAATCAGCCAATCAGATTGAGCTCGCATTCTATTGGCTGTCTCCGATCAGCCAATAGAATGTAAGCTCTTCTTTCGATGGATCTTCAAGAATTAATTCTCCTTTAAATGACATCATCCAAGATGGCGTCCCTTGAATTCCGATTGGCTGATAGAACTCCATCAGCCAATCGGAATTAAAGGTGAAAAAATTCTATTGGCTGATGCAATCAGCCAATAGGATTGAGCTCACATTCTATTGGCTGTTCCAATCATTATTTTTTAACAGGTAAAAGAGCTGATTTCTTTGGGGCAATGCCCCGCAAAAGGCCCTTTTAAGGGCTATTGGCAGTTTAGTTTAGGCTAGAGTTTTTTTTATTTTGGGGGGCTTTTTTATTTTGATAGGGCTATTAGATTAGGTGTAATTAGTTTAAACATTTGATAATTTCTTTTTTTTTGTGTAATTTAGTGTTTGTTTGTTTTCTGTAATGTAGTTAATTGTATTTAATCAATGTAATTGTAGTGTAATGTTAGGTGCTAGTGTAAGACAGGTTAGGATTTATTTTACAGGTAAATTTGTATTTATTTTAACTAGGTAGCTAGTAAATAGTTAATAACTATTTACTAACTATTCTACCTAGTTAAAATAAATACAAACTTACCTGTGAAATAAAAATAAAACCTAAGATAGCTACAATGTAACTATTAGTTATATTGTAGCTAGCTTAGGGTTTATTTTACAGGTAAGTATTTAGTTTTAAATAGGAATTAGTTAGGTATTAATTGTAATTTTTATTTAGATTTATTTTAATTATATTAAAGTTATTGGGTGTTAGGGTTGGATTATGGTTAGGTTTAGGGGTTAATAACTTTAGTATAGTGGTGGCGATGTTGGGGGCGGCAGATTAGGGGATAATAAGTGTAGGTAGGTGGCGGCGATGTCATGGCAGATTAGGGGTTAATAATTGTAATGTAGGTGTGGGCAATGTTGGGGGCGGCAGATTAGGGGTGTTTAGACTCAGGGTTTATGTTAGGGTGTTAGGTGTAAACATTTTCTTTCCCCATAGGAATCAATGGGGCTGTGTTACGGAGCTTTACGCTCATTTATTGCAGGTGTTAGGCTTTTTTTTTAGCTGGCTCTCTTCATTGATGTCTATAGGGAAATTGTGCACGAGCACGTAAAACCAGCTCAAAGCAGCACTGGTATTTGGGTGCGATATGGAGCTCAATGGAGCTCAACGCTTACATATTGCCTGCTAACGCCGGGTTTTTGCAAACCTGTAATAGCTGCGCTATAGGGAGGTGAGCGGTGGAAATAACTTGCAAGTTAGTACTGAGCCGCTCATAACGCAAAACTCGTAGCCGAAAGCGTTATACTGTGTATTTACTGTAAATATTTTTTTACATTCTAATGTACTACACATAACGGAATATGTTCTATTTATTTCTAAATAAATATTCATATATATATATATATATATATATATATATATATATATATATATATATATATATATATATAATCATGTATATATATATATATATATATATATATAATCATGTATATATATATATATATATATATATATATATATATATATTGAAGTAAAGGATCAGTTATAAGCGCTATCTATAAACCCTGGTGGGTGTTATATGGTATTCCTTAGAGCAGCTAAGTTCTATATATGTGTACTTGTAACCACTAACAAGTGAGGTAAAGAATAAAAATAGAAGGATTATGGAACTAGCGCTAAAGGTCCCAAAGATGGTTTTAGTATAAATGAATGATATAGTGTAGGTTTATTTAACCACAACAAAATGTTTTATTTTATTTTGTTTGTTGTATTAAAAATGGGAAAATTTAGGAAAATTTAAATCTTGTTTAGGTATGTTGGGCTCAGTTACACACTGACTGCAGTCATTTTTTTGAAAGCAGTACTATTGTGCTGAGTCCTATTGCTAAAAACAATGTTTTATTAGTATGCTTAGTTAAAAACACAAAAATAAGAAAAAAAGGGAAGGTTCACACAATTGGACCATAAAACATACAAAAACAGAGTTATAAGCTGTTTGTTCTAGGTCTGGCAATAGTGTCTGAAACTAACTCATAGAAATTATGTAACAGACAGATGCCAGAACAATGGTATTGACAGAGTAATGATTGATAAATGTATTAAAAAAATATATAAAAATTCATGTATGGATCAAAAAAAAAAAAAAGGTGAATAAAATTCATGGGATGTAAAAATAAAAATAAAAAAAATGCAGTTATATTATAAATGGACAATTGATAATATAGTAGTCACTAAAATGTTAAAAATACTGACGATTTATGCTATAAGTAGTGCGCACTACAAAATTTGTAAAATGATCGAATAAATGGTTTGGTTTAAAACAGAGTGTTATAAATATATGATAAAACAATCTGTGGAGCGCCTAAATATTAATAAAACTTATCTCCAAACAATAGTCCAATCGTTGGTGTATAGTGGATAGAGCTCAAAGGGTCTGTACAGCCGTTAGCGGTTTCGGCGAAACCTGAAGTGGATCCTTGGTGAGAACCGGAAGTGACGTCACTGAGTTCTCGCGAGCTTACGCGTTTCGTGGGTCCTATGCCCACTTCATCAGAGTTAGAATCCACTCCCATCCTTGCCTGCTATTTATCTTAGCAAACCGGAAATTGCTCCATATTTGTTATTGTAAATTGTATTAATTTAAAACTTGGTTATCTTAATCAATTTTTTCCAAAAGCTCAATTTGTCAGTTTTTTGACTGTAGAGTGCTCACTTGGTTAGATTGCTTCTTTGTATTTTTTGGGGTATTCTTTCATGTTACCGTAGTATTCCAATAAAATTTTTTATTTTTTTATTTTTTTATAAAAACTACCTTGTTTATCTGTATTATTCATGTGCTATTATAAAAATGAATAGATTCATATATAACTTCATAATTATATGAAAAGGTGTAAAAATATATATGTATAGTATGTGTAATGAATATAATTATAAATACAATAAAACATTTACAAAATTCATACATATAAAATAGACATAAAAAACTAAAAACTGAAAAGTACATTTATATATACAAGATATAACAATAGGGATTTAATGTGTATCATAAAATATGAGGGGTTTATTTTTAAAAATGTGTGGAATGTAATGAATATAGTAGATACAATTGGTATAAAAATGTATAGAATATAATGAGACAATTAGTACAAAAGGGAGGGTAAGATAGTACTGATGTGTATTTAATGTGCATACTATCGCTTTCTATTGTTGTTAAGTATGTTTTTTTTTTGGTATATGTACTGGGGTTAGTTATAAAAAGGCTGCCAGATCTATATCTCTGTTCAGGCCGTATGGTTCCCTAGTGTTTAGATAGTGGATCCAGTATGTCTCCCTTTTTCTTAATTGTAGAAGTCTATCTTTACCCCATATTTTGGGTATTTGTTCGATTGCCTTAATTGTAAAATCATTTGGGGTTTTTTTGTGGAATTCCTCAAAGTGTCTGCTCAGACCATATTCAGATGTTTCTCCCTCTATATTTTTCACATGTTCCAGGAGTCTGGTCTTGAGGACCCTCTTGGTCCTACCTATGTAGATTTTCTTACACGTGCATTCTATACTATAGACCACATACTCCGACTTACAGTTCATATAGGACTGGATTGGAATTTGTTTGGTGTCATTGTAGACAATCCATTTATTTTCTAGTTTGTTATCGCTTGTTCTTTTGCAGCATTCGCAATTTTTTCTTCCACACTTGTAGAATCCTTTTACCAAATGGTGACTCCCTTCTATCTTTTTGGGTTTATTGGTTTTTAGCTTGGTTGGAGCTAAGATATTCTTGAGGTTTAGATTTTTTTTGTACGTAACTAGTGGTCTCTGTGGCAAATTTTCCCCAAGAATAGGGTCTTTTTTTAGAATGTGCCAATGTTCATTCAAGATATTTTCAATCTGTTTGGATCCTTGGTTATATGTTGTGATGAATCTTGGTGTCTCATCTGTTTTTGTGGTTTGTGAATCTTTGCTTTTTCTATTATTTTTATTTTTTGGTTGGATTAAGGAGTTTCTTTCCATGATCTTTACTTTATTGTATGCTTCCGATATGTCTTCTTCTTTATATCCTTTTTCTCTAAATTTTTCTTTTAGGATGGTTGATGCTGCTTCAAAGTCTTCAGTTTCGGTACAGTTTCTTTTGATCCGTTGGAATTGTCCAAAAGGAATATTTTTTATCCATTTTGGATGATGACTGCTCTCTGAATGTAGGTATCCATTTGTGTCTGTATCTTTGGTGAACAGTTTTGTACTTATCTTCCCTTCTTTGTTGAAGATGGTGATATCCAGAAAATGGATTTGGTTTTTGTTCCATTCTTTAGTAAATTTCAAATTAAACTCATTATGATTGAGCATTCCAACAAATTCGTTAAATGTGTCCTGATCTCCTTTCCAGATTATCAGGACATCATCAATGAATCTGAACCAATGAATGATATTTTCCGAAAAACGGGTCTGTTGCCAAATATTGAAATCTTCAAACATACCCATGTATAAATTGGCAAAGTTTGGTGCGAATTTTGTTCCCATTGCTGTTCCAGTTTTTTTAATATATATTTTTTCTTCAAATGTAAAGTAATTTCTAGAAAGGATAAATTCAATAGAGTCACATAGAAATTGTATTTGATTTTTATTTAAATCATTCTTTAAAGCATATTCGATTGCTTCTATACCTTTAGTGTGAGGGATGGAAGTGTATAGGGCCGACACATCTAGTGTAGCGAATGCATATTCTGCATCCCATTTTATTTCTTCTAATTTGGTCAACAGGTGTGGAGTGTCCCTTATGTGTGATCTGAGTGTCGGTACTAATGGCTGAAGAAAATGGTCGACATATTGTGATAAATTGTTTGTAAGACTCCCGATGCCAGATATGATTGGCCTGCCCGGAGGATTAATCTTGTCCTTGTGTATTTTGGGTAGATGGTAAAATGTAGATGTTCTGGGGTTTTCAATTTTCAAGAATTTGTATTCCCCTTCTGTCAGTATTTTCCTTTTCATAGCAGTGTTTAAATGTTGTTGATATTCTTGTAAGAAATTTTCTGTTGGATCTTGTGTCATTATCTCGTAGGTGTCTTTATCTGAAAGAAGACGTAGTGCTTCCCCTATGTATATTTGTCTGTCTTGGATGACTATTGATCCTCCTTTATCCGCCTCTCTGAAGACAATTGTGTTGTCCTCGCTGAGTGTTTTTAAAGCCCCCTTTTCTTTAATGCTGAGATTATTTTTCTTAATATGATAAGATTCGCAGAGTTTATCCAGATCGTTAAGTACTAAGTCTTCGAATATGTTTATGAACTTTCCTTTCGAGTGGGGTAGGGTAAAATATGGATTTTGGTTTAAAAGTACTGTGTTCTATTTCCAAATCCACTGTCTGGTCTGTTATGTTCTCTAAATCCATTAAATTTGTTAATGCTTCCCTGTCGCTCTGAGTTAGCGTTATTTCATTTCCAGTAGTATTGTTGCTGGTTTCATTTGCTTCTCCTGGTTTTTTCTTTATTTTTTGTTGTTCCTTAATGTAGTGTCTTTTCAAAGTCATTTTCCTAATAAATTTGTTGGTGTCTATAAATAAGGTGAATGGATTTGGTCCTTTTGTTGGAGCATATGAGAGGCCTTTCTTTAGGACTTCTTCTTCTATTTTTTTGAGTGGTGTTTTCGAAAGATTAAATAATTCTGTTTTTTGTTGTAGTTGAGGTGTTTGTGTTGCTTCTAATTGTGAGTTGTTTTTCACTACCAATTTATTCTTTTTCTTCTGTTGTATTCTTCCTCCTCTGTTTCCTCTTCTACGTAATCGAATCTTCTTTTTGTGGTCGTGAGTAGTTTTGTCCATAATTTTCCGGTATGGATTCGTTTCTGTCTCGCATTTCTAAAAATGCGGCTGATCCATACTGTTGTCATATGATGTAGAAGGTCCTTGATTAAACTGTCTATATTCTTTTCTTCTCCAATTCGGGGTGTTCATTTGTGAATGATAATCCTGTTTGATTTTGTTTATTCTCGGATGACTGTTTGTTGAAGGACTGTACTTTGATTGTCTGTTTTTGTTGTTGTATGGCCTATATTCCTCTTTCTTATTTTGATGAGAGGTATGAGTGCTTTGATGATGTGTAGATCTATTATGGTTGCTGTTTATATGGTTACTTCTTGGGAGATTTTTGGGTTTGTTCTTATTGTTCCTGTTCATGTTTATCCCTTGGTGTCCCGAATTTTCTCCTATTAATGGCGTTTTATTAGAAGGAGTGTCCTCATTGAAAAAGGATTTGATGGCGTTTGGTTGTATGTTGTCTGGATTTGGAGTATCCGTCATATCAACAAACTCATTTTCTGGATTAATATCCTGTGTCTTTTTAGAGTCCTCTTTTTGGTCTCTTAGTAATTTGTTCTTTTTCTTCTTTATTAGGTCTGTCTCTAATTTCTTTATTCTAGTCTCTATTTCTTTATCTAGTTGTTGGTAGTACACATCTTCTTTATATGGTTCAAGTTGTTGCCTAATCTCCATAATTTCTCCTCTAATTTTTAGTAGATTTTGTTCCCTAAATCTTATTAAAATATTCATGGATTTATTGCAACATTCCTCCATTGCACCCTCCCAATCCATGATAAGTTCAATGTCTGCTGAATTGAAAATTGGTGTCTTGGTTAATCTTAAACCTTTGGGTATAAGTCCCTTTTTAATGTAGGTTTCTAATCCTATAATATCGTGCCAATTACTAAGTTCTAGTTTCTTTAGTTTCTCTAATCTTCTAAAAAGATTCCTGGGGTTAATGTCAGGTGTTATTATTACAGGTTCTAGGGTGATGTTATCTGTTTCTGACCAAATTCTTGGTCTGTCTATTGTGTTCATGTAGTTGCCAAAAACAAATTTTTCAGTTAGAGTTTCCATATCTTTCTAAACTTATTGATGTTCTATTATATAATAAATAATTTTTATGGTAAAGGATATTTATTTTTGTTGTTTGTTTTCCCCCCTTCTTTTTGTGAAAAAATAGGGATGTATTTAATATAGACTGCTGCTTATGACTTAGTGGTATAAATAAAAAGGTATTGAAGTAAAGGATCAGTTATAAGCGCTATCTATAAACCCTGGTGGGTGTTATATGGTATTCCTTAGAGCAGCTAAGTTCTATATATGTGTACTTGTAACCACTAACAAGTGAGGTAAAGAATAAAAATAGAAGGATTATGGAACTAGCGCTAAAGGTCCCAAAGATGGTTTTAGTATAAATGAATGATATAGCGTAGGTTTATTTAACCACAACAAAATGTTTTATTTTATTTTGTTTGTTGTATTAAAAATGGGAAAATTTAGGAAAATTTAAATCTTGTTTAGGTATGTTGGGCTCAGTTACACACTGACTGCAGTCATTTTTTTGAAAGCAGTACTATTGTGCTGAGTCCTATTGCTAAAAACAATGTTTTATTAGTATGCTTAGTTAAAAACACAAAAATAAGAAAAAAAGGGAAGGTTCACACAATTGGACCATAAAACATACAAAAACAGAGTTATAAGCTGTTTGTTCTAGGTCTGGCAATAGTGTCTGAAACTAACTCATAGAAAGTATGTAACAGACAGATGCCAAAACAATGGTATTGACAGAGTAATGATTGATAAATGTATTAAAAAAATATATAAAAATTCATGTATGGATCAAAAAAAAAAAGGTGAATAAAATTCATGGGATGTAAAAATAAAAATAAAAATAAAAAAAATGCAGGTATATTATAAATGGACAATTGATAATATAGTAGTCACTAAAATGTTAAAAATACTGACGATTTATGCTATAAGTAGTGCGTACTACAAAATTTGTAAAATGATCGAATAAATGGTTTGGTTTAAAACAGAGTGTTATAAATATATGATAAAACAATCTGTGGAGAATGTCAAATGAAACCAGCAACAATACTACTGGAAATGAAATAACGCTAACTCAGAGCGACAGGGAAGCATTAACAAATTTAATGGATTTAGAGAACATAACAGACCAGACAGTGGATTTGGAAATAGAACACAGTACTTTTAAACCAAAATCCATATTTTACCCTACCCACTCGAAAGGAAAGTTCATAAACATATTCGAAGACTTAGTACTTAACGATCTGGATAAACTCTGCGAATCTTATCATATTAAGAAAAATAATGTCAGCATTAAAGAAAAGGAGGCTTTAAAAACGCTCAGCGAGGACAACACAATTGTCTTCAGAGAGGCGGATAAAGGAGGATCAATAGTCATCCAAGACAGACAAATATACATAGGGGAAGCACTACGTCTTCTTTCAGATAAAGACACCTACGAGATAATGACACAAGATCCAACAGAAAATTTCTTACAAGAATATCAACAACATTTAAACACCGCTATGAAAAGGAAAATACTGACAGAAGGGGAATACAAATTCTTGAGAATTGAAAACCCCAGAACATCTACATTTTACCATCTACCCAAAATACACAAGGACAAGATTAATCCTCCGGGCAGGCCAATCATATCTGGCATCGGGAGTCTTACAAACAATTTATCACAATATGTCGACCATTTTCTTCAGCCATTAGTACCGACACTCAGATCACACATAAGGGACACTCCACACCTGTTGACCAAATTAGAAGAAATAAAATGGGATGCAGAATATGCATTCGCTACACTAGATGTGTCAGCCCTATTCACTTCCATCCCTCACACTAAAGGTATAGAAGCAATCGAATATGCTTTAAAGAATGATTTAAATAAAAATCAAATACAATTTCTATGTGACTCTATTGAATTTATCCTTTCTAGAAATTACTTTACATTTGAAGAAAAAATATATATTAAAAAAACTGGAACAGCAATGGGAACAAAATTCGCACCAAACTTTTCCAATTTATACATGGGTATGTTTGAAGATTTCAATATTTGGCAACAGACCCGTTTTTCGGAAAATATCATTCATTGGTTCAGATTCATTGATGATGTCCTGATAATCTGGAAAGGAGATCAGGACACATTTAACGAATTTGTTGGAATGCTCAATCATAATGAGTTTAATTTGAAATTTACTAAAGAATGGAACAAAAACCAAATCCATTTTCTGGATATCACCATCTTCAACAAAGAAGGGAAGATAAGTACAAAACTGTTCACCAAAGATACAGACACAAATGGATACCTACATTCAGAGAGCAGTCATCATCAAAAATGGATAAAGAATATTCCTTTTGGACAATTCCAACGGATCAAAAGAAACTGTAACGAAACTGAAGACTTTGAAGCAGCATCAACCATCCTAAAAGAAAAATTTAGAGAAAAAGGATATAAAGAAGAAGACATATCGGAAGCATACAATAAAGTAAAGATCATGGAAAGAAACTCCTTAATCCAACCAAAAAATAAAAATAATAGAAAAAGCAAAGATTCACAAACCACAAAAACAGATGAGACACCAAGATTCATCACAACATATAACCAAGGATCCAAACAGATTGAAAATATCTTGAATGAACATTGGCACATTCTAAAAAAAGACCCTATTCTTGGGGAAAATTTGCCACAGAGACCACTAGTTACGTACAAAAAAAATCTAAACCTCAAGAATATCTTAGCTCCAACCAAGCTAAAAACCAATAAACCCAAAAAGATAGAAGGGAGTCACCATTTGGTAAAAGGATTCTACAAGTGTGGAAGAAAAAATTGCGAATGCTGCAAAAGAACAAGCGATAACAAACTAGAAAATAAATGGATTGTCTACAATGACACCAAACAAATTCCAATCCAGTCCTATATGAACTGTAAGTCGGAGTATGTGGTCTATAGTATAGAATGCACGTGTAAGAAAATCTACATAGGTAGGACCAAGAGGGTCCTCAAGACCAGACTCCTGGAACATGTGAAAAATATAGAGGGAGAAACATCTGAATATGGTCTGAGCAGACACTTTGAGGAATTCCACAAAAAAAACCCCAAATGATTTTACAATTAAGGCAATCGAACAAATACCCAAAATATGGGGTAAAGATAGACTTCTACAATTAAGAAAAAGGGAGACATACTGGATCCACTATCTAAACACTAGGGAACCATACGGCCTGAACAGAGATATAGATCTGGCAGCCTTTTTATAACTAACCCCAGTACATATACCAAAAAAAAAAACATACTTAACAACAATAGAAAGCGATAGTATGCACATTAAATACACATCAGTACTATCTTACCCTCCCTTTTGTACTAATTGTCTCATTATATTCTATACATTTTTATACCAATTGTATCTACTATATTCATTACATTCCACACATTTTTAAAAATAAACCCCTCATATTTTATGATACACATTAAATCCCTATTGTTATATCTTGTATATATAAATGTACTTTTCAGTTTTTAGTTTTTTATGTCTATTTTATATGTATGAATTTTGTAAATGTTTTATTGTATTTATAATTATATTCATTACACATACTATACATATATATTTTTACACCTTTTCATATAATTATGAAGTTATATATGAATCTATTCATTTTTATAATAGCACATGAATAATACAGATAAACAAGGTAGTTTTTATAAAAAAATAAAAAAAATAAAAAATTTTATTGGAATACTACGGTAACATGAAAGAATACCCCAAAAAATACAAAGAAGCAATCTAACCAAGTGAGCACTCTACAGTCAAAAAACTGACAAATTGAGCTTTTGGAAAAAATTGATTAAGATAACCAAGTTTTAAATTAATACAATTTACAATAACAAATATGGAGCAATTTCCGGTTTGCTAAGATAAATAGCAGGCAAGGATGGGAGTGGATTCTAACTCTGATGAAGTGGGCATAGGACCCACGAAACGCGTAAGCTCGCGATAACTCAGTGACGTCACTTCCTGTTCTCACCAAGGATCCACTTCCGGTTTCGCCGAAACCGCTAACGGCTGTACAGACCCTTTGAGCTCTATCCACTATACACCAACGATTGGACTATTGTTTGGAGATAAGTTTTATTAATATTTAGGCGCTCCACAGATTGTTTTATCATATATTTATAACACTCTGTTTTAAACCAAACCATTTATTCGATCATTTTACAAATTTTGTAGTGCGCACTACTTATAGCATAAATCGTCAGTATTTTTAACATTTTAGTGACTACTATATTATCAATTGTCCATTTATAATATACCTGCATTTTTTTTTTTTTTTTTTACATCCCATGAATTTTATTCACCCTTTTTTTTTTTGATCCATACATGAATTTTTATATATTTTTTTAATACATTTATCAATCATTACTCTGTCAATACCATTGTTCTGGCATCTGTCTGTTACATACTTTCTATCAGTTAGTTTCAGACACTATTGCCAGACCTAGAACAAACAGCTTATAACTCTGTTTTTGTATGTTTTATGGTCCAATTGTGTGAACCTTCCTTTTTTTTCTTATTTTTGTGTTTTTAACTAAGCATACTAATAAAACATTGTTTTTAGCAATAGGACTCAGCACAATAGTACTGCTTTCAAAAAAATGACTGCAGTCAGTGTGTAACTGAGCCCAACATACCTAAACAAGATTTAAATTTTCCTAAATTTTCCCATTTTTAATACAACAAACAAAATAAAATAAAACATTTTGTTGGGGTTAAATAAACCTACACTATATCATTCATTTATACTAAAACCATCTTTGGGACCTTTAGCGCTAGTTCCATAATCCTTCTATATATATATATATATATATATATATATATATATATATATATATATATATATATATATATATATATATATATATATACAGGGAGTGCAGAATTATTAGGCAAGTTGTATTTTTGAGGATTAATTTTATTATTGAACAACAACCATGTTCTCAATGAACCCAAAAAACTCATTAATATCAAAGCTGAATAGTTTTGGAAGTAGTTTTTAGTTTGTTTTTAGTTATAGCTATTTTAGGGGGATATCTGTGTGTACAGGTGACTATTACTGTGCATAATTATTAGGCAACTTAACAAAAAACAAATATATACCCATTTCAATTATTTATTTTTACCAGTGAAACCAATATAACATCTCAACATCCACAAATATACATTTCTGACATTCAAAAACAAAACAAAAACAAATCAGTGACCAATATAGCCACCTTTCTTTGCAAGGACACTCAAAAGCCTGCCATCCATGGATTCTGTCAGTGTTTTGATCTGTTCACCATCAACATTGCGTGCAGCAGCAACCACAGCCTCCCAGACACTGTTCAGAGAGGTGTACTGTTTTCCCTCCTTGTAAATCTCACATTTGATGATGGACCACAGGATCTCAATGGGGTTCAGATCAGGTGAACAAGGAGGCCATGTCATTAGATTTTCTTCTTTTATACCCTTTCTTGCCAGCCACGCTGTGGAGTACTTGGACGCGTGTGATGGAGCATTGTCCTGCATGAAAATCATGTTTTTCTTGAAGGATGCAGACTTCTTCCTGTACCACTGCTTGAAGAAGGTGTCTTCCAGAAACTGGCAGTAGGACTGGGAGTTGAGCTTGACTCCATCCTCAACCCGAAAAGGCCCCACAAGCTCATCTTTGATGATACCAGCCCAAACCAGTACTCCACCTCCACCTTGCTGGCGTCTGAGTCGGACTGGAGCTCTCTGCCCTTTACCAATCCAGCCACGGGCCCATCCATCTGGCCCATCAAGACTCACTCTCATTTCATCAGTCCATAAAACCTTAGAAAAATCAGTCTTGAGATATTTCTTGGCCCAGTCTTGACGTTTCAGCTTGTGTGTCTTGTTCAGTGGTGGTCATCTTTCAGCCTTTCTTACCTTGGCCATGTCTCTGAGTATTGCACACCTTGTGCTTTTGGGCACTCCAGTGATGTTGCAGCTCTGAAATATGGCCAAACTGGTGGCAAGTGGCATCTTGGCAGCTGCACACTTGACTTTTCTCAGTTCATGGGCAGTTATTTTGCGCCTTGGTTTTTCCACACGCTTCTTGCGACCCTGTTGACTATTTTGAATGAAACGCTTGATTGTTCGATGATCACGCTTCAGAAGCTTTGCAATTTTAAGAGTGCTGCATCCCTCTGCAAGATATCTCACTATTTTTTACTTTTCTAAGCCTGTCAAGTCCTTCTTTTGACCCATTTTGCCAAAGGAAAGGAAGCTGCCTAATAATTATGCACACCTGATATAGGGTGTTGATGTCATTAGACCACACCCCTTCTCATTACAGAGATGCACATCACCTAATATGCTTAATTGGTAGTAGGCTTTCGAGCCTATACAGCTTGGAGTAAGACAACATGCATAAAGAGGATGATGTGGTCAAAATACCCATTTGCCTAATAATTCTGCACTCCCTGTATATATATATATATATATATATATATATATATATATATATATATATATATATATATATATATATATACTGTATATATATATATTTATATATATATGTATATATATATATATATATATGTACTAAAGAAAAACATCAGACATATATAAAAATATGTATTTTTTAAAAACAGATCATATTCTTGTATGAAATGTGAAATATTCATATTTTCATGTCGGGTTAGCGCAAATTAGAATATGCAATCGAGTTTGTGTTTGGGTGGGGTGTTAGTTTTTTTTTTTTTTTTTTTTCTCCATTGACATCAATGGGGAAATACGTGAAAGCGCACATGATATTCTAACTTCAGATGTTTGCACTCATTGGGTTAGCGTGAGTGTGAAAACAGTTTACTTTCATCTCATAATACAAGTGCAACCCGACTAGCGCAAAAATCTTACTCCTAGCGCATTTTAACGCTCAAGCAGGAGCGCTAACTTGTGCTCCACTCATAATCTGGACCTTAGTTTGCTCTTGAGCAAATACATTTACTTTCAACTTGTAATACGTGCCCAAGTTAGTGTGGTTGCTATATTGGTTATTGCTACTCACACTAAAAATAGCACGCCACTTGTAATCTAGCCCACACAAGGTATGAGTGTCATCATACCATCAAACTCATCTAAAAAGCTCATAACATATGCATTAGATTGGGATGACTATAGTTTGGAAATAAAAAGCCTTTTACTACATATGAGAATTCTGATGGACGGTAGTAGGGAGCTAATCTTTCTGAAACCCAATGCTAAAGTTAAAGGACAGTCTTTAACTTCCCTTCTGTTTGGGCTAATAAATGTCTTAATCATTATTAATAACTTATTTTTACTCAGTTATGAAAAAAAATCTTAATCTAGTCTGTATTTGGTACTTGAGGTCTGAAGCTGAAACAAAATCACTCACATTATAACTGTATTTATATCTGATATTCCATCTGACATATATGTAATACATTTCAAGAAAACTAGGTATCTATAAATGTCTTTATCTTATGTTCTTATTATAGAAGATGATAATAGCTAAATGAATGCAGTTATGAAATATTTTTATCTTTCTGAAGAGGTCAAGCACTTAGATTGACTTAGAGAAGAACTACCTCCTTCACATATACCCATAGGGAAAAAAATGTAGAATATAAATATATATATTTAACTTTCACAGTGCTTAAAGCTACAGTTTAAGAACTGGATGTTTTAGAACTAAACAAAAACAAACAAAATTAAGAATAACATGATCTATAAACTCCACCAAACTGCAGTTGGCAGATGAAAATCAATCCTGGATTTATTCGACCTGGGTGACTGACAAGCCCTACTCTCATGCATTAGGTTGTGTGAGGGTAGGGGGACAGCATTGCATAAGTGTTAATTTGTGCAATGATAAACATGGGGAACATGTCCGCCCCACAATTTGCTATCAAGTGCGGACAGGTTCACATCAAATGTATAAATCTTGCCCTGTGTGATTATAACTGATGTTGGTATTTATCACTTTAGGGATATCTATCTACATTTATCTATCTATCTACATCTATCTATCTATCTATCTATCTATCTATCTATCTATCTATCTATCTAGCTATCTATTCAGCTATTGCTAATAATACTGCTACCAATTATGAATTGTTTCACTGTTTTAAATTGTATTTATTATTTGAAATAGCTTATATAAAAGCAATTTCTGACTCTGCATTTCCCAACCCCAGAAAAGGTTTACCCATCTCTAATTAAATGAAGTGTTTAAATAAATATATATTTAAAATTTTATTTTTGGTTTTGAAATAGCAACATAAAATTTATTTTTGGAGTTGAAATAGCAACATAATTTTGTTTTACATTTTTCAACTTTTACATTGCAAATGTATGCCAATGCATCTAGCTGTTAGAGTTGGTGTTGAAATAGCAACATAACGATTTAACATTTAAAATTTAGTTTTGGTATTGAAATTACAAATTCAAATTTATTTTTAGAGTTGGAATAGCAACATAAAATTTGTTTTGATGGTAATATTTTTTTTAGTACTGATAATTTGGTTATTTTATTTATAAATAATCACCCATACAATCACACAGAAAATACAATTGTTTTCTATACCCCCTGCTTGTTGCTTGGAGATTGCGGCTGAATACAGAATCACATAGACAATGTGGTATATATGGCTGTACAGGTGCACATCAATTCATGTGTATGTGTTACATGTGCTATATAATTGTATTTTCTGTGTGATTGTGTGGATGAATATTTATAAATAAAATAACCAAATTATCAGTTCTAAAAAATATATTACCATCAAAATTCCTAATTGTTTTCTATACCCCCTGTTTGTTGCTTGGAGATTGTGGCTGAATACAGAATCACAAAGATTTTGGTATATATTGCTGTACAGGTGCACATCAATTCATGTGTATGTGCTATATAATTGTATACACACTACTTCATAATAATATAGCACATGTAACACATACACATGAATTGATGTGCACCTGTACAGCCATATATACCACATTCTCTGTGTGATTCTGTATTCAGCCACAATCTCCAAGTCACATACAGGGGGTATTAGGGTTGCCACCTTTTCCTAAAAAAAATACCGGCCATGGGTGGGACGGAGCCCCAAAAGGGCATGACCACAAAAAAGGCGGGGCCAAAATGAGGCAGATTCACTCAATGTAACATGCCCCTAGTACTAGTAGTTTATAAGCACAGGTACATTTATTTTCTTTGCATCAGATAATAAAAAAACCATATTTGTCTTTTGCATAGGGAATTCTCTTTCATTAATACATTTGTGATGTTTTATTCTAGCTGATTAAAATAACCTTGTAAATGAGGAGGGGATTTGGCATTGCTTAATATGGTTTATGATTTATTGTAGGCAGCCTGGGCATTTTTGTCAGTAATTTGAGGACCGTAGAATATATTAATAAAATAAATAAATTCAGAAGCCTCTTTTATGTCCATTGCCATTAATATTAGGGAGCTACAAGCAACCCATTAAAATAAAACATGAATTGCTTTCTTTGCAGACAATGTAGTACACTGCATAGTTTATTAATTAACCTGTCCACTCGTCTCCTCATAGTCCTCAGCAGTATGAGTATCCTACTTTACTTACCAGCAAGTATTCTTGATGTTGTATGAAGCAGCGTGCACAGCCAGTCAGTCAGATCTTAACAATGAGATTGATGGTGATGAAATTACGTCACTGGCACTAGCTTTTGCATTGCCGGTATTTCACTTATCCCGGCACTGGCTACTAATCTCTGATTACCGGCTGTGCCGGTAAAATACCGGCTGGGTGGGAACCCTAGGGGGTATAGAAAACAATTGTATACATACTACTTCATAATAATATAGCACATGTAACATATACACATGAATTGATGTGCACCTGTACAGCCATATATACCACATTCTCTATGTGATTCTGTATTCAGCCACAATCTCCAAGCAGCAAGCAGAGGGTATAGAATATCATTAGCAGGGACTGCACTAGTCCTGCCTGTCTCAATGAAAACACTAGTGCTAGTTTCCAAGTTGGATGTGGCTTCTTCAATCACTTTCTTTCTTGCAACCCACGAGCGTGCACAGGCATGTTCGCGAGTGCCGTGCGCATGCATGGATGTTCGTGCATGTGCGTGTGTACGTGAATAACTGCGCATGAGCATTTCTAAGGGAAATATTTTGCATATCATTAGATAAGTGGTTTGGATAGGCTGTAGTGCATAGTAAATTGGGGTGGAAGTACAGCCCTTTTGCTTGGGTGTTCCACGATCGTCGAGCTGCAACTTCAAGCAGTGTTAAAAAAGGTAAAATGTATACATAATTTTGCAAAATGTATTCATCAATATACATTTCACTTATTTCAATGAGTGTACTGGTCCTTTAAGCTACAGCAGTCTCTTGGCCATTAGCTGTAACAACTCCATTTTATGTTTTTAGTGTTTACTACTTTTTTGTATGTGAGTGACTGCAAAAGCACCCCTATTATATATCACCTTCTCCCTACTCAGTGGGAATTACAAATCTACACATCATCCGTTAACCTTTTCAGGATCTCACAAAGCTCTGGTTGGACCCAAAAACTTTAAATTTTAATTCATCATACCAAAGGACAATGTTCTCTGGTCTGCTCTTGGCCCAAGAAAGTATCTTCTTATTTGGCGCTTTCAGTAGCGATTTATTTGCTGTAATTGTACCACCAACATTTGATTCATGTAGTCACCTTTGAATAGTTGATGTTAGAGCTGTTTGCTGCTTAAAATCAAAAGGGAAATAAATTTGTGGTGCTGTTATTTGGTGATTTCTGAGGCTGGTTTCTCTAATAAATGTATTCTGTTCAGCAGAGGCATTTCTGTTTCTTCCTTTTCCTGTTTAACTCCACACACCTTGTTTCCCCATAACAGTTAATGTTTTTTTGCTACTGTAAAATCTTGAACATTTCTGGATTCACTGACCCTCCTTTCTGTTAAGTGAAACCATATTTTCTTTCTATATTATGGACTACTACCACAAGCAATGACTGTCTGCTGCCAGATAAGGCTATTTAAGACCCACCCTACCTTTAACAAGCCCTACTCTCATGCATTAGGTTGAGTGAGGGTAGGGGGGCGACATTGCTTGTGCAATGATAAACATGGGGAATATGCCTGCCCCACAATGTGCTATAAAGTGCGGACAGGTTCACAACAAATGTATAAATCTTGCCCTGTGTGATTATAACTGATGTTGGTATTTATCACTTTAGGGATATCTATCTATCTATTTATATTTGTGCATATTCGGCTATTGCTAATAAGACTGGTGGATTTTACTGTTAGGGGGTACTTTGTAATTTTTTTAATGTAAAAGAGCTGATTGCTTCAGGGTTATGCCCTACAAAAGGCACTTTTAAGGGCTATTGGTAGTTTATTTTTAGATTAGGGGGTGTTTTTATTTTGGGGTGGCTTTTTTGTTTTAGAGAGTATTAGATTAGGTATTAGATTAGGTTTAACTTTTATTATTTTGGATAATTTTGTTTATTGTTTTTTGTAATCTTAGATTTTTTTTATTTTTTACTTTTAGTTATTATTTTTTTCATAGAGTTAGGATTTTTTAATTTGTAATTTAGGTTTTTTATTTTTAGTTTATTTAAAAAAAAACGTTTTTGTTTATTTTAAGGTAGTTATATTGTAATTTTAATTTAAAGTTATGGGGTATTAAGTTTAGGACTTAATAGTTTAATTTAGTTTGTCGTGTGTGGGGGCCAGCATTTTAGGGGTTAATATGTTTAGTTTAGTATTTGCGATGCAGGGGGTCAGCGGTTTAGGGGTTAATAGGTTTATTTAGTGCTAACAATGTTGTGGGCGGCAGATTAGGGGTAAATATCTTTATTTAGTGTTGGCGGCGATGTTGAGGGGGCCGTTTAGGGTTAATAACTTTATTTAGTGTCAGTGATGTCGGGGGGTGGCGGATTAGCGGTATTTAGACTAGGGGCTTATGTTAGGGTATTAGGTTTTTACGTAACATTCTTGTCCCCATAGACATCAATGGGGATTGCTTTATAGTGATCCCTATTTAGCAATCGCAGGTGTTAGTTTTTTTCTAACACTTTTTCTCCATGGGGGAATACGTGCACAAGCACGTCAAGTCAGGACTTGGCTTTTGTGCGGTATGGAGTTTATTATCGCATCATACCGCACAACACAAGAAGGTTTATTTGTAACTTGGAAAGTGCAGTACCGCTATATTTCTAGTGTTATTTATGCACCAGGTTTAGTGCAAAACTTGTAATTTAGGGGAAATAAGGCAGCAGCCCAACTAGCGCTTATGGGACATCACTGTCTAATCTTATTCTTGGATTTGAATTATATCTAAGGACTTTATATGTACTTTTGCAATTTTTTACAATTAATGTCATAATATTTTATATTATATATGTATTATTAAGTATCACTTTTTTCAAGTGATAAATTTATCATATTTAATAATATCTAAGTATAATGTATCACTGTCGAGATATCATTTTCAATTTAAGGGGTTTAGATATACACCTACTATTCATTTATATATTTTGAGCACCCCCAATAGCTGTTCACTGATTAGAATAGTTTTTTTATATATGGAACCAAGGGCATGTAGATATTAAATTATTTGTGATTTAGGGCTAGATTATAAGTGGAGGGCTAATTTATAGTTTGCCCGTAAATGGGCAAATTCGCCCTTTTAAGGGCATACAATAAATAACCATCCATTACAAGTGGGACACACAGTGAAAGGAGCTAGGGAAGCAGGAGAAGCATACACTCCCCCTTCCCTGCAAAGGAAAAGACAGATTACACAAACAGGAGAAAGCAGTAATCTATAGGCATCAGTATACATCTGACACTTTGGGAATTGGTAAGAAGTCTGAAAATCAGCATAATTTTATTAAAAAATAAGCAAAACTATACATTGTTACAAAAACACTCCAAGATGGACTATACAAATGTATTTTCTGCAAACCATTTACGCAAAGAAAAATCTAGTGTTCAATGTCCCTTTAACCTATATACTGACCCATGTCAGTATATAGCAGGGTTACAATACAATTTATTTAACAATTATTATTTTTAAAATAACCTCTGATTAAAATCCATATGCGAAAAAATGTAAATCAATATTTATTCCTAAATTCTTTGAGATTAGTTAAAGTTATAAACACATTGAATTATATTTATAGAAATTGTTATTTAACAATTATTATTTTTAAAATAACCTCTGATTAAAATCCATATACAAAAAAATTTAAATCAATATTAATTCCTAAATTCTTTGAGATTAGTTAAAGTTATAAACACATTGAATTATATTTATAGAAACCAGTTTATGAATCAAATGATACACACTTAAGATGTTACAAATAATATACCTTTAAAATATATCTTTACAATTTTATTCACAATGAATCACATTAAAATATCACAATAAAATACCAGAATATGGACCTCTAACTTTAACAGTGCCTAGTTAAACAATATAACAAGATACTTTAACAGATTTCTAAGATATATATAGTTGCAAATATAAATTACTTAGCACTAAATATGACTAGTTTTAAACTACACAGGAATATGAACACAAGCTTAAAATACAAAGTATGCTCTTTAAATTTACCAGCTGTAATTTAACTATAGCCTTAGAATGCCTTTGATTTAAATATTATATATATATATATATATATTAACAGTTTCTTATATTTTACCAGATCGACAGTTTGAGAATTCAGATAATATCCAAATATGTTTATCGTCATATGTTCTAGGGCAATTATGCACGTTTGTAAGAGAATTAATCTTGATAGTCTATTATCCACAAAGAGTGTCCCAATGTATTTGCCTTACAGAAAACTGTGTTCGCACACTGGTCTCTCTTATTATTATTATTATTATTATTATTATTATTATTATTATTATACTTTATTTATGAAGCACCAACATATTCCGCAGCGCTGTCCATGGATACAATTCATTTAAATAAAACAATAAAAGACTTGTAAGAGACAAGACAAAATTTACAAACACATAAAGGAGGGATTGAGGGCCCTATTCCCGTGGGAATTTACAATCTAGAAGTGTAGGAGGTTGAGAAACAGGAGGTAAGGACTGCAAGATTGGGAAAGATGTTAATACAGAGTTAGATGAGGGAATTGTTAGGTAAGTTAAATTAATTTATTATTGAGTTGGGTGGTAGGCTTCCCTGAAAAGAAAAGTCTTCAGGGAACATTTAAAGGAAGTCAGATTAGGGCAAAGCCTGACAGCACGAGGGATAGTGTTCCAGAGGGTAGGTGCCGCACGACAGAAGTCCTGCAGTCTAGCATGAGAGGAGGTGATAGTTGTGGATGCAAGGAGCAGGTCATTGTTGGATCTTAGTGGACGGGCTGGAGTATACTTGTGTATTAGAGAGGATAGGTAGAGGGGAGCGGCATTGGTAAGAGCTTTGTATGTAAGGGTGAGAATTTCGAATTTAATTCTGCTGTGAATGGGGAGACAATGAAGGGACTCGCAGAGAGGTGCAGCAGATACAGATCAACGGGAAAGGTGGATCAGCCTGGCAGAGGCATTTAGGATGTATTGAAGGGGGGGAGGCGGGGAAGAGGAAGGCCAGCGAGTAGGTTATTGCAGTAGACAAGTCGGGAGTTAACAAGGGAGTGGATTATTTGCTTTGTGGTGTCAGCGCTCAGAAATGGGCGAATTTTGGAAATATTGCGTATAAGCAAAAGTGGCAACAGCAGGATTGCAAACAGTCACCCACCAAAATGTTTCCACCAAGATCCCTTTCTCTGTGTGCAGAGAGTTTTGTCTGAGTCAAAACTCCTCCCCATCTCTTAATCATTCAATAGATTTGGATACTCTATCTTCCAATTTGTATAGGATCACTTTATATTATTTAATCTGGGCATTTCATCAATATTAAACATGAAACACTTCCCACAATACAAAGTAATTATTATACATTTAAAATATATGGGTATTTAAAATGATTTTAATACTTTAAGCATGGATCTAATTAATATCTCAGTTATCATCTTAATATCACATACATACCTTAAGATCAGCAATCAGATGTAATTTCACATAATTATATTTATATTGGACTACTTTCCCATATCAATATAAATATTGCATATCTGTATATCTCTTGCTGAGTGTATAAAACATATGATGTTATTTATATTTTTCATTTAGCAGACATTCACATGTAATAATATACAAACAGGCAATTTAATATCCATTTATTCATACCTATTATTTAATAGTCTGAGGCACATATTTAATGTTTGAAAACTATATATATGATTTATCCAAACTTTGAATCCTTAGACTTCTATGTTTTCAAAAATACATAGGTTAAGACATGTTGAAATCTTGATTCTTAGGTTTTCAGCATCCCATATTGCCCTTCTTAGGCATAGACAATCTCCCAGATTCATGTGTTCATATTTAATATGTTGTCTGAATATATATATATATATATATATATATATATATATATATATATATTCATTTGAATATCTTAAACTACATGAAAATTAGGCAGAATTCGTTTAACTGAGATCTAGTTTCTCATGTGCTGTTTATCTGAGCCAACAGCCTTTTCAACTGAGAATGTGAATTAGGTCTTAGCAGGGACAAGTTAACACTTGGATGAGAACAGCTGCATCCTCTGAGTATGTTTGTATATTCCCCTATTTGATTCTATTAGAGACGGACTGTCTGTTCCTTACAGGGGTTCCTGTGATTTAAGTAATTAATTTCTTTGGCTAAATTAATTTAGAGATTTCAATCTGGGAAGGCTATCCAACAATAATTCATTAGAAGTTATCTCTCTTCTGAGACCGTGATCAAAGGCTCTTTAGATGTGACATTATCTCTTATAATTTGGGACCAATGTTTGTTTTTTTCTTTAGAAGTCCTGTCTATTTCTTTTGTTCTACAAGTCTGTAGTTGAGAGCAAAATGGAGGGGTTGATATCACCCATTCCAGTGTTTGTTTGCAATGCAGCTAAATCAATTCATAGTAGATATTAGCTAAATGAAATCTTAGATTCTATGATACATCTGTAGTTTATTTAAGGTTACTTTGCAGATACCCTGACACCCTCCATAAAAATTTGAATTATGTACTCTAAAATGCAGTTTCAATTTGCCTGCTGATCCTGTAATTAAATTCTTAAAATTTAGCTTTTTACATTGTTACTGAAAGGTTGGATTATTTTATTTAGGATCCAGAATCCTAAATCTATAACCTTATACACTGTGATTGTTTCATCAATGCATGGCCTAATTTACTTCTCTCTGTACTCAAAAAGCATTTAGATTATGGGCTCCATGTACGAAACAGCGTAAGCTGCTCTGGAGCCCATGCAAAGAAGAGAGATCCCAGAGAGCTTGCTCACTCTGGATGATTGACTGTCATGCAAGGGGAAGGGCGGGCATTAAACACTCATTGGGCCAGGGGACAAACAAATCTGCAGCCCTTATGCAGCAAAGACGTGCAGACAACTTCTCAAGTTGAGAAGCTTGTCCGCATGCCAGTTAATACATGGGCCCCTATGTCTCTATACTAATAATATTAAAAAAATAATTATTATATCTTTATCAAGACAAAGGCCTAGATTTGGAGTTTGGCGGTAGCCGTGAAAACCAGCGTTAGAGGCTCTTAACGCTGGTTTTAGGCTACCGCCGGTATTTGGAGTCATTCAAAAAAGGGTCTAACGCTCACTTTTCAGCCGCGACTTTTCCATACCGCAGATCCCCTTACGTCAATTGCGTATCCTATCTTTCCAATGGGATCTTTCTAACTCCGGTATTTAGAGTCGTGTCTGAAGTGAGCGTTAGAAATCTAACGACAAAACTCCAGCCGCGGAAAAAAGTCAGTAGTTAAGAGCTTTCTGGGATAACGCCGGTTCATAAAGCTCTTAACTACTGTACTCTAAAGTACACTAACACCCATAAACTACCTATGTACCCCTAAACCGAGCCCCCCCCCCCCACATCGCCGACACTCGAATAATTTTTTTTAACCCCTAATCTGCCGACTGCCACCTACGTTATACTTATGTACCCCTAATCTTCTGCCCCTAACACCGCCGACCCCTATATTATATTTATTAACCCCTAACCTGCCCCCCACAACGTCGCAGCCAGCTACCTACAATAATTAACCCCTAATCTGCCGACCGCAAAGAGCCGCCACCTACATTATAGCTATGTACCCCTAATCTGCTGCCCCTAACACCGCCGACCCCTATATTATATTTATTAACCCCTAATCTGCCCCCCACAACATCGCCTCCACCTGCCTACACTTATTAACCCCTAATCTGCCGAGCGGACCGCACCGCTACTATAATAAAGTTATTAACCCCTAATCCGCCTCACTAACCCTATAATAAATAGTATTAACCCCTAATCTGCCCTCCCTAACATCGCCGACACCTAACTTCAATTATTAACCCCTAATCTGCCGACTGGAGCTCACCGCTATTCTAATAAATGTATTAAGCCCTAAAGCTAACCCTAACACTAACACCTCCCTAAGTTAAATATAATTTTAATCTAATGAAATTAATTAACTCTTATTAAATAAATTATTCCTATTTAAAGCTAAATACTTACCTGTAAAATAAATCCTAATATAGCTACAATATAAATTATAATTATATTATAGCTATTTTAGGATTAATATTTATTTTACAGGTAACTTTGTATTTATTTTAACCAGGTACAATAGCTATTAAATAGTTAAGAACTATTTAATAGCTAAAATAGTTAAAATAATTACAAATTTACCTGTAAAATAAATCCTAACCTAAGTTACAATTAAACCTAACACTACACTATCAATAAATTAATTAAATAAAATACCTATAATTATCTACAATTAAACCTAACACTACACTATCAATAAATAAATTAAATACAATTCTTACAAATAAATACAATGAAATAAACTAACTAAAGTACAAAAAATAAAAAAGAACTAAGTTACAAAAAATAAAAAAATATTTACAAACATTAGAAATATATTACAACAATTTTAAACTAATTACACCTACTCTAAGCCCCCTAATAAAATAACAAAGCCCCCCAAAATAAAAAAATGCCCTACCCTATTCTAAATTACTAAAGTTCAAAGCTCTTTTACCTTACCAGCCCTGAACAGGGCCCTTTGCGGGGCATGCCCCAAGAAGTTCAGCTCTTTTGCCTGTAAAAAAAAACATACAATACCCCCCCCCCCAACATTACAACCCACCACCCACATACCCCTAATCTAACCCAAACCCCCCTTAAATAAACCTAACACTAAGCCCCTGAAGATCTCCCTACCTTGAGTCATCTTCACCCAGCCCAGCCAAATTCTTCATCCAAGTGGAGCAAGAAGAGGTCCTCCATCCGGTAGAAGTCTTCATCCAAGCGGGGCAGAAGAGGTCTTCCATCCGATTGAAGTCTTCATCCAAGAGGCATCTTCTATCGTCATCCATCCGGAGCGGAGCGGCAGCATCCTGAAGACCTCCGAAGCGGAACATCCATCCTGGCCGATGACTGAACGACGCATGACGGTTCCTTTAAATGACGTCATCCAAGATGGCGTCCCTCGAATTCCGATTGGCTGATAGGATTCTATCATCCAATCGGAATTAAGGTAGGAATATTCTGATTGGCTGATGGAATCAGCCAATCAGAATCAAGTTCAATCCGATTGGCTGATCCAATCAGCCAATCAGATTGAGCTTGCATTCTATTGGCTGAGAATATTTTACAGGAACAGGCTAGAGGAACAGGCTAGAGGGTCAAAATCAGGATTCAATTCAAATAAGTCTTTCAGCAAGAGAAATAGCTTTAAGGAAATCCAGTAGCAGGCCCAGGTCAAATATCATAAAGATAGTCCGTCCATTAGAAAAGTACAAATAGGGGTAAAGCCAGTGAACTAGCCAGGGTCAAACACAGTGATCAGGCCTTAATCCAAACATCACAACAAATGGAATGAGGAAAGGGAAGAATCCAGAAAGGTTAGACAGGTTCAGTAAACCAAATTCAGAAAGGTAATCAGGGTGCAAATGCTAAGAAATATGTACTAAGTACACAAATCTCTGAGCACTGAGTGCAAACAGCATGCAGGATTTAAAGGGACAGGTTCCTGCATCAGAGAAAGGGCAGCAGGTAAAAGATTCTGACAGTTTTATTCATGTCATTTTATCACGCTTGCAAAGTTTGCTGATGAAAAGGAAAACATAAAAAGTTAAATGTTGCTCTCTTCTATTCACAAATATAACTATTGTAAATAATAATAAAAAACTCACAGTAAGTGCATAAGAGAGAAAACACTGTAGTGAAACTGAACAAATTAGCCCCACAGATACACTCAGAGCTCTAAATCACTTTGCACATTGTAGGGGGTTGAGAGCTTTATCCTGCTGTCCCTTCCACAACTTTCTATTCCTTTTAAAAGCCAGATTATGAGTATTGTGCTAACAGTTATGTGTGAGCGAAAAGGGGTTTATTGTGGCAGTTTGTGTGCATCGGCTGTCATGTTCATTTAACAAGTTGAAAGTAAACTCGATCGATTGAGCATAATTGAAGTTAAAATGCATTGGGAAATCACATTCTCTGAGTTGTGGTTAACTGTTATTCCAAACAAAAAAGGACCACAAAACAAATCAACAAGTACATTACAAAGTACAGTAACACTCTTAATAACACTATATAATAAAACTATTTAAAAATAAATTGCACAAAAAAAGTTAAAAGGGCTCAAAAAAGTCTAAAGTGTTAGAAAAAGGGCCAAGGGCTTTAATATTGAGTTACATACATATACATGTTTAAATATGTATATATATATATATATATATATATATATATATATATATATATATATATACTAGTCCTAAAGCCCGTTCACACGGGCCATTTTTTGCAGTACAGCGGTCCCACCCCTTGCGCTCTCTCCCTCCCACTCTCTTTTGCTCTCTCTCCCCCTCTCTTTTGCTCTCTCCACCTCTCTTTTGAGCTCTCTCTCCCCCTCTCTTTTGCGCTCTCTCTCCCCGATCTCTTTTACGCTCCCCCCCCTCTTTTGCGCTCTCTCCCCCTCTCTTTTGCACTCTCTCTCTCCCCCTCTCTTTTGCACTCTCTCTCTCCCCCATCTCTTTTGCGCTCTCCCCCTCTCTTTTGCTCTCTCTCTCCCCCCTCTCTCTCCCCCCTCTCTCTCCCCCCCCCTCCCTCTCCCCCCCCCTCTCTCCCCCCTCCCTCTCTCCCCTCCTCTCTCTCTCTCCCCTTCTATTTTGCACTCTCTTCTCCCTCTCTTTTGTGCTCTCTCTCCCCCCTCTTTTTTGCTCTCTCTCCCCCAGATTTTGCGCTCTCTCCCCCTCTCTTTTGCGCTCTCTCTCTCCCCCTATTTTGCCCTCTCTCCTCCTCTCTTTTGCGCTCTCTCCCCCCTCTCTTCTGCTCTCTCTCCTCCTCTATTTTGAGCTCTCTCTTTCCCCCATCACTTTTGCACTCTCTCTCCCCCTCTCTTTTGAGCTCTCTCTACCCCCCTCTCCTCTCTCCCCTCCTCTCTCTCTCCCCCTCCCCTCCTCTCTCTCTCCCCCTTCTCTGTCTCTCTCTCCCCCCTCTCTATCTCTCTCCCCTCTCTATCTCTCTCCTCTCTCTATCTCTCTCCCCTCTCTATCTCGCGACCACGCCCCCTTCACGGCCGGCCATGTCCCCTTCACGGCCTCTCTTCTCCCTCTCTATCTCTCCCCCCTTTCTATCTCTCTCCCCTTTCTATCTATCTCCCCTCTCTTTCTCGCGACCGATCATGCCCCCTTCATGGCCGGCCATGCCCCCTTCAGGTCATTACCGTTTCGACCACGCCCCCTTCACATCTACCACGCTACTGCTCATGCCTGGCCATGCCCACTTCTGCCGCAGATCAGCTAGGGAGTAGGACTCAAAGGCCAGGTGTGTTTGTCCCTGTGCTGTCTCTACTGCGCATGACAGCTTCGGACAAACACACTTGGCCTTTTATATAATAGGATTAAGCCAGCATTTTTTTTTTTTAAACTAAAATATTTCTTTTATATGTGCTGTGCAGCACAGTGTTGAGCTCTTTTCTTAGCCTATATTAAGCCAGGATATGGAATAAGTATATAGAGGCGCTGGTCTGGAATCCTTCTGTGTTATGTAGTGCACACTGAAGAAAGAAACTTGGCTTGTGATTCGCAGGAGTTAACAACAAAATAATGTGCAGTATACTTACTCTGAAAATTTCAGAGTTCAGCTTCTTCATAAGGATCTATATCCTGATTTTCCCATATTGTGCTTTAGTATCTGCAGACAATGGAAATTACACTGCAGGTGATTGTATCTCTTAAAATGATATAAAGTGCAGTATACTCACTCCGAATAATTCGGAATCCGGCTCCTCAAAAGTGGTTGGTAACTTTGAAATACTTCCAAAAAGGCAGCAGAAAATACTTGTTGTAACAAACAAATATTTATTAAAACATATTAAAAAAGCTCTTCTTTTGGCTCTACGCGTTTCAACGACTGAATCGTCTTTTTCAAGAGCAATAAAATCAATTGGAAGTACTGCCTTGGAGTATTACAGGTGTATTTATACAGGTAATCAATGTTCCTGTTCCGGTGAAAACACCGGAATAGGACTCACAAATAAAACATTTTATTCTTATCCCCATCCGATTGTGTTTGAGAGTAATGCAATTTTTTATATGCTTAAGCTATTTCGCTCAAAATCTCAATAATTTACCAGATCGGATTGGTATAAACAAATTAAAAGTGATTTGACCAATCACAGTGAAGTAATATGGTAGTTCCCTTTCGAGTCCCGATTCTGTGTAGTGTCCTTTCAGGTCCGCCGAAGAATGCGTTATCATGTGTTCCAGTTAGACCAATCAGATAGCGAGCCTTGTTCCAGATACTTTATGTGTGAAAATCTGTTTCCAGGTTTTTCCGGACAGTTCTGTATCACATGTCCCGAATTGGCCAATCCTTTTGCGAGCAATGTTTTCGCCATATTCCCATAATAGCCGATACTCTGAATTTTCTCTAAGGGGTATGTAATGGAGAGTGCAGATCACGTTGGATCATATATTTAACAATATATTTCTGATGCAAAAACACTTACGATAAAAACACTTCTTGGAACCTAATTATCATATCTTTAAATAAGTCACCAACATAAGTGTAAAAAATTAATTAAATTAATTCCTAAAAACCAACTTAAATAATTATAATTCTAACCAAATTGGATATTATCTCTACAAAATTTATAATAATAAAAAACATATTAAAAATAATAAAAATTAACTAATTATAAAATTCTTCTTTAGACTATTATATAAAAGACTTTATATATGTGGAATTTGATTGAGTCTCATTCATACATATATAACATGGATTCAGACATGGATTTAAACATTTTGATAACATTTTACATTCTACATCAAATAAAATTTCTCCCCATGAATACATTTCAATAGTGATTGAATTCAATAAAATATATATATGCAGAATAAATAAATTGGATACAAATAAACAAAAAAGAAATTAAATAAAATGAAAGTATATAGCCTCTCTGTATTGTATTAAATGAATGCTGCTACTCTAATATCTTTATTTAAACCATAGTGTCCATATGTTTTTAATGTGTGTATCCACCATAGTTCTCTTTTGTTAAGTTCTTTTTCTATCTCCCCCCCTCTCCAATGTAGTGAAACTTTTTCTATACCAATCCATGATAGATGTTTTTTATCATATAGTGTGCAATTGTTATAATGCAAAGGAACACCATTATCTTCCTTCTCCTTTTCAATTTTGTTAAGATGCTCTAGTATTTGTGTCTTTACGAATCTTGAAGTTTGGCCTAAATACTGGATCTGACAATTACACCGTAGTAAATAAATTGTATTTTTGGTTTTGCAACTAATGAAATCTTTTATTGTATAGGATTTGCCTGTTACAGTGGAGGTGAACATCTTATATGTTTTCTTGGTGTAATTGCACGCTTTACAATGTCCACATGTGTAAAATCCTGTCAGGTTTGCAATTTGAATAGGTTTTGGAGGCTTCATCCCTTTAATAAGGCAAGGTGCTAGTCTCTGTTTAAAACTGGTTCCTTTTCTGAAAGTTATTATTGGTTTATTAGGAATGATATTGTTTAAATATTCATCATTCTTGAGAACATTCCAATGTTGATTTATGATATGTTTAATTTTTTTATGACCACTATTGTAGGTGGTGATAAACCTTGGAAAATTTGGATTGTTTATAGTTTCCTTTTTTGTATTTGAAATTAAAGAGTCTCGATTCCTATTTCCTACTTCAACCCTGTCTTGTTCTAAGATGTTACTGTCATAGCCTTTATGTTTAAACCTTTCTTTGATTATTCTAGATTGAATATTAAAATCATCTATGGTGTCACAATTTCTTCTTATACGAAGAAATTGCCCTTTGGGGATTGCTTTTAACCAAATTGTATGGTGTTCACTATCTCTCCTGATATAAGTATTCATATCACAACTTTTAAAAAAAAGTTTTAGTATGTATATTTCCTGCTTCTACAAAAATTTTCAGATCTAAAAAATTGATTTGGGTTTTGTTGAATTCTGGTGTTAATATTATAGCCATGTGATTTTCGTTTAAATGGGAAACAAAGTTTTTTGATGCCTCCTCATCTTTATTCCAGATACATAGAACATCATCTATGTAGCGCCACCAGGACACCAGGCCCTACCCAGCCACACCACATGACCAAACATAAGTGTGTTCAAAGTGGTCCATGTAAATATTGGCGTAGCTTGGGGTGAACCTGGTGCCCATGGCGGTGCCACATATCTGAAGATACTGTTGGTTATTAAACCAGAAAAAATTATGCTTCAATATGAATTCTATTGATGCAAGAATACATTCTAATAATGCAGTGGATAGATTCTCATCTTGTTCAAGTTTCCATTTTATGGCTGCTATGCCTTTTTTATGGTCAATGATGGAATATAAAGATGTTACATCCATAGTTAGCCATGAATAGCCTGATTCCCATTTTGTGTCTTTGAATATACTAAGTACCTGTTTGGTGTCTTTAAGGTATGATCTTGCTGTTTGTGCATAAGGTTGCAACAAATGATCTATGAAGGCCGATAGATTGCATGTCAGGGAATCTATCCCACTAATTATGGACCTCCCAAGGGGTCTAAGTGGATCCTTATGTACTTTAGGGATGAAGTTAAAAATAGGAGTCTTGGACTCTGTCTTATTTAAAAATATGAATTCATCTTGAGTAATAATATTGCTATCAAGAGCTTGTAACAAAATTTCATTTAGTTCGGAAGTAAATGTTCTTTTTGGGTTATTTTTTAAAATTTGATAAGTCTTTTTGTCTGATAGAATTCTATTTGCTTCCTCCATGTAGTAATTACGGTCCATTATCACTATACTTCCCCCCTTATCTGCCTCCTTAATGATGATGTCTTCTCTTTTATTTAGGTTTTTGTATATCTCATGTTCTTGTTTGTTTTAATTAAAATACTTTGGTCTTGACTCAATTTTTTCTATGTCTTTTAAAATTAATTTACCAAATACTTCTATATTTGGACCTTTACAGTGACTAGGATAGAAAGTGGAGGTATTTTTAAAATAAGTTCTTGAATCCCTATTTGGTGGGGGGGTTTCTTGATTTTTACTAAGTGTATCTTTTCTGGCAAAAAAATCTTTTGACAGTTAGATTCCTAATAAATTTCTGTGCATCGATAAACAATTGGAACGTGTTGACACTTTGAGTGGGAATAAACTTTAAACCCTTAGAAAGAATATTCTTTTCTTGTTCAGTTATTATCTGTGATGAAATGTTGTGTATACCTAATCTCTAAGGCTCCTTTTTAGTTGGTTTTTAGGAATTAATTTAATTTTTTACACTTATGTTGGTGACTTATTTAAAGATATGATAATTAGGTTCCAAGAAGTGTTTTTATCGTAAGTGTTTTTGCATCAGAAATATATTGTTAAATATATGACCCAAAGTGATCTGCACTCTCCATTAGATACCCCTTAGAGAAAATTCAGAGAATCGGCTATTATGGGAATATGGCGAGAACATCACTCGCAAAAGGATTGGCCAATTCGGGACATGTGATACAGAACTGTCCGGACAAACCTGGAAACAGATTTTCACACATAAAGTATCTGGAACAATGCTCGCTATCCGATTGGTCTAACTGGAACACATGATAACGCATTATTCGGTGGACCTGAAAGGGAACTACACAGAATCGGGACTCGAAAGGGAACTACCATATTACTTCACTGTGATTGGTCAAATTACTTTTAATTTGTTTATACCGATCCGATCTGGTAAATTATTGAGATTTTGAGCGAAATAGCTTAAGCATATAAAAAATTGCATTACTCTCAAACACAATCGGATGGGGATAAGAATAAAATGTTTTATTTTGAGTCCTATTCTGGTGTTTTCACCGGAACTAGAACATTGATTACCTGTATAAATACACCTGTAATACTCCAAGGCAGCACTTCCAATTGTTTTTATTGCTCTTGAAAAAGACGATTCAGTCGTTGAAACGCGTAGAGCCAAAAGAAGAGCTTTTTTAATATGTTTTAATAAATATTTGTTTGTTACAACAAGTATTTTCTGCTGCCTTTTTGGAAGTATTTCAAAGTTACCAACTACTTTTGAGGAGCCGAATTATTTGGAGTGAGTATACTGCACTTTATATCATTTTAAGAGATACAATCACCTGCAGTGTAATTTCCATTGTCTGCAGATACTAAAGCACAATATGGGAAAATTAGGATATAGATCCTTATGAAGAAGCTGAACTCTGAAATTTTCGGAGTAAGTATACTGCACATTATTTTGTTGTTAACTCCTGCGAATCACAAGCCAAGTTTCTTTCTTCAGTGTGCACTACAACACACAGAAGGATTCCAGACCAGCGCCTCTATATACTTATTCCATATTCTACTCAAAGTCCTGTTGGGAGAGACTGTTAGAAGGCTGCGGTCACCTAAGAGGGGAGTATTGTGCTCTAGTCTAGTCATTCTGTACATTTTGTTGTCAACATCTAACATATTTGTATAGTATTTGAATTTATCCTATATTAAGCCAGCATTTATTTATTTTTAAACTAAAATAGTTATTTTATATGTGCTGTGTAGCACAGTGTTGGGCTCTTTTATGAGCCTATTAAGCCAACAGTTATTATTATTACATAAGTACTGAGCTTTCAATTCATGTGTGAGGTATAGCGGAATTTTTTTAACATAAGTACTGAGCTTTCAATTCATGTGTGAGGTATAGCGGAGCGGTGCGCTCTTTTATTAACTTTTTAAAGCCTCGCGCCTTAGCCCGACCCGTTCCTCATGACAGCCAGGCGCTTGTAACTGATCCTCAATCGACTACAGGTCTGGAGTCAGCTGTCTCGCGCTGCTGTTTGGAGGTGCGCGTGTGAGGTCTATTGTCAGCTGTGCACTGCTGCTTAAAGGTGCACGTGTGAGGAGGTCCAGCTGTTTCGAGGTGCGCGTGCGAGGTCTATTGTCAGCTGTGCGCTGCTGCTCAAAGGTGCGCGTGAGAGGAGGTCCAGGGTCTAGAGTCAGCTGTCTTGCGCTGCTGTTTGGAGATGCGCGTGCTAGGTCTATTGTCAGCTATGCGCTGCTGCTTAAAGGTGCGCGTGTCTAAGGCCAAGTGTGTGGGTGCGCGTGCGAGGTCTATTCTGTGCGCTGCTGCTTAAATTACGGAGGTGCGCGTGCGAGGAGGTCAATCTAAGGCCAAGTGTGTTTGTCCTACTGCGCATGACAGCTTCAGACAAACACACATGGCCTTTTATAATATAGGATATATATATATATATATATATATATATTTATATATATATATATATATACTGTATAGATATAGTCATGGCCAAAAATATTGACACCCCTGCATTTCTGTCAGATAATGCACCATTTCGCCCATAAAATTGCATTCTCATGTTTATTTCTTTTGTTTGTATTGGTGTGACAAAAAAGTGGAGAAAAAAAAGCCAAATCTGACACATTCCACGCAAAACTCCAAAATGGACAGGACAAAAATTTTGGCACCCTCAATTTAATATTTGGTAGCACACCGCTTGGAAAAAATAACTGAAATCAAACGCTTCTTGTAACCATCAATTAATTTTTTACACCTCTCTACTGGAATTTTAGACCACTCTTCTTTTGCCAACTGCTCCAGGTCTCTCAGATTGGAGGGTTCCTTTTCCCCACTGCTGTTTTGAGATTTCTCCACAGGTGCTCTATGGGATTGAGATTTGGACTCATTGCTGGCCAGTTCAGTACTCTCCAGTGCTTTGGGGCTTATCTATCAAGCTCCGTATGGAGCTTGATGGCCCGTGTTTCTGGCGAGTCTTCAGACTCACCAGAAACAGCAGTTATGAAGCAGCGGTCTAAAGAGCGCTGCTCCATAACCTTGTCCGCCTGCTCTGAGCAGGCGGACAGGAATCGCTGAATACGATCGGGTTGATTGACACCTCCCTTCTGATGGGCGATTGGCCACGAGTCAGCAGGGGACGGTGTTGCACCAGCAGCTCTTGTGCGCTGCTCGTGCAATGCTGAATACGGAGAGCGTATTGCTCTCCACATTCAGCTAGGTCTTGCGGACCTGATCTGCAGTATTGGATCAGGTACGCAAGACCTTTCATAAATAGAGGCCTTTGTCTTAAACCATTTCTTTGTTATTTTTGATGTGTGCTTTGGGTCATTGTCCTGCTGTAAGACCAATGACCTCTGATGGAGACCAAACTTTCTGGCACTGGGCCCTACATTGCACCACAGAATTTTTTGGTAGTCTTCAGATTTCATAATGCCATGCACACATTCAAGACTTTAGTGCGAGCTGACACATTTGTGCCCTATGCCTTAAGGTCAGGTTGAATTTGTCTGGAAGTTGATCAAGGTTCTTTATCCACCATTCGAACAATACTTTGTTGCAATCTTTGATCAAATTTTCTCTTTTTTCCATGTCCAGGGAGATTAGCTACAGTGCCATGGTCTGTAAACTTATTGACACTGTTGTACACAGTGGACACAGGAATATGAAGATCTCTTAAGATGGACTTGTAAAATCTATATTTTTAGCACCTGTTAATTGATACAGGTGAGTTTAATTACAAATTTCATGAGCATCACAAACTTGAAATGCAATTATTTCTTACAATAAATTTGTCTAGTCCATTTTTTGAGTTTTGCCTGAAATGTGTCAGATTTGGCTTTTTTTCCCTCCATTTTTTGTGTCATACCAATACAAACAAAATAAATAAACATGAGAATCACTAAACATTTGTAATTGCAACAATTTTCTGGGCGAAGTGGTGCATTATCTGACAGAAATGCAGGGGTGCCAATATTTTTGGTCATGACTATATACAGGGAGTGCAGAATTATTAGGCAAATGAGTATTTTGACCACATCATCCTCTTTATGCATGTTGTCTTACTCCAAGCTGTATAGGCTTGAAAGCCTACTACCAATTAAGCATATTAGGTGATGTGTATCTCTGTAATGAGAAGGGGTGTGGTCTAATGACATCAACACCCTATATCAGGTGTGCATAATTATTAGGCAACTTCCTTTCCTTTGGCAAAATGGGTCAAAAGAAGGACTTGACAGGCTCAGAAAAGTAAAAAATAGTGAGATATCTTGCAGAGGAATGCAGCACTCTTAAAATTGCAAAGCTTCTGAAGCGTGATAATCGAACAATCAAGCGTTTCATTCAAAATAGTCAACAGGGTCGCAAGAAGCGTGTGGAAAAACCAAGGCGCAAAATAACTGCCCATGAACTGAGAAAAGTCAAGCGTGCAGCTGCCAAGATGCCACTTGCCACCAGTTTGGCCATATTTCAGAGCTGCAACATCACTGGAGTGCCCAAAAGCACAAGTTGTGCAATACTCAGAGACATGGCCAAGGTAAGAAAGGCTGAAAGACGACCACCACTGAACAAGACACACAAGCTGAAACGTCAAGACTGGGCCAAGAAATATCTCAAGACTGATTTTTCTAAGGTTTTATGGACTGATGAAATGAGAGTGAGTCTTGATGGGCCAGATGGATGGGCCCGTGGCTGGATTGGTAAAGGGCAGAGAACTCCAGTCCGACTCAGACGCCAGCAAGGTGGAGGTGGAGTACTGGTTTGGGCTGGTATCATCAAAGATGAGCTTGTGGGGCCTTTTCGGGTTGAGGATGGAGTCAAGCTCAACTCCCAGTCCTACTGCCAGTTTCTGGAAGACACCTTCTTCAAGCAGTGGTACAGGAAGAAGTCTGCATCCTTCAAGAAAAACATGATTTTCATGCAGGACAATGCTCCATCACACGCGTCCAAGTACTCCACAGCGTGGCTGGCAAGAAAGAGTATAAAAGAAGAAAATCTAATGACATGGCCTCCTTGTTCACCTGATCTGAACCCCATTGAGAACCTGTGGTCCATCATCAAATGTGAGATTTACAAGGAGGGAAAACAGTACACCTCTCTGAACAGTGTCTGGGAGGCTGTGGTTGCTGCTGCACGCAATGTTGATGGTGAACAGATCAAAACACTGACAGAATCCATGGATGGCAGGCTTTTGAGTGTCCTTGCAAAGAAAGGTGGCTATATTGGTCACTGATTTGTTTTTGTTTTGTTTTTGAATGTCAGAAATGTATATTTGTGAATGTTGAGATTTTATATTGGTTTCACTGGTAAAAATAAATAATTGAAATGGGTATATATTTGTTTTTTGTTAAGTTGCCTAATAATTATGCACAGTAATAGTCACCTGCACACACAGATATCCCCTTAAAATAGCTAAAACTAAAAACAAACTAAAAACTACTTCCAAAAATATTCAGCTTTGATATTAATGAGTTTTTTGGGTTCATTGAGAACATGGTTGTTGTTCAATAATAAAATTAATCCTCAAAAATACAACTTGCCTAATAATTCTGCACTCCCTGTATACTGTATATATATATATATATATATATATATATATATATATATATATATATATATATATATATATATATACTGTATATATGTGTGTGTGTGTGTACATATGTATTTATGTATTTATTTGTGTATATATGTATTTACAGATGTATATACATATATAAACACAGATACATATGTACACACATATACACATATATAAGAGTATTTAAGCCGTTTGTTGTTGAGTAGTTGTAAGCATGAAAAAGCTAATTTATGTAATATTCATATTTGATAAATAGATATACTGTGTATGAACTGTAAATATTTCACATTCCAATGTTGTGCAAATTGGGGAATGTGTTTTATGTATTCGTAAAGTGATATTCCTATATATATGTATATCTGTATATATTTATACCTATATATAATCATATATATAGCACTTGAGAATATGTGATAGGATTTGGTCACAGGTAGAGGGATTTTTACCACTTTTTTTCTCCATTGACTTCTATGAGGATATACCTTAAAATTATGGTAAACTTTAAATAATCAAATGCCATAAATGTAACCTTTGACATTAAAAATAAGTATATGTGTACCTTTTTTTTGTTTTTAATCCTTCTGTGAAAGGGTTAAATTAGTGCATATAGTAATGCTTCTTTTACAATGTTATGCCAGTCCACATGGATGAACTTTTTTTTTAAGACAAATCCAGTGAACATCCAATCAACATGCGTGCCATTTGACAATCTCAAAGTCCAGCCCCTTTATAGTCTGTAGAAAGCCTATGCAGAGAGTGGGTGGCACTGCTCTATACATCAGAGCCCGGCCAAAAGAGAAAAAGAAGGGGGCGGAGGCACAGACAACCACAATTAGGATTATAAATCTTTTATTACAAAATATGTATACACTTTAAAAAAAATGTTATGTGGTTTTACTGCAAACTGATATATTTTGTATTGCAACATTCTTATAGTCTGGAGTTTACCATAACCGGCTTTTTGCACACATCAGGTTACCGAACAAGCAAAAACGTTTTACTTTCAACTTGTAATAAAAGCACTACCGGACACTTGCAAAAATCTCACTTCTAGTGGAGTAAGCATGTGAGTGGGAGCATTAAATATCGCTACACTTGTGATCTGGCACTAATGTCCATAGTTCACAAGGGCAAGCCATATAAACCTTGTTCATAAATGCCTAGTTATGCCCCTGCCATTAAAATAACCTGTTTCGTCCCCTTATAGACCACCCTGACTTTACCCCTTGGACTGCAGATAATATGCTTCCCATTGTTCTTGCTCCTAGAAAGAAAAAAAAGAAAAAGGTATATTTAGGACGGTCCTGCATAGCTTACAACCAAAATGACATATTTTAATGAGTTTCTTTCTGCCTTAAAAAGACATCACTTCCCAGATTGTAAGAACTTGCTTGATCGTGTTATGTACTATCATGCCACCTTTAAGTTATGGCAAGAAACGTTGATGTTATAGATTTCTAAAAATACAAAATATAATGCAGAAATTTACGGCATTGATCTGTAGATGTTTTGAATGTATCATTTTATAATTTTCTGTGCAGTGGAAACACATCATTGATTTTCTTTTCAGTAATGAAGCTATGATGAGGTTATATAAGGGTCTGTTTCAAAAATGTAAAGTTGAATAAATATATGCAGTTAGTTTGTTGTTACCTAATTAAGATTTGTAGATGTACTCACATGTATTTCTTATCTATATGTAGATTACTTAGAATAATTGAAATTAATCTGTCAGAAAAAAAGAACTTTTGGAAATTTGTAGAGCCCATAAATGTAAATTGAATGAACCTTAAATGAGCTTAAATGAATATTCATTCAGCAGATGTGTTTTAACTTGAGCATTTGCATCTTAGTAAAGTGATCCTGTTAAGACATTTTATGACCTTGTTCATTTAAGAGTCTGCAAATCTCTGCTCTGTTTAGCCTTGGGTGAAGTCTGCAGTGTGTGCCTTAATAGGGAAACAGTAAGATTATGATATATTTTATATTTTTGGCAATACTCAAAACTCAAAGATTTTTGCTAGTTTGTAGATTTCATATACTAGGGTTGCTGAAATACTGATAGTACCAAATTACTACTGTGGCAGTTAAATATATCACAGTATATTCCCATGGCTTCCATTCAAGCTATTACCATTAAAAAATAATCTTAATATAAATGTAATCGTCATTTCCCTGCAGCAAACATAAAATGTTTAAAACTTTTGAATGAATGCCATCATGCGTATTATTGAGATTAGCTGAAAATACAATGCCCAATGAAATAGTTAACATTCAAAAAAGAATACATACAGAATAAAATAAATTGTTACAGCCACAATATGTTTTTTATGTGAAGTGAAAATTTGCTGAACATCTTAAGAATATAGGGCTAGATAATGAGTGGAGGGCAAATGTTTGTGCGAGTGATAAGGGTTTATTGTGAGTGTTTGCACTCATCATGCTTATTGCTCCTATTCACCTAGATTACGAGTTTTGCGTTAGTGTTTTAATGCTGAAAAAAATGGTAATTTCAGCATTAAAACAGCAGAGCAGCCATTATGAGTCTTGTCGGTATAACTGTACCGCAAGCCTTAAAGCCTGTAACGCAATGTCAGTCCCACACTCAAAAAAATGATGTTTTTTCATGGGATTCCCATAGCGCTGCCATTGAAAGTTTTGCGGTGAGGCTAAAAAACTTGAGTTCCAGCCTATACCGACATGATCCGTACCGCCATCTGAGATCAGTAGTTATGAGTTTTACGCAACAAAACTGTTACATAAAACTCATAACTAAACTGTTACAAAGTACACTAACACCCATAAACTACCTATTAACCCCTAAACCAAGGCTCTCCAGCATCACAAATACTATATTAAAGTTTTAAACCCTAATCTGCTGCTCCCGACATCGCTACCACTAATAATATTTATTAAACCCTATTCCGCCACTCCCCGACATTGTCGCCACTATACTAAAGTTATTAACCCCTATTCCCCACACCCCAACAATGCCCACACTATAATAAAGATATTAACCCCTATTCCACCGCTCCCCGACAACCCCAAAACCTCTGGCCTCCCACATCATTACCACTAAATAAACTTATTAACCCCTAAACCGCCAGCCCCCCACATCATCAAAAACTAAATTAAACTTTTAACCCCTAAAGCTAACAACCCCCTAACTTTAAATTAAAATTACAAGATCCCTATCCTAAAATAAATAAAAATGTACCTGTGAAATTAAAAAAAAACCTAAGTTTAAACTATAAATTAAACTAACATTACTATTAGACTAAAATTAAAATAACTATCAATTAAATAAATTAAATTACTCATTAAAAAAAACTAACACTACTAAAAAAATTAAATCTACTGTTATAAAAAATTGAAAATACTAAATTACAAAAAATAAAGATACTAAATTACGAATAGTAACAAAATTATCCAAAATAAAGCAATTACACCTAATCTAATAGCCCTATCAAAATAAAAAAGCCCCCCAAAATAAAAAAACCCTATCCTACAATAAACTACCAGTTGCCCTTAAAAGGGCCTTTTGTATGGCATTGCCCTAAATAAATCAGCTCTTTCCCCTGTAAAAAAAATACAAAGACCCCCCCAACAGTAAAACCCACCACCCAGCTAACACCCAAAATAAAAAAAAAAAATAACTAAAAAAAAAACTAATCTACCCATTGCCCTGAAAAGGGCATTTGTATGGGCAACTCTTTTTCTTGCCCTTAAAAAGGCATTCAGCTCTTTTAAAAATGCCCAAACCCTAATCTAAAAAAAAAACACCCAAAAAACCCTTAAAAAACACTAACCCCTCTTTATTTACTCACAGTTGCTGAAGTCTGGCTTTAATGCTCTTAATCTCAGCGGCTCCATCTTCATCCAGGTGGCTCTATCTTCATCCATCGAGGGATCAGCATCTTCTTCATCCTTGAAGAGGTGGAGTGGTCGATGCACGGAGGTCCAGGCGAAGGTCCAAGGTGGAGTTCCAGGCGGAGATTCAGGCAATGGTCCAAGGCGGAAGTCCAGGTGAAGGTCCAAGGCGGAGGTCCAGGTGGAGGTCCATCGATCCAAAGTGGAGGTCCTCTTCATGCAACCAATAGGATATAAGCAGCTCTCATTCCTATTGGCTGATTTGAATCAGCCAATAGGAATGAGATCTGCTTAAATCCTATTGGCTGTTTTGAACAGCCAATAGGATTTTAGCAGCCCTAATTCCTATTGGCTGATTTAAAATGTTCAGCCAATAGGAATGCAATGGTACCCCCAGTATAAAAGGGGTACCTTGCATTTGTATCCTCAGTGTACGGCGGATGATCGGATTGATGGACCTCTGCCTGGACCTCCACCTTGGACCTCCACCTGGACATCTGCCTTGGACCTTCGCCTCGACCTCCCCCTCCACTCATAAACCGCTCTGCCTCCTTTTTAAGGGCGATGCCCATACGAATGCCCTTTTCAGGGCAGTGGGTTTATTAGTTTTTTTTAGTTAGGTTTTTTTTATTTTGTGGGTTTAGGGGGCAGGGTTTGTAATGTAAGGGGGTGTTTGTTTTTATTTTTTAGAAAAAGTGCTGATTTCTTTAGGGCAATGCCCTACAAAAAGGCCTTTTATGGGCTATTGGTAGATTATTATAGGAATATGTTTTATTATTTTGAATAATTTGTTTGTTATTTTGTGTATTTTTTTTTTTGCTTTTGGGGTGATTTTTTTTAGAATAGCCATTTTTTTATTTTTAATGGGCACCAAAAGAGCTGAATGCCCTTTTAAGGGGAATGCAAATGCCCATTTCAGGGCAATGGGTTGATTAGGTTTAACTTTATTTTTATTTTGTGGGTTTAGGGGGTGGGGGTTTGTATACTGTTAGTGGGTGTTTTTTTTTCTTTTGTAGCAAAAGAGCTGATTTCTTTAGGGAAATGCCCTATAAAAGGCACTTTTAAGGGCCATTAGGGTTTTTTATTTTGGAGTGTTGTTTTTTTGTTTTTTTTTTTAAACAGGGTATTAGAATAAGAATGATTTTTATTGTTTTGGATAATAGGCGGCCAGATTACGAGTTTTGCGTTATGAGCGGCTCGGTAATAACTTGCAAGTTATTTCCACCACTCACCTTTAATAGCGCTGCTATTACAGGTTTTACAAAAACCTGCGTAAGCGGGCAATATGGCAGCATTGAGCTCCATACCACACACAAATACCAGTGCTGCTTTGAGCTGGTTTCACGTGCTCATGCACAATATCTCCATAGACATCAAAGGGGAGAGCCAGCTAAAAAAAAGCCTAACACCTGCAATAAAGGAGCGTAAAGCTCCGTAACGCAGCCCCATTGATTCCTATGGGGAAAGAAAATGTATGTTTAAACCTAACACCTAAGGTAAAGGAGTAGTGGTTGCACTTATAACCATGTGTAAGTAGAAATTGCCAAGCCAGGCACCGGGACTTAGGTCGATAGACACCCCCCCAAACAGTACATATGTGAGCCAATATAAGAGGTGTACCTTGAGCACTGAAGGGAGAAATCCTGTATATACACGGAGCGATATCCGATGGCAGCATGTCTGCCGACTTCTCTTGCTTCCGCCTCTATGCAAAACCCGGTCTGCAGCTCTGTGAACGTCACCGCGTGACGTAAGGAGGGGGTGTGTGTGTTGACGATCTGTATATTCACCCGGCCCAGCGGTTAGTGAGGAGTGTTAACCTGGACTCAATAGCTGGTCAGAGCATCACAGAAGAAAGGATGGAGTCCCAGGTTAAGATAAAACAAATTCTTTATTCGATTCTTTAAAAGTGAAGTTCAAGTGAGTCGCAGCTCACACGGACACAAAATCAGCCAGAAAAAGAGTGGAGAGATGAGCGTAGCACCAGTGGCTTACATGTTTCGGCTAAATGCCGTAATCATAGCCTAAGGTGCTATACCTGTGTAATCTTTAAAAAGGGTGAGAAGTGATTCAATTGGCTAAAACACTTACAAGGATTAAAAATGTACGCCCATTTCAACACACCTAGCATGCACATAGAAGTTAACCCTATACATGTCATAATATATTAGAGCAAGGGGTGTTTGATGTGAAAGGAGAAATACGAGATGTGAAAGTGTAATGAAAAGAAAAAGATAGTGAAAGAAATATAGAATAGGAAAGAGAAAAGAGACTGAAAAAACAGCGCATGAATTAAAGGGACAGACTAGCAGCAATATAGGTAATGTAGACTCGTTGTGGACTAGGGATGCTTAGAATGCTCACATTAGAGGATGTATATAACCACAATATACGAGGCAGAAGTCAATGTAACATAATGATATGATAACTGATGTGAACATGTAAACAATAAGCTGATATGTCCACATTATAAGCTTAAACAGGCACTGTCGCTAAGGCAAAAAGAGGAGAAAAGAAAAATAAAGAGAAGAGAGAAGAGGAGAAGAAAAAGAAAAAAGAAACCCATAGAGAAAGAAAATAGAAAAGGAGAAATAGTGGGGGCAGATGTATATACATATAGCACATATATAAAAGTACATGAGGATGCTTACATATACACCCATATACTGATTAAGCTGATGTATATAGAAGGAAGGCAGAAATATAGTGTACACAAATTTGATGCTATATATGTGAATATATAGGGTATATAAGATTTAAAGCTATGCTACATGAATATGAAGGAACCACAATTGACTCCCTATGTGATAGATTATGCAGCTGTAGCTACACTATATAAAACATATAATACATGCAATACAAGCATTCAAAACATGTGTTAATGAACAACATCAAATTAGAGAATATAGAGAAGAAGAGAAAATTGTGTACACATGTATCTACAATTAGACACGTATGAAGACTGTCAGGGAATATAGGACTAAAGGAATATGCCGTTGTAAATGAATAGGACAATAGAAAAAAAAAATTATGTATATATATTATGAATTGACCTATATATTGACATATAAAAATTTACTCCCAAAAATTGATCAGATCAAATTTGGAGTTTAGCCCTTGGGGAAGTCTGGTTTTTAACTGGAAAATCCAAAAGGTTTCACGTTTCGCTAGAACTTTGTCTATATCTCCCCCTCTCATAGGGACTTTGGCTTTTTCAATAGCTGCCCACCTGAACGAATTAAGGCAGCAGTTGTGTTTGGTGGCAAAATGTTGCACTAAAGGAGTCGTAGCCGTACCCCTAGTTAGGGAGGAGATATGTTCTCTTATTCTAGAGTTAACATCCCTAGACGTGAGACCAACATATTGAATATTGCAAAGGATGCAGGTGACAAGATATATGACATTGGTGCTGGTACAATTTAAACAGGATTTTATAGGATAAACAGTCCCTGTTACAGTTGATCTGAACTCTGTCGTAATTTGTGCATAGTCACATGGCTTACACTTTTTGTGGCCACATCTATACATGCCCTGATGTCTCAACCAAGAGCTAGTATGTTGTGTGGTAGATCTGAGTTGTGTAGGTGATAGAATTGAAGCCAAAGTGGCACATTTTTTGTAAGAGCATCTGATGCCATTTTTCACTACATCTGTGAGCTTGTCGTCTGCAATTAGAAGAGGAAAATGCCTCTTGATAATATTACAAACCTCGGGGTATTGAGCACTGTACTCTGTAACAAAGTGAATACCCTGAAAATTGCTTTTAGTATTCTTGCATTTATCAAGTAGCATTGACTCTCTTGGAATGAGGTTAACCTGTTGTCTTGCCTGTTTAATGTGTCGTTTAGAATATTTTCTCAATCTTAGTCTATTTTCCAATAGGCTAGCTTCATGTTCAAAATCTTCCTCCCTACTACAATTTCTTTTGATGCGCATAAATTGGCCTTTCGCCACAGCATAAGCGGTGTTGGTAGGATGACAAGAAGTGGCATGTAGAAGTGTATTACCTGATATTGGTTTACGAAAGACCTTGGTAGAAATAGTGCCATTACAATTACCAGTAAGTGTGAGGTCAAGATAGTCTATATTGACTGGATCAGAGATAAAGGTGAAACTGAGGTTCAACTCATTCTGATTCAGCCAAGATATAAATTTGGGCACATCTTCTGAAGAACCAGACCAAATACATAACAGGTCATCTATATATCTCTTGTAGAAATATATAGAAGACCTGTAGGGATTAGTGTCTCCATAGATGCAGTAAATCTCCCAAAAGCCTAAGTAGAGATTAGCATATGAGGGGGCAAATTTTGCCCCCATAGCTGTACCCCTTTTCTGAAGATAGAAGTTTGACTCAAAACAAAAGAAATTGTGAGTGAGTAAAAATTCTAATACACGAATGATAAAGCTTTGAAAGTTCTCAGTGTAATCTGTATAGTTAGCTAAAAAGAATTTTATAGCCATGATGCCTTCTGTGTGGGGTATGGAAGAATACAGGGAGACTGCATCTATTGTAACCCATATATAATTGTCATTCCACTTATGTTTAGCCAATAGGTTAATAATATGTTTTGTATCCTTGGTAAAGGATGGTAAGGTGTTCACCAAAGGCTGCAGAATACTATCAAGCCAGGATGAAAGTCTTTCTAGTAGGGAATCAACCCCACTAACAATGGGGCGACCCTTAACATTAATTAAGGATTTGTGGACTTTTGGAAAAAGGTGGAACATGGGTGTCTTTGGATGTTGTACATATAAGAATGAAGCAGTTTGTTCATTTAGAAACCCATGTTCAACACCGTCATCCAAAATCCCAAGAAGATCCTTTTTAAATCTAGCTGTGGGATTTGTCGTAAGGGGAGTGTACTCTTGTGGATTGTCCAATTGGCGATGGGCTTCTGTCACATAATCAGATCTATTTAGGACAACAATACTGCCACCTTTATCAGCCGGGCGTATGACAATGTTAGTGTTATTTTGTAGTGTACTCATAGCCTTTTTTAGTCTAATGGGCAAATTTTGGGTGTAACCTGTAGAATGATCATTAAGAGTCTGTAGATCTCGTTCTACCCGAGAGTGAAATGTCTCTATAATTTGTCCTCTGGACTGGATGGGATAGAATTTAGACTTGTCCTTAAAGGTGGCAGCATTGTTGATAGTTCCCTGACTTGAAGAAGATTCAGAGTATAAGTGTTGTAAATTTAGGACATCACAGGCCTCAGTAAAGGACTCCGTAAAGTGTGAGTTAGAGACTGTGCTATCGTTATAGGATATGCATTCAGAGGTGTTGGATGTAAAGTGCTTTTTTAGAGTGATATTTCTAATGAGACGATTAACATCTATCATTGTCTGAAATAAGTCAAATTTAGCTGTAGGGGCAAAACCTAGTCCTAGGCTAAGCAATTCTAGCTGATCTTTGTTAAGCTGAAGGGAAGATAGATTGATAACTGAGTCTACTTGTATTTCGTTTGAGTGCGGTTTCCTCTCACTGGATACCTGTCTTGGTTTTGTAGATTGGAGTGCCGTGGAACCCCTATCCCCTGTGGCATCTGTCCTAAGGGAAAAACCTGTTCCAAGGTTGATTGGTCGCACACACTATTGTTAGTACTCATATGTGTGTAAGGAGTATATGAATGAATATTTGTATTTGTATTGGTCGCAACATATTTAGTGTTGGATGCACCCATTTGTTTTTTGTCTATAGGGTTTGTGCCCTGTGCGGTACCATTTATAAGAGATGTGAGTGGAGGAGCTGTTTTTAATATACTTGGCTGTTGATTAGTAATTGTGTTAGTTCGTGTCAATGTATCTACCTCTTCCTCACTTGCAGAGAGATTTTCATCAGAGGATTTGTCAGATCTGTCTGTATCACTATCTGTAAAAGTTACAGATTTGTTGTGTCTATTGCGATTTCTGCGTTTATTTTTCTGTTTAATAGATTTAGGTGTATTGCGTCTATATTCCCTACGTTGTTTCTTATTCCACAGGTAGACCGAATCTTTAGAGTAGTCTGTTTTATCTCTAATGAATTTAACATGTTTGTTTTCCATTATCACTTGTTTACCCTTAGCTAGAGATGTTTGTAGAATAGCGTCAAATCTAGAAAAGTCAGGATCTGTACTACGTTTATTAAGTTCAAGTTGTAATATATCAATCTCACTTTTGGTGTCATTAAGATGTTGTGTTCTGATTTGGATTAATAATTGCATGAGCTGTAATGAACAATCTGATAGTACATTATTCCATGCATTCACAAAATCTTTATCATTTATATCAACTTCAAAAGTAGGAAACTTTAAAATGCGCAGACCCCTTGGGATCATTTTAGCTTTTATGTAGGATTGGAATGTCCAAATGTCCCATTGTGCTTTGATTTCCTTAAATAGAAGATTTTCCAGGGATTCAAACAGTGTAGATAAGGATAAAGTCCCTTGATCGTCAGAAAAAATCTTAGCACATTCAGTCTCTGTATGAACCCTTGCTGAGGCTGACATGAGGGAATAAAACTGTGGCTGAGTAGTGCCTTCCATGTTCTATGTTATATGGAACAAGGTAGAAATTGAAAACTCCTCAAATTTGTATCTCAGTATAAAAATGTCCCATCAAACAGATTGAAGGATATAACCGCTGGCATTTATCACACATATGGCTTAAAGTGAAATCCCGGGTATCACCAGTTAATACCCATAAAATAGCAAAGGTAAAGGAGTAGTGGTTGCACTTATAACCATGTGTAAGTAGAAATTGCCAAGCCATGCACCGGGACTTAGGTCGATAGACACCCCCCCAAACAGTACATATGTGAGCCAATATAAGAGGTGTACCTTGAGCACTGAAGGGAGAAATCCTGTATATACACAGAGCGATATCCGATGGCAGCGTGTCTGCCGACTTCTCTTGCTTCCGCCTCTATGCAAAACCCGGTCTGCAGCTCTGTGAACGTCACCGCGTGACGTAAGGAGGGGGTGTGTGTGTTGACGATCTGTATATTCACCCGGCCCAGCGGTTAGTGAGGAGTGTTAACCTGGACTCAATAGCTGGTCAGAGCATCACAGAAGAAAGGATGGAGTCCCAGGTTAAGATAAAACAAATTCTTTATTCGATTCTTTAAAAGTGAAGTTCAAGTGAGTCGCAGCTCACACGGACACAAAATCAGCCAGAAAAAGAGTGGAGAGATGAGCGTAGCACCAGTGGCTTACATGTTTCGGCTAAATGCCGTAATCATAGCCTAAGGTGCTATACCTGTGTAATCTTTAAAAAGGGTGAGAAGTGATTCAATTGGCTAAAACACTTACAAGGATTAAAAATGTACGCCCATTTCAACACACCTAGCATGCACATAGAAGTTAACCCTATACATGTCATAATATATTAGAGCAAGGGGTGTTTGATGTGAAAGGAGAAATACGAGATGTGAAAGTGTAATGAAAAGAAAAAGATAGTGAAAGAAATATAGAATAGGAAAGAGAAAAGAGACTGAAAAAACAGCGCATGAATTAAAGGGACAGACTAGCAGCAATATAGGTAATGTAGACTCGTTGTGGACTAGGGATGCTTAGAATGCTCACATTAGAGGATGTATATAACCACAATATACGAGGCAGAAGTCAATGTAACATAATGATATGATAACTGATGTGAACATGTAAACAATAAGCTGATATGTCCACATTATAAGCTTAAACACGCACTGTCGCTAAGGCAAAAAGAGGAGAAAAGAAAAATAAAGAGAAGAGAGAAGAGGAGAAGAAAAAGAAAAAAGAAACCCATAGAGAAAGAAAATAGAAAAGGAGAAATAGTGGGGGCAGATGTATATACATATAGCACATATATAAAAGTACATGAGGATGCTTACATATACACCCATATACTGATTAAGCTGATGTATATAGAAGGAAGGCAGAAATATAGTGTACACAAATTTGATGCTATATATGTGAATATATAGGGTATATAAGATTTAAAGCTATGCTACATGAATATGAAGGAACCACAATTGACTCCCTATGTGATAGATTATGCAGCTGTAGCTACACTATATAAAACATATAATACATGCAATACAAGCATTCAAAACATGTGTTAATGAACAACATCAAATTAGAGAATATAGAGAAGAAGAGAAAATTGTGTACACATGTATCTACAATTAGACACGTATGAAGACTGTCAGGGAATATAGGACTAAAGGAATATGCCGTTGTAAATGAATAGGACAATAGAAAAAAAAAATTATGTATATATATTATGAATTGACCTATATATTGACATATATGTATATTATGTTTAGCCAATAGGTTAATAATATGTTTTGTATCCTTGGTAAAGGATGGTAAGGTGTTCACCAAAGGCTGCAGAATACTATCAAGCCAGGATGAAAGTCTTTCTAGTAGGGAATCAACCCCACTAACAATGGGGCGACCCTTAACATTAATTAAGGATTTGTGGACTTTTGGAAAAAGGTGGAACATGGGTGTCTTTGGATGTTGTACATATAAGAATGAAGCAGTTTGTTCATTTAGAAACCCATGTTCAACACCGTCATCCAAAATCCCAAGAAGATCCTTTTTAAATCTAGCTGTGGGATTTGTCGTAAGGGGAGTGTACTCTTGTGGATTGTCCAATTGGCGATGGGCTTCTGCCACATAATCAGATCTATTTAGGACAACAATACTGCCACCTTTATCAGCCGGGCGTATGACAATGTTAGTGTTATTTTGTAGTGTACTCATAGCCTTTTTTAGTCTAATGGGCAAATTTTGGGTGTAACCTGTAGAATGATCATTAAGAGTCTGTAGATCTCGTTCTACCCGAGAGTGAAATGTCTCTATAATTTGTCCTCTGGACTGGATGGGATAGAATTTAGACTTGTCCTTAAAGGTGGCAGCATTGTTGATAGTTCCCTGACTTGAAGAAGATTCAGAGTATAAGTGTTGTAAATTTAGGACATCACAGGCCTCAGTAAAGGACTCCGTAAAGTGTGAGTTAGAGACTGTGCTATCGTTATAGGATATGCATTCAGAGGTGTTGGATGTAAAGTTCTAGCGAAACGTGAAACCTTTTGGATTTTCCAGTTAAAAACCAGACTTCCCCAAGGGCTAAACTCCAAATTTGATCTGATCAATTTTTGGGAGTAAATTTTTATATGTCAATATATAGGTCAATTCATAATATATATACATAATTTTTTTTTTATTTTTTTTTTCTATTGTCCTATTCATTTACAACGGCATATTCCTTTAGTCCTATATTCCCTGACAGTCTTCATACGTGTCTAATTGTAGATACATGTGTACACAATTTTCTCTTCTTCTCTATATTCTCTAATTTGATGTTGTTCATTAACACATGTTTTGAATGCTTGTATTGCATGTATTATATGTTTTATATAGTGTAGCTACAGCTGCATAATCTATCACATAGGGAGTCAATTGTGGTTCCTTCATATTCATGTAGCATAGTTTTAAATCTTATATACCCTATATATTCACATATATAGCATCAAATTTATGTACACTATATTTCTGCCTTCCTTCTATATACATCAGCTTAATCAGTATATGGGTGTATATGTAAGCATCCTCATGTACTTTTATATATGTGCTATATGTATATACATCTGCCCCCACTATTTCTCCTTTTCTATTTTCTTTCTCTATGGGTTTCTTTTTTCTTTTTCTTCTCCTCTTCTCTCTTCTCTTTATTTTTCTTTTCTCCTCTTTTTGCCTTAGCGACAGTGCGTGTTTAAGCTTATAATGTGGACATATCAGCTTATTGTTTACATGTTCACATCAGTTATCATATCATTATGTTACATTGACTTCTGCCTCGTATATTGTGGTTATATACATCCTCTAATGTGAGCATTCTAAGCATCCCTAGTCCACAACGAGTCTACATTACCTATATTGCTGCTAGTCTGTCCCTTTAATTCATGCGCTGTTTTTTCAGTCTCTTTTCTCTTTCCTATTCTATATTTCTTTCACTATCTTTTTCTTTTCATTACACTTTCACATCTCGTATTTCTCCTTTCACATCAAACACCCCTTGCTCTAATATATTATGACATGTATAGGGTTAACTTCTATGTGCATGCTAGGTGTGTTGAAATGGGCGTACATTTTTAATCCTTGTAAGTGTTTTAGCCAATTGAATCACTTCTCACCCTTTTTAAAGATTACACAGGTATAGCACCTTAGGCTATGATTACGGCATTTAGCCGAAACATGTAAGCCACTGGTGCTACGCTCATCTCTCCACTCTTTTTCTGGCTGATTTTGTGTCCGTGTGAGCTGCGACTCACTTGAACTTCACTTTTAAAGAATCGAATAAAGAATTTGTTTTATCTTAACCTGGGACTCCATCCTTTCTTCTGTGATGCTCTGACCAGCTATTGAGTCCAGGTTAACACTCCTCACTAACCGCTGGGCCGGGTGAATATACAGATCGTCAACACACACACCCCCTCCTTACGTCACGCGGTGACGTTCACAGAGCTGCAGACCGGGTTTTGCATAGAGGCGGAAGCAAGAGAAGTCGGCAGACACGCTGCCATCGGATATCGCTCCGTGTATATACAGGATTTCTCCCTTCAGTGCTCAAGGTACACCTCTTATATTGGCTCACATATGTACTGTTTGGGGGGGTGTCTATCGACCTAAGTCCCGGTGCCTGGCTTGGCAATTTCTACTTACACATGGTTATAAGTGCAACCACTACTCCTTTACCTTTGCTATTTTATGGGTATTAACTGGTGATACCCGGGATTTCACTTTAAGCCATATGTGTGATAAATGCCAGCGGTTATATCCTTCAATCTGTTTGATGGGACATTTTTATACTGAGATACAAATTTGAGGAGTTTTCAATTTCTACCTTGTTCCATATAACATAGAACATGGAAGGCACTACTCAGCCACAGTTTTATTCCCTCATGTCAGCCTCAGCAAGGGTTCATACAGAGACTGAATGTGCTAAGATTTTTTCTGACGATCAAGGGACTTTATCCTTATCTACACTGTTTGAATCCCTGGAAAATCTTCTATTTAAGGAAATCAAAGCACAATGGGACATTTGGACATTCCAATCCTACATAAAAGCTAAAATGATCCCAAGGGGTCTGCGCATTTTAAAGTTTCCTACTTTTGAAGTTGATATAAATGATAAAGATTTTGTGAATGCATGGAATAATGTACTATCAGATTGTTCATTACAGCTCATGCAATTATTAATCCAAATCAGAACACAACATCTTAATGACACCAAAAGTGAGATTGATATATTACAACTTGAACTTAATAAACGTAGTACAGATCCTGACTTTTCTAGATTTGACGCTATTCTACAAACATCTCTAGCTAAGGGTAAACAAGTGATAATGGAAAACAAACATGTTAAATTCATTAGAGATAAAACAGACTACTCTAAAGATTCGGTCTACCTGTGGAATAAGAAACAACGTAGGGAATATAGACGCAATACACCTAAATCTATTAAACAGAAAAATAAACGCAGAAATCGCAATAGACACAACAAATCTGTAACTTTTACAGATAGTGATACAGACAGATCTGACAAATCCTCTGATGAAAATCTCTCTGCAAGTGAGGAAGAGGTAGATACATTGACACGAACTAACACAATTACTAATCAACAGCCAAGTATATTAAAAACAGCTCCTCCACTCACATCTCTTATAAATGGTACCGCACAGGGCACAAACCCTATAGACAAAAAACAAA